>NC_069504.1:1102070721-1102379054 GCF_027579735.1 Bombina bombina | reverse complement strand
CGTCTCGTCAGAACTTCAAGGTTCCTTGCTACGGGTCCTGATCCAGGGATCCCAAAGCGACTCTAGTAGATGCACTAGTAGCACCTTGGACCTTCAACCTAGCTTATGTATTTCCACCGTTTCCTCGAATTCCCAGGCTGGTAGCCAGGATCAATCAGGAGAGGGCCTCGGTGATCTTGATAGCTCCTGCGTGGCCACGCAGGACTTGGTATGCAGATCTGGTGAATATGTCATCGGTTCCACCATGGAAGCTACCTTTGAGACAGGACCTTCTTGTTCAGGGTCCATTCGAACATCCAAATCTGGTCTCCCTCCAGCTGACGGCTTGGAGATTGAACGCTTGATTCTATCGAAGCGTGGGTTTTCAGATTCTGTGATAGATGCTCTGGTTCAGGCCAGAAAACCGGTAACTAGAAAGATTTACCATAAAATATGGAAAAGATATATCTGTTGGTGTGAATCCAAAGGATTCCCATGGAATAAGATAAAGATTCCTAAGATTCTCTCCTTTCTACAAGAAGGTTTGGAGAAAGGATTATCTGCAAGTTCTCTAAAGGGACAGATCTCTGCTTTATCTGTCTTACTACACAAAAGACTGGCAGCTGTGCCAGATGTTCAAGCATTTGTTCAGGCTCTGGTTAGGATCAAGCCTGTTTACAGACCTTTGACTCCTCCCTGGAGTCTAAATCTAGTTCTTTCAGTTCTTCAAGGGGTTCCGTTTGAACCTTTACATTCCATAGATATTAAGTTACTATCTTGGAAAATTTTGTTTTTGGTTGCAATTTCTTCTGCTAGAAGAGTTTCAGAGTTATCTGCTCTGCAGTGTTCTCCGCCCTATCTGGTGTTCCATGCAGATAAGGTGGTTTTGCGTACTAAGCCTGGTTTTCTTCCTAAGGTTGTTTCTAACAAAAATATTAACCAGGAGATAGTTGTACCTTCTTTATGTCCGAATCCAGTTTCAAAGAAGGAACGTTTGTTACACAATTTGGACGTAGTCCGTGCTCTAAAATTCTATTTAGAGGCTACAAAAGATTTCAGACAAACTTCTTCCTTGTTTGTTGTTTATTCTGGTAAAAGGAGAGGTCAAAAAGCGACTTCTACCTCTCTTTCCTTTTGGCTTAAAAGCATCATCCGATTGGCTTATGAGACTCCCGGACGGCAGCCTCCTGAAAGAATCACAGCTCACTCCACTAGGGCTGTGGCTTCCACATGGGCCTTCAAGAACGAGGCTTCTGTTGACCAGATATGTAAGGCAGCGACTTGGTCTTCACTGCACACTTTTGCCAAATTTTACAAATTTGATACTTTTGCTTCTTCGGAGGCTATTTTTGGGAGAAAGGTTTTGCAAGCTGTGGTGCCTTCCGTTTAGGTGACCTGATTTGCTCCCTCCCTTCATCCGTGTCCTAAAGCTTTGGTATTGGTTCCCACAAGAAAGGATGACGCCGTGGACCGGACACACCAATGTTGGAGAAAACAGAATTTATGCTTACCTGATAAATTACTTTCTCCAACGGTGTGTCCGGTCCACGGCCCGCCCTGGTTTTTTAATCAGGTCTGATGAATTATTTTCTCTAACTACAGTCACCACGGTACCATATGGTTTCTCCTATATATATTTCCTCCTGTCCGTCGGTCGAATGACTGGGATGGGCGGAGCCTAGGAGGGACTATATGGCCAGCTTTGCTGGGACTCTTTGCCATTTCCTGTTGGGGAAGAGATATCCCACAAATAAGGATGACGCCGTGGACCGGACACACCGTTGGAGAAAGTAATTTATCAGGTAAGCATAAATTCTGTTTTTAATCCTGACAGCCGCTGCAGCGCTTCCTTCCCCCCGTCGCAAACCCTCTTTGCGGGTCCAAAATGACGAATCCGGCTTCCTCCAATCACGGCGTTGCCTCAGGCCATGATTCCCCTGGGGGGAAGCCGTGATTGGAGGAAGCCGGATTTGTCATTTCTGACTATGAAGAGGCTTCCGACAGCCGGGGGAATCGCTGGAGTGGCTGTGAAGATTAAAAGGTAAGTATTTGAAGAAAACTAGTGAAGTGCCCTTGTGTTTAATAGGATTATTAAAAACCGGGCACCGATTAATCTGAATTTACATTCACTTTAACAGCTTAGCTGGGGTGCTCTTTGCCTCCTCCTGCTGGCCAGGAGTTGAATATCCCACTAGTAATTGGAATGGTGTTGTGGACTCTCCATGTCATAGGAAATAAATATTCATTTTGGCTCCTCGTTAAAGGAACATGAAACCAAAAAAAATTCTTTCATTGTTAAGATAGAGCATCCAATTTTCCAATTTACTTCTATTACCAAATTTGCTTCATTCTCTTGATATTGTTTTTTGAAGGAGCTGAAAAACAAAATAAAACACAGAGCGCAACCCACTCTAAGTGTAAAATCATTTAATTTCAAACAATAAAAGGACGTGTAAATCGCACGTACAGTGTTGCAAAATAAACAGGCACAATAAAACCAATCCCAGAATGTATCACCAAATGTCAGGGGTGTGATGTCCGTCACCTCGTAGCTCACAATCCCCAAAACGGCTTCCGGATCGCCGTGTAAGAATTCAGCTTATGCCGAGGGATACTCCAAATGGCATTGATAACAGGGAAGCTGGGAGAAGTTCCTTTTGTGCCGCCTCGACGCGTTTCCTCAGGCTACGACCTGACTTTCTCAAGAGGATGTTTGGAGTGACGTCACTTAGGTCTTTTAAACAGTCCCGGTAAGGCGTGCCTCTCAAAGGAGTCATATCATTGGTTATGACTCATCAGTGAAGTTTTAGGTAAGTCTTGCACGTTACTTATAAACAAAACGTCCTTTCTGAATAAGCAGTGGACATATATAAACTTCCGCTTTCAAACCTGGAGCCCAGCGGATCGCGTGACCTCAGTGCTGAGGTCAGCGTCTGAGGTCACGCGATCCGCTGGGCTCCAGGTTTGAAAGCGGAAGTTTATATATGTCCACTGCTTATTCAGAAAGGACGTTTTGTTTATAAGTAACGTGCAAGACTTACCTAAAACTTCACTGATGAGTCATAACCAATGATATGACTCCTTTGAGAGGCACGCCTTACCGGGACTGTTTAAAAGACCTAAGTGACGTCACTCCAAACATCCTCTTGAGAAAGTCAGGTCGTAGCCTGAGGAAACGCGTCGAGGCGGCACAAAAGGAACTTCTCCCAGCTTCCCTGTTATCAATGCCATTTGGAGTATCCCTCGGCATAAGCTGAATTCTTACACGGCGATCCGGAAGCCGTTTTGGGGATTGTGAGCTACGAGGTGACGGACATCACACCCCTGACATTTGGTGATACATTCTGGGATTGGTTTTATTGTGCCTGTTTATTTTGCAACACTGTACGTGCGATTTACACGTCCTTTTATTGTTTGAAATTAAATGATTTTACACTTAGAGTGGGTTGCGCTCTGTGTTTTATTTTGTTTTTCAGCCACTTCCTAAGACCAGGACCGCAGCCCTGTGTCATCACTTGGAGCGGCACCCACCATTCACAACACTATTGGGAAGTATTGTTATCTTCTCCTACGAATAGTGATCTGAGTTTTTGCAATAACAGCAAATTGTAAATTTTAATTTTTTGTTGTTTTTTATATAGGACCATTACTCTGTCCCAATATTTATTGCATCTTGTTATAAACTATATTTCAACTGATATACCTCAATGTATATTGCTTAATTTATCAGGCAACTCCCATCTAGACTATATACATAAATTAGCCTGTTACAGAGAAGCGCTGCTAATTTGGGTTTTACCTATTTCTGTTTGTGGTATTGTTTTTTGAAGGAGCATCAGCGAATTACTGGGAGCTAGCTTAACAAATCTGGTGAGCCAATGACAAGAGGCATATATGTGCAGCCACTAATCAGCAGCTAGCTCCCACTTGTGCATTGCTTCTCCTTCAACAAAGGATACCAAGAGAATGAAGCAAATTTGGTAATAGAGCATACAATTTTCCAATTTGAATCATGAAAGTAAAATTTTGTCCCTTCAGATTTATATTTGTTCTCACCAGTGCAAAAAGCAAGGAGTTTATCTATGTAAATATGTAACATATTAATCCTTGTGCACAATTAGTTTGCATCCTGTATTATGCGTAAAAATATCTCACATTTTAAACGCACCAAAAAAAACCCGTAATTTGATTGTATTTTCTTCCTTATAATTAAAATACAAATGTGCGTCTATTACAGGGTCTGTTTATTAGTGGAATTATAGGGGATCGGCTGAACATGAGATGGGTGCTCACATTTGGGATGTGCTCGTCTGCCACAGTGGTGAGTAGGAATATATGCAAAAGTCTAATATATCATTTAATATTTGGAAATCTAATGTAAGCCCCGCCCTATCTATTTTTATTATAAACTAGTGATCAGAAAAAAAATTGTACTGTTAAACAAGAAATGCAATGGTTAATTACTCCAAAGTGCTCGGAAAATAACATTTTTTTTTTATTTTTTTTATTTTTTAAATATTAGGAAAACATCTTTTATGTAAGCAGATATTTTGTAATTCAGTGCTTAATTGGTGATGTGCACTGCTAATATAGGTACAGATTCCCAAATCTGGAATTCCAAAATCCAAACTTTTTAATTAATGTTGTTTTTTTTGTTTTGTGTTTTTTTTTAAATAAAATTATCAAAAATTACTATTTCTTTCATGTAATTGGCATGAGTCCATGAGCTAGTGACGTATGGGATATACAATCCTACCAGGAGGGGCAAAGTTTCCCAAACCTCAAAATGCCTATAAATACACCCCTCACCACACCCACAATTCAGTTTTACAAACTTTGCCTCCTATGGAGGTGGTGAAGTAAGTTTGTGCTAGATTTCTACATTCATATGCGCTTCTCAGCATTGTTGAAGCCCTATTCCTCTCAGAGTACAGCGAATGTCAGAGGGACGTGAAGGGAGTATCACCTATTGAATGCAATGGTTTTCCTCGCGGGATATCTATTTCATAGGTTCTCTGTTATCGTAGAGCTTCATCTCCTACCTCCCTTATTCAGATCGACAATATACTCTCATATTCCATTACCTCTACTGATAACTGTTTCAGTACTGTTTTGGCTATCTGCTATATGTGGATGGGTGTCTTTCGGTAAGTATGTTTTCATTACTTATGACTCTCTCATCTATGGTTTGGCACTTTATGTATTAATATAAAGTTCTAAATATATGTATTGTACTTATATTTGCCATGAGTCAGGTTTATGTACAGTATATCTCCTTTTGCAGACTATTCGGTTTCATATTTGGGAAAAAAATATATTTAGAAAAATATTTTTTTTACCTGGGGTTTAGTCTTTTTTTCAAATTGACTGCTTTTTCACTAAATTTTCACTGGCAAAATTGGGCTCACGAGGCGCAAAATGCTGATGTTTACTGCGTCATTCTTGGCGCGAGAATTTTTTTGGTGCAAAGGGACGTCATTTCCGGTGTCTTAGTTGACGCCGAGTTCCTTGTACAAGGTGCGTCTGCAATGACGCGAGTGTGTCATTTCCGGGTTGTTAGCGCCACAAAATGTCAGTTTGCGTTGTGCGTCATACTTGGCGCCAAATCATTTCATTATTTAAAACCCCATTCCTATATGCCTCTTGCCTTTTTGTATGTCAGAGGGCTATGCTGTTTGCATTTTTTTTCCCATTCCTGAAACTGCCATATAAGGAAATTGATAATTTTGCTTTATATGTTGTTTTTTTCTCTTACATTTGCAAGATGTCTCAATTTGATCCTGTCTCAGAAACCACTGTTGGAACCCAGCTGCCTGATAACAGTTCTACCAAAGCTAAGTGTATCTGTTGTAAATTTGTGGAGATTATATCTCCAGCTGTGGTATGTAATAGTTGTCATGATAAGCTTTTACATGTAGAGAATGTATCCATCAGTAATAGTACAATGCCTGTTGTTCCTTCAACATCTAATGTACATGCTATCCCTGTGAATATAAAAGATTTTATTGCTGATGCGATTCAGAAGGCTTTGTCTGCTATTCCGCCTTCTAATAAGCGTAAAAGGTCTTTTAAAACTTCTGAAAAAGTTGATGAATTTTAAAATGACCGACAACATACTGAATTATCCTCCTCAGATATTGACACTGACAAATCTACTTATTTATTTAAAATGGAGTATATTCGTTCCTTGTTAAAAAAAAAAAGGTGTTGGTTGCATTGGATATTGGATATTGAGGAAACCAGTCCTCTTGATGTTAAAACTAGTAAATGTTTAAACTCTGTTTATAAACCTCCTGTGGTTACTCCAGAGGTTTTTCCAGTTCCTGATGCTATTTCTGATATGATTTCTAAGGCATGGAATAGGCCTGGTAATTCTTTTATCCATTCTTCAAGGTTTAAAAAAATGTATCCTTTGCCAGCAGTTAGTTTGGAGTTTTGGGAAAAGATCCCCAGAGTGGATGGGGCTATTTCTACTCTTGCCAAACGTACTACTATTCCTATGGAAGATAGTTCTTCCTTTAAGGACCCTTTAGATAGGAAACTTGAATCTTATCTAAGGAAAGCTTATTTATATTCTGGCTATCTTCTCATTTCTATGGCTGATGTTGCAGCTGCATCAACTTTTTGGTTGGAAAGTTTAGCGCAACAGGAAACAGATCCGGATTTGTCTAGCATTGTTCGCTTGCTTCAACATGCTAATCATTTTATCTGTGATGCTATTTTTGATATCGTCAATATTGATGTTAAATCTACAGTATGTCTTTAGCTATTTTAGCTAGAAGAGCTTTGTGGCTTAAATATTGGAATGCTGACATGGTATCTAAATCTAGATTACTATCTCTTTCTTTCCAAGGTAATAATTTATTTGGTTCTCAGTTGGATTTAATTATTTCAACTGTCACTGGGGGGAAGGGAGTTTTTTTGCCCCAGGATAAAAGACCTAATGGTAAATCTAAAGCTTCTAACTGTTTTCATTCCTTTCAACAAAATAAGGAACAGAAACCCAATCCTTCCCCCAAAGAATCTGGTTCCAATTGGAAACCTTCTTCAAGTTGGAATAAATCCAAGCCGTTTAAGAAACCAAAGCCAGCCCCCAAATCTGCATGAATGTGCAGCCCTCATTCCAGCTCAGCTGGTAGTGGGCAGATTAAGATTCTTCCAAAGCATTTGGGCAGATTCTGTCCAAAATCAATGGATTCAGAGTATTGTCTCTCAAGGGTACTGAATAGGATTCAGAGTAAGACCTCCTGTGAGAAGATTTTTTCTCTCATGCATCCTGGCAAATCCAGTAAAGGCTCAGGCTTTTCTGAAGTGTGTTTCAGACCTGGAGTTTTCAGGGGTAATCATACCAGTTCCGTTTCAGGAACAGGGTCTGAGGTTTTATTCAAATCTATTCATTGTCCCAAAGAAAGAAAATTCATTCACGCCAGTTCTGGATCTGAAAATTTTGAATAGTTTTGTAAGAGTGCCAACTTTCAAAATGGTGACTATAAGGACTATTCTGCCATTTGTTCAGCAAGGTCATTATATGTCCACAATAGACTTACAGGATGCATATCTTCATATTCCAATTCATCCGGACCACTATCAGTTTCTGAGATTCTCTTTTCTAGACAAGCATTACCAATTTGTTGCTCTTCCATTTGGCCTAGCGACAGCTCCAAGAATTTTTTCAAAGGTTCTCGATGCCCTACTCTCTGTAATCAGAGAATGGGGTATTGCAGTGTTTCCTTATTTGGACGATATCTTGGTACTAGCTCAGTCTTTACATTCTGCAGAATCTCACACAAATCAACTAGTGTTGTTTCTTCAAAGACATGGTTGGAGGATCAATTTATCAAAAAGTTCTTTGATTCCTCAGACAAGGGTCACCTTTTTAGGTTTCCCGATAGATTCAGTGTCCATGACTCTGTCTCTAACAGATAAGAGACGACTGAAATTGGGTTCAGCTTGTCGGAACCTTCAGTCTCAATCAGTCTCATGACTACAGCATCGGACACAATCCCCTTTGCTCGTTTTCATATGAGAACTCTTCAGTTTTGTATGCTGAATCAATGGTGCAGGGATTATACAAAGATATCACAATTAATATCCTTAAATCCCAATGTTCGACTCTTTCTGACTTGGTGGTTAGATCACCATCGTATAGTTCAAGGAGCCTCTTTTGTTCGTCCAACCTGGACTGTGATCACAACAGATGCGAGTCTTTCATGTTGGGGAGCTGTCTGGGGATCTCTGACAGCACAAGGGGTTTGGAAATCTCAAGAGGAGAGGTTACCAATCAATATTTTAGAGCTCTGTGCTATTTTCAGGGCTCTTCCGGTGTGGCCTCTGTTGAAGAGAGAACCGTTCATTTGTTTTCAGACAGACAATATCACACCTGTGGCATATGTCAATCATATGGGTGGGACTTGCAGTCCCCAAGCTATGAAAGAAGTATCTCGGATACTTTCTTGGGCGGAATCCAGCTCCTGTCTAATTTCTGCGGTTCATATCCCAGGTGTAGACTATTGGGAAGCGGATTATCTCAGCCGTCAGACTTTACATCCGGGGGAGTGGTCGCTCCATCCAGATGTGTTTTCTCAGAGTGTTCAGATATGGGGTCTTCCAGAAATAGATCTGATGGCTTCCCATCTAAACAAGAAACTTCCCAGGTACCTGTCCAGGTCCAGGGATCCTCAGGCTGAGGCAGTGGATGCGTTAGCAGTTCCTTGGTGTTACCAACTTGCTTATATTTTCCTGCCTCTAGTTCTTCTTCCAAGAGTGATCTCCAAGATCATCATGGAACAATTGTTTGTGTTGCTTGTAGCTCGAGTATGGCCTCACAGGTTTTGGTATGCGGATCTTGTTCGGATGTCCAGTTGCCAACCTTGGCCACTTCCTTTAAGACCAGACCTTCTGTCTCAAGCTCCGTTTTTTTCCATCAGGATCTCAAATCATTAAATTTGAAGGTATGGAAATTGAAAGCCTAGTGCTTAGTCATAGAGGTTTCTCTGACTCAGTGATTAATACTATGTTACAGGCTCGTAAATCTGTTTCTAGGAAGATTTATTATCGAGTTTGGAAGACTTATATTTCATGGTGTTCTTCTCATAAATTTTCCTGGCATTCTTTTAGAATACAGTTAGAAATACAGTTTCTTCAGCATGGTTTGGATAAAGGTTTGTCTGCAAGTTCCTTGAAGGGACAAATCTCTGCTCTTTCTGTTTTATTTCACAGAAAGATTGCTAAGCTTTCTGATATTCACTGTTTTGTGCAGGCTTTGGTCCGTATCAAGCCTGTCATTAAATCAATCTCTCCTCACTGGAGTCTTAATTTGGTTTTGAAGGCTTTACAGGCTCCTCCGTTTGAGCCTATGCATTATTTGGACTTTAAACTACTTTCTTGGAAAGTGTTGTTCCTTTTATGCCATCTCTTCTGCTAGAAGAGTTTCCGAATTATCTGCTCTTTCTTGTGAATCCTCTTTTTTTGATTTTCCATCAGGATAAGGCAGTTTTGCGGACTTCATTTAAATTTCTACCTAAGGTTGTGAATTCTAACAACATTAATAGAGAAATTGTTGTTCCTTCTTTGTGTCCTAATCCTAAGAATTCTTTGGAGAGATCCTTACATTCTTTGGATGTTGTAAGAGCTTTGAAATATTATGTTGAAGCTACTAAACATTTCAGGAAGACTTCTAGTCTATTTGTTGTCTTTTCTGGTCCTAGGAAAGGTCAGAAAGTTTCTGCCATTTCCTTGGCATCCTGGTTAAAGCTTTTGATTCATCAGGCTTATTTGGAGTCGGGTCAGGCCCCACCTCAGAGAATTACAACTTATTCTACTAGATCAGTCTCCACTTTGTGGGCTTTTAAGAATGAAGCTTCAGTTGATCAGATTTGCAAAGCAGCAACTTGGTCTTCTTTGCATACATTTACTAAATTCTACCGTTTTGATGTATTTGCTTCCTCGGAAGCAGTTTTTAATAGAAAAGTTCTTCAGGCAGCTCAGTTTGATTCCTCTGCTTATGTTTAAGTTTTTTTCTTTTCATTTATGAGAATAAACTTATATTTTGGGTTGTGGATTAATTTTTTTCAGCGGAAAAGGGCTGTTTTTATTTTATCCCTCCCTCTCTAGTGACTCTTCTGTGGAGTTCCACATCTTGGGTATTGCTATCCCATACGTCACTAGCTCATGGACTCTTGCCAATTACGTGAAAGAAAACATAATTTGTGTAAGAACTTACCTGATAAATTAATTTCTTTCATATTGGCAACAGTCCATGAGACCCACCCTTTTTAAGGTGGTTATGATTTTTTTGTATAAAGCACAATTATTTCCAAATTCCTTTGTTGATGCTTTTTACTCCTTTCTTTATCATCCCACTACTTGGCTATTCATTAAATTGAATTGTGAGTGTGGTGAGGGGTGTATTTATAGGCATTTTGAGGTTTGGGAAACTTTGCCCCTCCTGGTAGGATTGTATATCCCATACGTCACTAGCTCATGGACTCTTGCCAATATGAAAGAAATTAATTTATCAGGTAAGTTCTTACATAAATTATGTTTTTTTCTCCGCCTGTAAGTGAAAATGTTCTCTGCCTGTGTCTTTGGTTTGTTTTTTGTGTTCTAAAATGTAAAAAATAGTCTCTATTTATCTATTACCTTTCTGATAACAATACTGTATTATCTTTCTGCGGGTACTATGTATACAAAAGTATTAAACATGATATAAAACTACATTTAGTTACAGGTATAAGCTGTATTGTGACAAGTAATTATTGCCTAAATGACATAAGTTATTGTTATTTACACTTGGTCCCATCCCCTCTCCAAACTGTCATATTTCAAAGATCTGAATATTCCAAAATCCAAACTATTCCCACATCCAGACCATTTCTGGTCCCAAGCAGTTTGGATAAAGGGTTTTCTACCTGAATGTAAAACATGTTCTGATCTCTTTAATGTTTTTAATTTTGGCCTGAAAAACCCTTAAAGTGAAGGTAAACTTTGGTGAATGAAAGCCTGTTTTCTCTTGTTAAGTGTGTTCAGTCCACGGGTCATCCATTACTTATGGGATATATTCTCCTTCCCAACAGGAAGTTGCAAGAGGATCACCCAAGCAGAGCTGCTATATAGCTCCTCCCTAAACATGTCATACCCAGTCATTCTCTTGCAACCCTCAACAAAGAAGGAGGTCGCAAGAGGAGTTGGAGTTTTTACTTAATTATTCTTCAATCAAAAGTTTGTTATTTTAAATGGCACCGGAGTGTGCTGTTTTTTCTATCTCAGGCAGTATTTGGAAGAAGAAACTGCCTGCGTTTTCTATGATCTTAGCAGGCGTAACTAAGATCCACTGGCTGTTCTCGACATTCTGAGGAGTGGGGTAACTTCAGAAAATGGGAATAGCATGCGGGGTCTCCCGCAAATGAGGTATGTGCAGTACAATATTTTCTGGGAATGGAATTGACTAAGAAAACACTGCTGTTACCCGTATGATGTAAGTACAGCCTTAAATGCAGTAGTAGTGACTGGTATCAGGATGATAAATGTATGCACAGTAGAGTTATTTTCTAGGGACTAGAATTTGACTGAAAAAATAATGTTAATACTGATATAATGTGTGAGCCTTAACTGCAGTAGAAGCGACTGGTAGCAGGCTTAGTAATAGCTTTACACAGCATCTGAAATGTTGTTTTTTAAAACGTTTACTGGCATGTTAATCGTTTTGTGAGGTACTTTGGTGATAAATCTTTTTGGGCATGATTTTTTTCCACATGGCTAACGTATATTTCTGCATAGAAACCGTTATATCAGGTCTCCCACTGTTGTAATAGGAGTGGGAGGGACCTTTTTTTTTTTTTTTTTTTTTTAGTGCCTTGTTGCGCAGTTAAAATTCTAGCACAGTCTTCCTACTTCTTCCTCTTTGATCCAGGATGTCTCCAGAGAGCTCAGGGATCTTCAAAATTCATTTTTGAGGGAGGTAATCAGTCACAGCAGACCTGTGACAGTGTGTTTGACTGTGATAAAAGCGTTAAATCTTAGTTTGATATCCGTTTTTGGGTACTGAGGGGTTAATCATCCTTTTGCTAATGGGTGCAATCCTCTGCTAATTAATACATTTAAAGAATTGTTGACTATAACTGAATTAGTTCTTTGTTATTCAACTGTGTTTTTTAAAAAAAAGCGCTGCAGCGTTTTTTATATTGCTTGTAAACTTATTGAAAGTAATTTCCAAGCTTGCTAGCTTCATTGCTAGTCTGTTTAAACATGTCTGATACAGAGGAATCTGCTTGTTCATTATGTTTAAAAGCCGATGTGGAGCCCAATAGGAATATGTGTACCAATTGTATTGATATTACTTTGAATAAAAGTCAATCTGTACCGATAAAGAAATTATCACCAGACAACGAGGGGGAAGTTATGCCGTCTAACTCTCCTCACGTGTCAGTACCTTCGTCTCCCGCTCGGGAGGTGCGTAAGATTGAGGCGCCAAGTACATCAAGGCCCTTACAAATCACTTTACATGATATGGCTAATGTTATGAAAGAAGTATTATACAATATGCCCGAGTTAAGAGGCAAGCGCGACAGCTCTGGGTTAAGGACAGAGCGCGCCGATGACACGAGAGCCATGTCTGATACTGCGTCACAATTTGCAGAACATGAGGACGGAGAGCTTCATTCTGTGGGTGACGGTTCTTATTCGGGGAGACCGGATTCAGAAATTTCAAATTTTAAATTTAAGCTTGAGAACCTCCGCGTGTTGCTAGGGGAGGTGTTAGCGGCTCTGAATGATTGTGACAGAGAAATTATGTAGGCTGGATAAATACTATGCGGTACCGGTGTGTACTGACGTTTTCTCCTGTTAAGTGTGGTCAGTCCACGGGTCATCATTACTTCTGGGATATTAACTCCTCCCCAACAGGAAGTGCAAGAGGATCACCCAAGCAAAGCTGCTATATAGCTCCTCCCCTCTACGTCACACCCAGTCATTCTCTTGCACCCAACTAATAGATAGGATGTGTGAGAGGACTGTGGTGATTATACTTAGTTTTTTTATATCTTCAATCAAAAGTTTGTTATTTTAAAACAGCACCGGAGTGTGTTGTTCCTTCTCAGGTAGAATTTGAAGAAGAATCTACCTAAGTTTTTGGATGATTTTAGCCGGCGTAGTTAAAATCATTTTGCTGTTCTCGGCCATTCTGAGGAGTGAGGTAAACTTCAGATCAGGGGACAGCGGGCAGGTTAACCTGCAAAGAGGTATGTAGCAGTATATTATTTTCTGAGGAATGGAATTGACTGAGAAAATACTGCCAATACCGATATAATGTAAGTTCAGCCTTAAATGCAGTAGTAGCAACTGGTATCAGGCTGTCATGTATGTATATTTACACTTCAGTATTCTGGGGAATGGCACTTCACTGGGATTATACTGTATGCATGAAACTTTTAGCCTAACTTGCAGTGGGAACGACTAGCAGCAGGCTTTCTAATGACACTTCATTTTATTTAATGTTAAACGTTTTTGCTGGCATGTTAAATCGTTTATTTATCTGAGGTACTGGGTGAAAAATTGTTTTTGGGCACTGTTTTTCCACTTGGCTGTCGTTTATTTTAAGTTTAGTCAGTTTACTGATCTTCCCTCACTGTTGTGTGTGAGGGGGAGGGGCCTATTTTGGCGCTTTTACTACGCATCAGAAATTCAGTCACAAGTCTGTTTTCTTCCCTGCATGATCCGGATCGTCTCTACAGAGCTCAAGGGTCTTCAAAAATTATTTTGAGGGAGGTAATCACTCACAGCAGACCTGTGAGATTGTGCTTTGACTGTGATAAAAAACGTTTATTTTACTGTACATTTTTTCTGCTGTTTAAGGGTTAGTTATCCATTGCTAATGGGGGCAATCCTTTGCTAAATTGTGTTTTTTACCGGAAAGAATTTGATTTTATAGTTTTTCCGGTTCATTGTTATTCAACTGTCATAATTTTTTTTCTGTGCTTCTTAAAGGCACAGTACGTTTTTTCTATTCCTTGTAAATTGAGTTGAAAAGTATTTCCAAGTTTGCTAGTTTAATTGCTAGTGTGTTAAACATGTCTGACTCAGAGGAATATCTCTGTGCTATATGTGCTAAAGCCAAGGTGGAGCCCAATAGAAATTTATGTACTAATTGCATTGATGCTACTTTAAATAAAAGTCAATCTGTACAAATTGAATATCATTCACCAAACAGCGAGGGGAAAGTTATGCCGACTAACTTGCCTCACGTGTCAGTACCTGCATCTCCCGCTCAGGAGGTGCGTGATATTGTAACGCCGAGTACTTCAGGGCGGCCATTACAAATCACATTACAGGACATGGCTAATGTTATGACTGAAGTTTTGTCTAAATTACCAGAACTTAGAGGTAAGCGAGATCACTCTGGGGTGAGAACAGAGTGCGCTGATAATGATAGGGCCATGTCAGATACTGCGTCACAACTTGCAGAACATGAGGACGGAGAGCTTCATTATGCAGGTGACGGTTCTGATCCAAATAGAGTGGATTCAGATTTCAAATTTTAAGTTTAAACTAGAAAACCTCCGGGTACTGCTAGGGGAGGTATTAGCGGCTCTGAATGATTGTAACACCGTTGCAATCCCAGAGAAATTATGTAGGCTGGATAGATACTATGCGGTACCGGCGAGTACTGACGTATTTCCTATACCTAAGAGGCTTACAGAGATAATTGCTAAGGAGTGGGATAGGCCCGGTGTACCCTTTTCCCCCCCTCCTGTATTTAGAAAAATGTTTCCAATAGACGCCACCACACGGGACTTATGGCAGACGGTCCCTAAGGTGGAGGGAGCGGTTTCTACTCTGGCTAAGCGTACCACTATCCCGGTGGAGGATAGCTGTGCCTTTTCAGATCCAATGGATAAAAAATTAGAGGGTTACCTTAAGAAAATGTTTGTTCAACAAGGTTTTATATTGCAACCCCTTGCATGTATTGCGTCTGTCACGGCTGCGGCCGCATTTTGGTCCGAGTCTCTGGAAGAGACTCTCGACTCATTAACTATAGATGAGATTTCAAATAAGCTTAAAACCATTAAGCTAGCTAATTCATTTATTTCAGATGCCGTAGTACATTTAACTAAACTTACGGCTAAGAATTCCGGATTTGCCATTCAGGCACGTAGAGCACTGTGGCTAAAATCCTGGTCAGCTGATGTTACTTCTAAATCTAAATTACTTAACATACCTTTCAAGGGGCAGACCTTATTCGGGCCCGGTTTGAAAGAAATTATCGCTGACATTACAGGAGGTAAAGGTCATGCCCTGCCTCAAGACAGAGCCAAACCTAGGGCTAGACAAATAGTCTAATTTTCGTGCCTTTCGTAACTTCAAGGCAGGAGCAGCATCAACCTCCTCTGCACCAAAACAGGAAGGAGCTTTTGCTCGCTACAGACAAGGCTGGAAGCCTAACCAGTCCTGGAATAAGGGCAAGCAGGCCAGGAAACCTGCTGCTGCCCCTAAGACAGCATGAATTGAGGGCCCCCGATCCGGGAACGGGTCTAGTGGGGGGCAGACTTTCTCTCTTCGCCCAGGCTTGGGCAAGAGATGTCCAGGATCCCTGGGCGTTAGAGATCATATCTCAGGGATATCTTCTGGACTTCAAATCCTCTCCCCCAAAAGGGAGATTTCATCTTTCAAGGTTGTCAACAAACCAATTAAAGAAAGAGGCGTTTCTACGCTGTGTACAAGATCTTTTACTAATGGGAGTGATCCATCCGGTTCCGCGGTCGGAGCACGGACTGGGGTTTTACTCAAATCTGTTTGTGGTTCCCAAGAAAGAAGGAACCTTCAGACCAATCTTGGATTTAAAGATCCTAAACAAATTCCTAAGAGTTCCATCGTTCAAAATGGAAACTATTCGGACAATCTTACCCATGATCCAAAAGGGTCAGTACATGACCACAGTGGATTTAAAGGATGCCTACCTTCACATACCGATTCACAAAGATCATTACCGGTATCTAAGATTTGCCTTCCTAGACAGGCATTACCAGTTTGTAGCTCTTCCATTCGGATTGGCTACGGCTCCAAGAATCTTCACAAAGGTTCTGGGCTCTCTTCTAGCGGTACTAAGACCACGAGGAATTTCGGTGGCTCCGTACCTAGACGACATTCTGATACAAGCGTCAAGCTTTCAAACTGCCAAGTCTCATACAGAGTTAGTACTGGAATTTCTAAGGTCACATGGGTGGAAGGTGAACGAAGAGAAGAGTTCTCTCTTTCCACTCACAAGAGTTCCCTTCTTGGGGACTCTTATAGATTCTGTAGAAATGAAGATTTACCTGACAGAAGACAGGTTAACAAAGATTCAAAATGCTTGCCGTGTCCTTCATTCCATTCAACACCCGTCAGTGGCTCAATGCATGGAGGTAATCGGCTTAATGGTAGCGGCAATGGACATAGTACCCTTTGCACGCCTGCATCTCAGACCGCTGCAATTGTGCATGCTAAGTCAGTGGAATGGGGATTACTCAGATTTGTCCCCTACTCTGAATCTGGATCAAGAGACCAGAAATTCTCTTCTATGGTGGTTTTCTCGGCCACATCTGTCCAGGGGGATGCCCTTCAGCAGGCCAGACTGGACAATTGTAACAACAGACGCCAGCCTTCTAGGTTGGGGCGCTGTCTGGAATTCCCTGAAGGCTCAGGGATCATGGACTCAGGAGGAGAGTCTCCTTCCAATAAACATTCTGGAATTGAGAGCAGTTCTCAATGCCCTTCTGGCTTGGCCTCAGTTAACAACTCAGAGGTTCATCAGGTTTCAGTCGGACAACATCACGACTGTAGCTTACATCAACCATCAAGGAGGGACAAGAAGCTCCCTAGCGATGATGGAAGTATCAAAGATAATTCGCTGGGCAGAGTCTCACTCTTGCCACCTGTCAGCGATCCACATTCCGGGCGTGGAGAACTGGGAGGCGGATTTCCTAAGTCGTCAGACTTTTCATCCGGGGGAGTGGGAACTTCATCCGGAGGTCTTTGCCCAAATACTTCGACGTTGGGGCAAACCAGAGATAGATCTCATGGCGTCTCGCAAGAACGCCAAGCTTCCTTGTTACGAGTCCAGGTCCAGGGACCCGGGAGCGGTTCTGGTAGATGCTTTGACAGCACCTTGGACCTTCAGGATGGCTTATGTGTTTCCACCCTTCCCGATGCTTCCTCGATTGATTGCCAGGATCAAACAGGAGAGAGCATCAGTGATTCTAATAGCGCCTGCGTGGCCACGCAGGACCTGGTATGCAGATCTAGTGGGCATGTCATCCTGTCCACCTTGGTCTCTGCCGCTGAGACAGGACCTTCTGATTCAGGGTCCCTTCAAACATCAAAATCTAATTTCTCTGAAGCTGACTGCTTGGAAATTGAACGCTTGATTTTATCAAAGCGTGGATTTTCGGAGTCAGTAATTGATACCTTGATACAGGCTAGGAAACCTGTTACCAGAAAGATTTACCATAAAATATGGCGTAAATACTTACATTGGTGCGAATCCAAGAGTTACTCATGGAGTAAGGTTAGGATTCCTAGGATATTGTCTTTTCTACAAGAAGGTTTAGAAAAGGGTTTATCTGCTAGTTCCTTAAAGGGACAGATCTCAGCTCTGTCCATTCTTTTACACAAACGTCTGTCAGAAGTCCCAGACGTTCAGGCTTTTTGTCAGGCTTTGGCCAGGATTAAGCCTGTGTTTAAAACTGTTGCTCCACCATGGAGTTTAAATTTAGTTCTTAACGTTTTACAGGGTGTTCTGTTTGAACCCCTTCATTCCATTGATATCAAATTGTTATCTTGGAAAGTTCTGTTTTTAATGGCTATTTCCTCGGCTCGAAGAGTCTCTGAGTTATCGGCCTTACATTGTGATTCTCCTTATCTGATTTTTCATTCAGACAAGGTAGTTCTGCGTACTAAACCTGGGTTCTTACCTAAGGTGGTCACTAACAGGAATATCAATCAAGAGATTGTTGTTCCATCATTGTGTCCTAATCCTTCTTCGAAGAAGGAACGACTTCTGCACAATCTAGATGTAGTCCGTGCCCTGAAATTTTATTTACAGGCAACTAAAGATTTTCGACAAACTTCTTCCCTGTTTGTCGTTTATTCTGGACAGAGGAGAGGTCAAAAAGCTTCTGCTACCTCTCTCTCTTTTTGGCTTCGTAGCATAATACGTTTAGCTTATGAGACTGCTGGACAGCAGCCTCCTGAAAGAATTACAGCTCATTCTACTAGAGCTGTGGCTTCCACTTGGGCCTTTAAGAATGAGGCCTCTGTTGAACAGATTTGCAAGGCTGCAACTTGGTCTTCTCTTCATACTTTTTCCAAATTTTACAAATTTGACACTTTTGCTTCTTCGGAGGCTGTTTTTGGGAGAAAGGTTCTTCAGGCAGTGGTTCCTTCCGTATAAAGATCCTGCCTGTCCCTCCCGTCATCCGTGTACTTTAGCTTTGGTATTGGTATCCCAGAAGTAATGATGACCCGTGGACTGACCACACTTAACAGGAGAAAACATAATTTATGCTTACCTGATAAATTCCTTTCTCCTGTAGTGTGGTCAGTCCACGGCCCGCCCTGTTTTTTTATGGCAGGTCTAAATTTTTAAATTATACTCCAGTCACCACTGCACCCTTTAGTTTCTCCTTTCTCGTTGGTTCTCGGTCGAATGACTGGGTGTGACGTAGAGGGGAGGAGCTATATAGCAGCTTTGCTTGGGTGATCCTCTTGCACTTCCTGTTGGGGAGGAGTTAATATCCCAGAAGTAATGATGACCCGTGGACTGACCACACTACAGGAGAAAGGAATTTATCAGGTAAGCATAAATTATGTTTTTCCTATACCAAAGAGGCTTACAGAGATTATTAGCAAGGAGTGGGATAGACCCGGTGTGCCTTTTTCCCCTCCTCCGATATTTAGAAAAATGTTCCCTATAGACGCCACCACACGAGACTTATGGCAGACGGTCCCTAAGGTGGAGGGAGCAGTTTCTACTTTAGCCAAGCGTACCACTATCCCGGTGGAGGATAGCTGTGCTTTCTCAGATCCAATGGATAAAAAATTAGAGGGTTACCTTAAGAAAATGTTTGTTCAACAAGGTTTTATATTACAGCCTCTTGCATGCATTGCGCCTGTCACTGCTGCAGCGGCATTCTGGTTTGAGTCTCTGGAAGAGGCGATTCGCACAGCACCATTGGATGAATCTTTGAGCAAGATTAGAACCCTTAAGCTGGCTAATGCGTTTGTTTCGGATGCCGTAGTGCATATAACCAAACTTACGGCTAAGAATTCCGGATTCGCCATACAGGCGTGCAGAGCGCTATGGCTTAAATCCTGGTCAGCAGATGTAACTTCTAAGTCTAAACTACTAAACATTCCTTTCAAAGGGCAGACCTTATTCGGGCCCGGCTTGAAGGAAATTATTGCTGACATTACTGGAGGTAAGGGCCACACCCTTCCTCAGGACAGGGCCAAATCAAAGGCCAAACAGTCTAATTTTCGTGCCTTTCGTAATTTCAAGGCAGGAGCAGCATCAACTTCCTCCGCTCCAAAACAGGAAGGAACTACTGCTCGTTACAGACAGGGTTGGAAAGGCAACCAGTCATGGAACAAGGGCAAGCAGGCCAGAAAGCCTACTTCCGCCCCTAAGACAGCATGAAGACAGGGCCCCCTTTCCGGAGACGGATCTAGTGGGGGGCAGACTTTCTCTCTTCGCCCAGGCTTGGGCAAGAGATGTACAGGATCCCTGGACGTTGGAGATTATATCTCAGGGATACCTTCTGGATTTCAAAACTTCTCCTCCACAAGGGAGGTTTCATCTGTCAAGGTTATAAACAAACCTAGTAAAGAAAGAGGCATTTCTACAATGTGTACAAGACCTCTTAGTGATGGGAGTGATCCACCCAGTTCCGCGAACGGAACAGGGGCAAGGGTTTTATTCAAATCTGTTTGTGGTTCCAAAGAAAGAGGGAACCTTCAGACCAATCTTAGACTTAAAAATCTTAAACAAATTCCTAAGGGTTCCATCGTTCAAGATGGAAACCATTCGGACCATCCTACCCATGATCCAAGAAGGTCAATATATGACCACAGTGGACTTAAAGGATGCCTACCTTCACATACCGATTCACAAAGATCATTATCGGTACCTAAGGTTTGCCTTTCTAGACAGGCATTACCAGTTTGTAGCTCTTCCCTTCGGGTTAGCTACGGCCCCGAGAATTTTTACAAAGGTTCTGGGCTCACTTCTGGCGGTACTAAGACCGCGAGGCATAGCGGTGGCTCCGTACCTACACGACATTCTGATACAAGCGTCAAGTTTTCAAAATGCAAAGTCTCATACAGAGATAGTTCTAGCATTTCTGAGGTCGCATGGGTGGAAAGTAAACGTGGAAAAGAGTTCTCTGTTACCACTCACAAGGGTCCCTTTTCTAGGGACTCTTATAGATTCTGTAGAGATAAAGATTTACCTGACGGAGTCAAAGATTCTCAATGCTTGCCGTGTCCTTCACTCCATTCCAAGCCCATCAGTAGCTCAGTGCATGGAAGTAATCTGCTTAATGGTCGCGGCAATGGACATAGTGCCATTTGCGCGCCTACATCTCAGACCGCTGCAACTATGCATGCTAAATCAATGGAACGGGGATTACTCAGATCTGTCCCCTTTGCTAAATCTGGACCAGGAGACCAGAGATTCTCTTCTCTGGTGGTTGTCACGGGTTCATCTGTCCAAAGGAATGACTTTTCGCAGACCAGATTGGACGATTGTAACAACAGATGCCAGCCTACTAGGCTGGGGAGCAGTCTGGAACTCCCTGAAGGCTCAGGGATCGTGGACTCAGGAGGAGAGACTTCTCCCGATAAACATTCTAGAATTAAGAGCAATATTCAATGCTCTTCTAGCTTGGCCTCAGTTAGCAACACTGAGGTTCATCAGATTTCAGTCGGATAACATCACGACTGTGGCTTACATCAATCATCAAGGGGGAACCAGGAGTTCCCTAGCGATGTTGGAAGTCTCGAAGATAATTCGCTGGGCAGAGTCTCACTCTTGCCACCTGTCAGCTATCTACATCCCAGGCGTGGAGAACTGGGAGGCAGATTTTCTAAGTCGCCAGACCTTTCATCCGGGGGAGTGGGAACTCCACCCAGAGGTATTTGCTCAACTGATTCGTCGTTGGGGCAAACCGGATCTGGATCTCATGGCATCTCGCCAGAACACCAAGCTTCCTTGTTACGGATCCAGGTCCAGGGACCCGGGTGCGGTGCTGGTAGATGCACTAGCAGCCCCTTGGGTTTTCAACATAGCTTATGTGTTTCCACCTTTTCCGTTGCTACCTCGACTGATAGCCAGGATCAAACAGGAGAGAGCATCAGTGATTCTGATAGCGCCTGTGTGGCCACGCAGGACCTGGTATGCAGACCTAGTGGACATGTCGTCCTGTCCACCATGGTCTCTACCCCTGAGGCAGGACCTTCTAATTCAGGGTCCTTTCAACCATCCAAACCTAATTTCTCTGAGGCTGACTGCTTGGAAATTGAACGCTTGATTCTATCAAAGCGTGGGTTTTCGGATTCGGTTATTGATACATTAATACAGGCTCGGAAACCTGTTACCAGAAAAATTTACCACAAGATATGGCGTAAATATTTATATTGGTGTGAATCCAAGAGTTACTCATGGAGTAAGGTTAGGATTCCTAGGATATTGTCTTTTCTACAAGAAGGTTTAGAAAAGGGCTTATCCGCTAGTTCACTAAAGGGACAGATTTCTGCTCTGTCTATTCTTTTACACAAACGTCTGGCAGAGAATCCAGACGTCCAGGCTTTTTGTCAGGCTTTGGCTAGGATTAAGCCTGTGTTTAAAACTGTTGCTCCTCCGTGGAGCTTAAACTTGGTTCTTAAAGTTCTTCAGGGTGTTCCGTTTGAACCCCTTCATTCCATTGATATTAAGCTTTTATCTTGGAAAGTTCTGTTTTTGATGGCTATTTCCTCGGCTCGAAGAGTCTCTGAGTTATCTGCCTTACATTGTGATTCTCCTTATCTGATCTTTCATTCAGACAAGGTAGTCCTGCGTACTAAACCTGGGTTTTTACCTAAGGTTGTTTCTAACAGGAATATCAATCAAGAGATTGTTGTTCCATCGTTATGTCCTAATCCTTCTTCAAAGAAGGAACGTCTTTTGCATAATCTGGACGTAGTCCGTGCCCTGAAGTTCTACTTACAGGCAACTAAAGATTTTCGGCAAACTTCTTCTCTGTTTGTCGTTTACTCTGGACAGAGGAGAGGTCAAAAGGCTTCGGCTACCTCTCTCTCTTTTTGGCTTCGTAGCATAATACGCTTAGCCTATGAGACTGCTGGACAGCAGCCTCCTGAAAAAATTACAGCTCATTCCACTAGAGCTGTGGCTTTCACCTGGGCCTTTAAGAATGAGGCCTCTGTTGAACAGATTTGCAAGGCTGTAACTTGGTCTTCACTTCATACTTTTTCCAAATTTTCCAAATTTGACACTTTTGCTTCTTCGGAGGCTGTTTTTGGGAGAAAGGTTCTACAGGCAGTGGTTCCTTCTGTTTAATGTTCCTGCCTTGTCCCTCCCATCATCCGTGTACTTTAGCTTTGGTATTGATATCCCATAAGTAATGGATGACCCGTGGACTGAACACACTTAACAAGAGAAAACATAATTTATGCTTACCTGATAAATTTATTTCTCTTGTAGTGTGTTCAGTCCACGGCCCGCCCTGTCTTTTTGAGGCAGGTTCTAAATTTTAAATTATAACTCCAGTCACCACTGCACCCTATAGTTTCTCCTTTCTCGTCTTGTTTCGGTCGAATGACTGGATATGGCATGTGAGGGGAGGAGCTATATAGCAGCTCTGCTTGGGTGATCCTCTTGCAACTTCCTGTTGGGAAGGAGAATATATCCCATAAGTAATGGATGACCCGTGGACTGAACACACTACAAGAGAAATACATTTATCAGGTAAGCATAAATTATGTTTTTTTTTAAAAAATACTATTAAAAACAGGGGCACTTTCATTCATCAAAGTTTACAAAGCAGCCGTTTTGATTAAAAACTTAAATTTTTTTTTCTTTTCACAGCCAGAGCAGCTTCCCCCTCCTAGAAATCCTCTCTTCACACGTCAGCAATGACTAATCCGGCTTCCTCCAATCACGACTTTCCCCCCAGGTTAGTCATTGCCTGAGGCCATGCTGTGATTGGAGGAAGCCAGATTAGTCATTGCTGACGTGTGAAGAGAGGATTTCTAGGAGGGGGAAGCTGCTCTGGCTGTGAAAAGAAACAAAGGTAAATTTTTAATTAAAACGGCTGATTTGTAAACTTTGATGAATGAAAGTGCCCCTGTTTTTAATAGTATTTTTAAAAAACGGGCTTTCATTCATCAAAGTTTACCTTCACTTTAACAATCAGTGATGTGCAGGGTACGTTATGGTCGTTAAGGGGTCAAAAAGATTCTAGTTTACTTCTATTATTAAATTGATTTTGCCCTTACTATATCCTTTGTTAAAGAACTTATATAGGTGGGTATATGTTTCCCCCCTGTGCTTTGGAAGGGTTGTGTGGTCAATAACCATATCTCTGCTTCAGATGTTTGTGTTTGGAACGGTCACGGAGTGGCTGCACTTCTACAACAAGGTCTTCTACTGCCTGCTCTGGATAGTGAACGGGCTGCTGCAGTCTACAGGCTGGCCCTGTGTTGTAGCAGTCATGGGGAACTGGTTCGGTAAGGCTGGGTAGGTTTACGTTGCCTTTATTTTCCATTTTATTGGTTTTGTACAGACTTAAAATAGTATTTAATCTATGTGATGTCTGCCCCGTGGCACAACACTGTTTTATAACCTTAGCCCTCTTCTTTAACCCCTCTGCTACTGGCAATTTCAGAGAAAAATTTGCCCAAAAGTATTGGATAATGGTTAGTATTTTTGCTATCATATGAAATAAAATAGAGCCTTTGTTTTTTATTACCTATGAAAACTATATATATTTTGAAAGTCAACCCAAGGGGGGGCGATTTATCAAGCCCCGTATGCATCTTAATGCATCTGTTTCTGTGTGAGCGTTCAGACTCGCCGTAAACAGGAGTTAAGAAGCAGCGATATTAAGACCGCTGCTCCTTAACTCGTCTGCCACCTCTGAGGCGGCAGACATCAATCAGCCCGATCTGTAATGATCGGGTTGATTGACACCCTTGCTAGTGGCCGATTGTCCGCGAATGTGCTGGGGGCGGTATTGCACAAGCATTTCATTACAAATGCTTGTGCAATGATAATTGCAGACAGCGGATCATGTCCATTGTTAAATCGGCCCCTAGGTATTGATCTAGGCCCACTTCGGTATATTTTTCTCACTGAAATGATTTCCATACAGCGTGTGCAGTCATAAGACAAATGGTTTAAAAGCTTCTCTGGGATCCCCTTTGTTCAGAAATAGCAGACATACATGGCTTTGCCATTGGTTTTTGGTAATTAGAAGGATGCTAACTGCAGCTGCGCACCACACACGTGAAATTCCTGGCAGCAAAGGGCATGATTAGTTAGCTTGTAAGGGTAATAGAATTGTAATGTAGGGATTACCCAACCACCTCCCTGACCCTACTCTTTCCCAAACAACTCTCCCCCACTCCTCACCACCATCTTAGGTACTGGCAGACAGTCTGCCGGGATGCAGTTTAGTTTTTTTTATTTTATTTTTTTAGTGTAGGGATCCCATCTCCCTTGTCCCTCCCAAACATCTTTCTATCCCTCACCCCTCCCACAAGTGGCAGCCATATTTCTGTAGTGCAGTGACCCATCCCTCCCTTCCCCTTCTAATCTTATATTCCTTAGTGTAGTTTTCCACCCCTCCATAACACTCCGCTGCTGGGCCACTGATTGTGCTCTGTTACCATATGAAGGCAGGTTACCATATGAAGGCAGATGCTGGAAGCCATAATGCTTCCACCATTATGGATGTGTAGCTACGTTATACGGTACATTGGGCTATGTACTGCATGACTTAGAGCTACTTCCATATCGGGAAAGAGGTTAAAGGGACATGAAACTCAAATTTTTTTTGCATGATTTAGATAAAGCATACAATTTTAAACAGCTTTTCAATTTACTTATAGTACCAAATGTGCTTCATATCCTTGGTATCCTTGTTGAAAAGTAGCAATGTAGTACTGGGAGCTAGCTGAACACATCCGGTGAGCCAATGACAAGAGACATATATTTGCAGTCAGCAGCTAGCTTTCAGTAGTGCATTGCTGCTCCAGAGCCTAGCTAGGCATGCTTTTTAACAAATGATACCAAGAGAATGGATCAAATTAGATGATAATAGAAGTAAATTGGAAAATTGCATGCTCTCTCTGAATCATTTGAATTTAATTATGACTTTACTGTCCCTTTAAATCTAGAGCGTTGCCAACATATAACTCCATTTCTGTTGGCGCTCTACAAATAACCGATAATAATAAAAATAATTTGTTCTAATACTACATGAAGAAATAAATATATTGTGATTTTTGTCCCCCTCTCCTGTAGACGAGGTTTTGTCTTCGGGCTCTGGAGCGCTTGTGCATCTGTGGGAAATATTCTAGGGGCCTTCCTTGCATCCTCAGTACTGAAGTATGGGTATGAGGTACGTTACTTATCAGAGCAGAAAGCTGTGTTACCAGTTATAAAAATGTAAAAATATTGAAACAATAAATAACATAGGGACAGAAAATACCAAAAATATGAATTTGTTTTTAGAGAGAAAACCTTTGCATTAGGTTGTCGTTCATCTCTTAAATGATCTATAAAGGTGCAATAACAAAGTGCTTTATAGGGAAGCTCAAGTCAAAATTAAACGCTCATGATTCAGATAGAGCAGCAATTTTAAATAACTTTTCGATTAACTTCCATTAACAAAATGTGCAGTCTTTTTATATTTACACTTTTTAGTCACCAGCTCCTACTGAGCATGTGCAAGAATTCACAGAATATACGTATATGCATTTGTGATTGGCTGATGGCTGTCACATGATGCAGTGGAAATAGATATAATTGAAATTTGTCCGAAAAAAATCTTCTACTCATTTGTAGTTCAGACTAAGTGCAATTGCATTTTCTTTTTAATTGTGTGTTTGTTGATTATGCAAATCTACTGTATTTACTGGTACTGGTACTGGAGAAATTCTGAATTATGAAGGAAAAAAATATTTTTCAGGTGCCTTTAAGGGATGTACCTCCCTATATAATTCCTAGTGCCATACTCACTCCGTGTGTGTTAAGACAACAAAACACAACTGGTGTTTTAATCATAACATTTAGCTTGTATGCACCACCAGTTTATAAGGGTAATAATTCAGTATACAGCCTGTCCATTACCCGTCCAATTGCAAACAACTTACATTGTGAATCCCAAATGCTCCAGTTGTAGATCAGGGACAGTAAAGTCATAATTAAATTCAATGGAGACCATACAAAAAATCTATTTGAAAGAAGCTACCAATAATCCCTTACATATGTCTCACACAATCCAAGGTGCATTAAAGGGACAGTCTACTGCAGAATTGTTATTGTTTAACAAGATAGATAATCCCTTTATTACCCATTACCCAGTTTTGCATAACCAACACAGTTTACTGTTGGGAATATCACTCGGGGCCAGCAGGAGGAGGCAAAGAGAACCACAGCAAATCTGTTATCACTTCCCTTCCCACAACCCCCAGTCATTCTCTTTACCTTGGTGCATGGAGGAGGTGAAGTTTTGGTGTCTGAAGAAAATTGGATTTCTTTCGCTACAGGCAAGATTTTAACTTCTTTAGAAAGCCAGAGTAGGTTACTCTGTTCTTCCCCTTTTTCAAGGATTGGGTCTAGCCGTACTCCATGTTAGTCTCTTCAGTAGATCAGTGGTGGCTTTAAAGCAGTTAGGAAGTTGGGCCTTGCTGCATTTTCCTAACAGTTTGGTGCCCTAGTACAGAAAGCCAGAGTGGGTCTCTGTGAGGAGCATGTGTCCTCCTGCCGGATGGCTAGATACAGATAAGTGCCCTGTTTGTCTTCTAGGAGGAGATAGGCACTTACATTAATAAAAGCATGTAACAATAGCTGCATCGTTATGGGACATAAATATATCCTTTATTCAGGGTATTTATATAGACAGGAAGCAGGCACATTGGTGACTTATGGAGACTAAGTGGTTAATTATTTTATTAAGGAGTTTAAGTATTCCCCTGTTTTTTCTTTATTGTGGTTTTCAGTAGTGTATATTGCTTTAACTAAGCAGGCTGCTTATTTTGACTCAGTTTGGTATTTTCCCTGGGAGGTACGAAGGCGCTTTGAATAGGAAGCAATCAGAATATACTCTGGTGAAATATATCTCTGTTATAAGTGTGCACTGGGAACAGATTGTCATTACTGTATATAGAATCTGACTGCTCATACATAAAAAATCTTATGTACAATCAGACTATAACTCTGTTTATAATACAAGACCGGGGTGTCTAGACATATGGAAAGTTTCCTTATCGTGTTGCGGGCTTATGTTAATAATGGCGCTTTTGTGTTTCTCTAGAGGAATGTCATACGCAGCTCCTCTTGGACTAGTCACGTGTTCCGCTTTCCTTTTCTAGCTAAGCGGAGTGGCGTTTCTCTCTGCTGCCGACATCACTCGATCGGCAGGAGAGAGTTCAGGGATAGTTTACTTCTTTTCTCTGCACGTATAAGTGTTGTGGCAGTAACCATTTGTTTTTGTCAGTAAGGGACATGAAGCGTTAATGGTTTTCTATTTTAAAGTGACAGTACCAAATTCTTTGGCTGTTGATTAAAGTACAAAAATTTACATATTAATGTTACACATTACACATTATTTTTCATTTCATTGCATATTATGTTAAAATTAGTTTATGTAATTCTTTACATATGCAATTTTTCCTCCCTGGGAGTACCTGCGCTGTAATCTAATTAATATGTTTAAGTTGTATCACTATAGTTTAGTGGTGAATTTCTATGAATGCCAATCCAGGCTAGAAATATCTGGGGGAGTGTTTTGGCTCGTGTAGACCAAATTGTTTTTGTATAAACTTTTATGTCCCTCTTATTTAGAATATTCTTAAAAAATTAAGATATTCCTTGTGTTTGAGCCTCATGACCTTCAGGACTAATTTTTAGACAGTTTAGCTAATGGCTGTGCATTTCTGTAATACAGATAGGTTGTTGCACTCTGAGTCTCATGTCTCCCAGGATGATGCTGTTTAGGCAATGCAACGGCTTCTCCTCAAACGTCCCAAGCCCCTATGGTGTCACATTCAGTGCCCCGCGGTTCCTCTCAATCTCCTAGAGGAGTGTATTTGCTTACATATTTTGCAGAGCAGGTATCCTCTGCGGTATCTGCGGCTTTATCTGTTTTTCCTTACCTACAGGGAAAACGCAAGAGGACATTTAAAATTTCAGATAGTAAGGTTTCTGCTACACAGTTCGCTCTCTCACCTAAGTCTGGTGAGGAGGATTCGCCGGTAGCTTCTGAGGGTAAAATCTCAGATTCGGACAGTATAATTCCTTCATCTGATGTTGAAGTGGTATCCTTCAGATGTATGCTTGCACTCCTTGTGTACTTTTAAAGAAGGTGTTAGCTACTTGGACGACATTGACACCCATGTCGTTGTCAACCCTTGAAAGTTGTGTTTACTTTATTTTTCTATGATGTTCCTTCCTATGAGGAAGTGTTTCTAGATGTGCGTTGGACATTTTCACAGGAATAGGAGAAGCTAGGGATGCCTTTCTCCCTGTCTCTCGTCCTTTAAAGGATTTTCCTGTCGCTGACTCCATTAAAATGCACAGTGCCTTATGTAGAAGGGAGCTATTCTACTATGGCTCAGAGAACTTCGATCGCTATGGAGAATAGCTGCTCCTTTACTTATTATTATTATTATTATTATTATTAATATCGGTTATTTGTAGAGCGCCAACAGATTCCGCAGCGCTATAAACAAAGGAGGAGTACAGCAAAACAATTATAGGGATTAAATGGGTAGAGGGCTCTGCCAAGAGTCGCACTGTTGTAGTCCGCTCTTAAGAAGGTGATCTATAAACAGCTGGCTCTCAGGCTTGCATGCTAAGGGGGTTCAAGGGGATAGCAATGGAGGAGAGGAACTGGTATAAAGAAAGGTTAGCGTAGGTTGTATCTATTCCTGAACAGTAGAGTTTTTAGGAAGCGCTTGAAGCTTTTTAAAACTAGGGGAGAGTCTTGTGGAGCGAGGCAGAGAGTTCCACAAGATGGGAGCCAGTCTGGAGAAGTCCTGTAAGTGGGAGTGTGAGGAGGTAACAAGAGAGGAGGAGAGTAGGAGGTCATGAGCAGAGCAATGGGGATGGGAGGGAGAGTATCTTGAGACAAGGTCTGAGATATATAGGGAGCAGTGCAGTTGAGGGCTTTGTATGTCAGAGTGAGAATTTTGTGTTTAATCCTAGAGGCAAGAGGAACCCAGTGAAGGGATTGGCAGAGAGGAGCAGCAGATGAAGAGCAATGTGTAAGGAAGATGAGCCTGCCAGAGACATTCATTATGGATTGTGAAGGAGCTAGGCGGCAGCTGGGGAGACCAGAGAGGACAGAGTTGCAGTAATCGAAGCGGGAAAGGATGAGAGAGTGGATTAAAATATTAGTTGTGTCTTGTGTAAGGAAATGTCTAATTTTAGAGATGTTTTTAAGGTGGAAGCGGCAGGCTTTAGCCAAGAACTGAATGTGAGGAGTGAAAGAAAGATCTGAGTGAAATGTGACCCTTAGACATCTGGCATATGGGGTAGGGGTAATGATGGAGTTGTCGACAGTTATAGAGAGATTGGGGGTGGAGATTTTGGAAGAAGGGTGGAAAATAAGGAGCTCAGTTTTGTAGAGATTTAGCTTGAGGTAGTGAGAAGACATCCAGCAAGAGATGTGAGAAAGACAGTGACACGGGTTAGCAAGGAAGGAGAGAGGTCTGGTGCAGAGAAGTAGATTTGGGTGTCGTCGGCATACAAATGATATTGGAAACCGTGGGACTTTATAAGGGAACCTAATGATGACATGTAGATTGAGAAGAGTAGGGGACAGAGCCTTGCGGTACCCCAACAGAAAGTGGTGACGGGGCAGAGGAGGCCCCAGAGAAGGCTACACTAAAGGTACGGTTTGACAGGTAGGAAGAGAACCACGAGAGGGCTGTGTCATAGATGCCGAAGGATTTGAGGGTTTGGAGTAAAAGAGGGTGGTCAACAGTATCAAAGACTGTGGACAGATCAAGGAGGATAAGCAGAGAGAAGTGGCCTTTTGATTTTGCTGTGGTTGTGGTTGGTTGCAAGCGTTTGAGGGGGTGAGAGAATGGAATTATGTTGAGAGCTGATTTCATTTCTGATGGAGTCAATTTTGTTATTGAAGTGGCTAGCAAAGTCTTGAGCTGACAGAGAAGTTGTATTAGGAGGTGGGGGTTGGCGGAGAAGAGTATTGAAAGTGGAGAACAGACGTTTTGGGTTTGAAGAAAGATTAGAGATAAGAGTAGAGAAGTAATGTTGCTTATAGAGATTAAGGGCAGAATAGTAGGAGTTCTAGATGAATTTGTAATGAAGAAAATCAGCTGAACTCCTAGATTTTCTCCAGTTCCGCTCAGCAGTCCGGGAACATCTGCGTAGGTACCGTGTCAGAGGAGTATGCCAGGGCTGAGGATGAGTGTGTGATTTCCGAGCTATCCACGGATCCATGAATAAGAAGCTGGAGGTTTATTTGATCATCTAGAGCGATTCCTTGTCTCCTTAGACTTGCTGTGCTAGCCTGTGTGGCATTGTTGCTGACATCTTGGTCAGCTGAGAAGCCTACCTGTGACTTAGTAGCACAGCCTATGCTTTATATCACTGCAAATGCAGGTTCCATATCCAATTTGACCTAGATGACCGTGGCCATGTTTGGATTTTATTAATGTTTCTACCAATTCCAAGCTTCTGGTGCTTCCTTACAAGGACTAACAAGAAATAGGCAGCTAAGGGGTTACTATAGCACTCACTCTCACTCAAAAAAGTCAAAAAATAAAATCATACATACTTTATTATTTATGTTTTAAAATCTAGGATAAATATCCCTAGGAACCTTTAAATTACCCACAACCATGTATTAAACTAAAGTTTAAAAGTAAATTATGGCCGCCAAACACTCTTCTGTTTCCTGGCCGAGAACTGGATACATCGGCGTCAGGTGGCTGGAGTGAATGGTTGACCTATAATCAAAAGTGCGGAACAAACGCGTTTCGGCTCTAATGTCGCCTTTCTCAATGTTACACTTTCTTTGGAAAAATGAGTAACTTCAGTTGTCCTTAGCTGGTTTATCAGGTTCCAGTTAGAAGATTTCACCTCAGTGGCTCGGGGAGGAACTTGGGGTTCCTTAGCCATGAAAGAGGGGGCTCGGCTTTGTTCGGTGGGCAGTAGCTCACAGGGGCTGTTTATCTGCCATCCACTTTCTAGAAGTGGACATCTGGGAAGAGGGCTTCCTGAGCAGATAGAATTCTTATCTAAGGGAGTGGGTTCTCCATCCTGAGGCGTTCTCCAGGTTAACCCTCAAATGGGGGGGACTGGAATTGTATTGGTAGTGTCTCGGCAGAATGCCAAGCTTCCAAGGTACGGTTCAAGGTCAGAGATCCGCAGGCAGCCCTGATAGTCGATCTGGTGGTTCCTTGGGATTTTTGTCTTTACTGTTTGCTCTGTTTGTTCTCTTTCCACGAGTCATTGCTCGTATCAAACAGGAGGAAGCATCTGTACTTTTAATAGCTCCTGCGTGGCTTCTCAGGACCTCGTATGCAGACCTAGTGAAGATGTCATCGCTTACACCTTGGAGGCTGCCTCTTAGGAAGGGCCTTTTTACTCAGGGTCCATTCCTTCTTCCCAATATTGTTTCTCTGAAGCTGATTGCTTGGAGATTGAACGCTTAGCTCTGTCTGAGTTGGTCATTGAAACCATGATTCAGGTTCACAAGCCTGTTACTTGACAGTTTACCTCTAGGTATGGCGTAAATACCTTTTTATTGGTGCGAATCCAAGGGCTGCTCTTAGAGTAGAGTTAGGATTCCAGGGATTTTGTCCTTTTCCAAGAAGATCCGGAGAAGTTTTTGTCATTCAGTTCTCTGAAGGGATTTCTGCATTATCTCAAGCGTCTGGAGAATGTGCCAGATGTGCTTTCTTTTTGTCAGGCATTGGTTAGAATCAGCCTGTGTTTAAGTCTGTTGCTCCTCCTTGGAGCCTTATCCTTGTTTTAAGATTTTTGCAGCAGGCTCCGTTTGGGCCTTTGCATTCCATAGATATTAAAGGGACATGAAACCCAAAATGTTTCTTTTGTCATTCAGATAGAGAATACAATTTTAAGCAACTACCCACTTTGCTTCTATTATTTAATTTGCTTCCTTCTATTGTTATCCTTTGCTTGAAAGGTTTATGTAGGTAAGCTCAGGAGCAGCAAAGAACCTATTTTCTAGCTGCTGATTGGTGGCTGCAAATATATACTGATTGTCATTGACTGACCCATGTGTTCAGTTAGAAACCAGTAGTGCATTGCTGCTCCTTCAACAAATGATACCAAGAGAATAAAACAAATGAGATAATAGAAGTTAATTAGAAAGTTGTTTAAAATTGTATTCTCTATCTGAATCCTAAAAGAAAGTTTTGGGTTTCATGTCCCTTTAAGTTATTATCTTGGAAGGTTTTGTTTACTTTCCTTTTTTTTTTGTTATCTCTTCTACTCTGAGAGTTTTGTAACTCTCGGCTTTGCAGTGTGATTCGCCTTACCTTATCTTTCATGCTGATACGGCGGTTCTTTGTAATAAGTTGGGGTTTCTTCCTAAATAGAAATATTAATCAGGAACTTGTTGTTCCTTCTCTGTGTCCTAATTCTTCTTCTCGTAAGGAACATTTGTTGCACAATCTGGATGTTGTGCGTGTTATGAAATTTTACCTACAGCCAGTCCTCTGTACTGTTTGTGGGTTTCTCAAGAATACGTAGGGTCATAAAGCTCCTGATACTACAGTACTTTGTTTTTTATGGTTGTGAAGTATAATTTGTTTTTTTTAGAAATTAGCATGTTAGCCTACCTAGGTTTAGCTTTCAACAAAGACTACTAAGAGAACAAAGTAAATTTGATTATAAAAGTAAATTGGAAAGTTATTTAAAATTGCATGCCCTATCTGAATCAAGTTTAATTTTGACTAGACTGTCCCTTTAACCTTAGAAAGATGTATCTGAAATGCAGGTTATAGTTTTACTGGACACACAACTTAATCTAGATTGCAAAAGATCTGCAGAGGTTAAACACACAGTAATTTAGTATTAGCAATACAAACATGATATACACTAACAAATCATAGCATTTCATTTTGCATTTGACTGTTCATTTGTATATCTTATTATCATATATGAGCAAATCAAGGGACAGCCACTAATAAAATATTTTGTGACAAATATTTACAATACCTCAAGTGCTTAAATCTGCAGAGTGTATATATATATATATATATATACTCTCTCTCTCTATCTATCTATATATATATTTATATATAAATGTATGAGGATTTGCTTAATTTTTGTATTTTTGTATATGAAATAATAGTTTTTGTTCTTTGAAACCGCAACCAATTAAAATGGGTTGAGCTTGCAGGGAAATCAGAGCTCTTTATTTTATCACACGCATGCTTCCTAATATTATATTGTCTCTGTACCAGAACCCAATATTTAGAGATAAAAATTGTAATTTTATCACTTCTCTCCTACCTCCCACTGGGCATGTAATTTTTATTCTTCTGTCTTTGCTTACACAGCTTTTATATATAGCCCATACTTAAGTATAGGAACTTTTAGTATAGATCGAGCAGCCACAGGCAAAATAGCTATTTTAAATGCAGACATAAAGGTAAAGGATTTACTCGTACACAATTTAATAAACTCCAAATGGTAAAATGGATCATTGGGATCAAATTAATTGCCTCTGAAGACTTTATTGCTGCCAAAATTTTAGTAACCTTTACTATCACTATGTTGCAAAATATCTACCAAACGAAAATGTTTTAAAATAATCTAACACTAGCTTTTTGTTAGCACAATTTACAAGGATATTCAAATCAAGAGCAGTTTAGGAATACACCCTTTGAAGAGTCGTTCGAATCTTTGTTTCTAGTCTTCTTTGGCCAATTGGCAAGGGATGCATATGAGCTAATTGATAACGGTGTAGAATATTGCAATGTTTTATTTTTCTTAAAGGGATATCTGAAGAACTACATTGCAGGAAATAGTGCTGCCATCTAGTGCTCTTGTTAATAGATAACATTCTTGCAAAACCGCTGCCATCTAGTACTCCAGACATGCGCTCGCTCCAGAGCTTACGTCCCTGCTTTTTAACAAAAGATACCAAGAGAACAAAGACAATTTGATAATGGAAGTAAATTAGAAAGTTGTTTAAAATTGCTGCTCTATCTGAATCATGAGAGAAATATTTTTGGTTTCATGTCCCTTTAATTATTTTTGTGAGAAATTACATTTTGAGTTTATCCCTTTTAAATAGTTTGTATTGTAAGTGAGATGGAAATAGCTGCACCGCTGATACACACATTATTATAGGATAGCCGCACCGCTGATACACACATTATTATAGGCTCTGCTGCACCGCTGAGACACACATTATTATAGGCTCTGCTGCACCGCTGATGCACACATTATTATAGGCTCTGCTGCACCGCTGATACACACATTATTATAGGATAGCTGCACCGCTGATACACACATTATTATAGGCTCTGCTGCACCGCTGATACACACATTATTATAGGATAGCCGCACCGCTGATACACACATTATTATAGGCTCTGCTGCACCGCTGATACACACATTATTATAGGCTCTGCTGCACCGCTGATACACACATTATTATAGGATAGCTGCACCGCTGATACACACATTATTATAGGCTCTGCTGCACCGCTGATACACACATTATTATAGGATAGCCGCACCGCTGATACACACATTATTATAGGCTCTGCTGCACCGCTGATACACACATTATTATAGGATAGCTGCACCGCTGATACACACATTATTATAGGCTCTGCTGCACCGCTGATACACACATTATTATAGGATAGCTGCACCGCTGATACACACATTATTATAGGCTCTGCTGCACCGCTGATACACACATTATTATAGGATAGCTGCACCGCTGATACACACATTATTATAGGCTCTGCTGCACCGCTGATACACACATTATTATAGGATAGCTGCACCGCTGATACACACATTATTATAGGCTAGCTGCACCGCTGATACACACATTATTATAGGCTAGCTGCACCGCTGATACACACATTATTATAGGCTAGCTGCACCGCTGATACACACATTATTATAGGATAGCTGCACCGCTGATACACACATTATTATAGGATAGCTGCACCGCTCATACACACATTATTATAGGATAGCTGCACCGCTGATACACACATTATTATAGGATAGCTGCACCGCTGATACACACATTATTATAGGCTAGCTGCACCGCTGATGCACACATTATTATAGGCTCTGCTGCACCGCTGATACACACATTATTATAGGCTAGCTGCACCGCTGATGCACACATTATTATAGGCTCTGCTGCACCGCTGATACACACATTATTATAGGATAGCTGCACCGCTGATACACACATTATTATAGGATAGCTGCACCGCTGATACACACATTATTATAGGCTAGCTGCACCGCTGATGCACACATTATTATAGGCTCTGCTGCACCGCTGATACACACATTATTATAGGATAGCCGCACCGCTGATACACACATTATTATAGGATAGCTGCACCGCTGATACACACATTATTATAGGATAGCTGCACCGCTGATACACACATTATTATAGGATAGCTGCACCGCTGATACACACATTATTATAGGATAGCCGCACCGCTGATACACACATTATTATAGGATAGCTGCACCGCTGATACACACATTATTATAGGATAGCTGCACCGCTGATACACACATTATTATAGGATAGCTGCACCGCTGATACACACATTATTATAGGATAGCTGCACCGCTGATACACACATTATTATAGGCTAGCTGCACCGCTGATACACACATTATTATAGGATAGCCGCACCGCTGATACACACATTATTATAGGATAGCTGCACCGCTGATACACACATTATTATAGGATAGCCGCACCGCTGATACACACATTATTATAGGATAGCTGCACCGCTGATACACACATTATTATAGGATAGCTGCACCGCTGATACACACATTATTATAGGCTCTGCTGCACCGCTGATGCACACATTATTATAGGATAGCTGCACCGCTGATACACACATTATTATAGGCTCTGCTGCACCGCTGATACACACATTATTATAGGCTCTGCTGCACCGCTGATGCACACATTATTATAGGATAGCTGCACCGCTGATACACACATTATTATAGGCTCTGCTGCACCGCTGATGCACACATTATTATAGGCTCTGCTGCACCGCTGATGCACACATTATTATAGGATAGCTGCACCGCTGATACACACATTATTATAGGCTAGCTGCACCGCTGATACACACATTATTATAGGATAGCTGCACCGCTGATACACACATTATTATAGGATAGCTGCACCGCTGATACACACATTATTATAGGATAGCTGCACCGCTGATACACACATTATTATAGGATAGCTGCACCGCTGATACACACATTATTATAGGATAGCTGCACCGCTGATGCACACATTATTATAGGATAGCTGCACCGCTGATACACACATTATTATAGGATAGCTGCACCGCTGATACACACATTATTATAGGATAGCTGCACCGCTGATACACACATTATTATAGGATAGCTGCACCGCTGTGCTGATACACACATTATTATAGGATAGCTGCACCGCTGATACACACATTATTATAGGATAGCTGCACCGCTGATACACACATTATTATAGGATAGCTGCACCGCTGTGCTGATACACACATTATTATAGGATAGCTGCACCGCTGATACACACATTATTATAGGATAGCTGCACCGCTGTGCTGATACACACATTATTATAGGATAGCTGCACCTCTGTGCTGATACACACATTATTATAGGATCTGCTGTTCTTGAAGGGGTTGTGAGATCTGATTTCGGGGATTCACTGTGTAACAATATATTTGTCGGCGTAAACTCTTCTGTAAAAGTCCAATAAATATCAATAGCTTTATACTAAGAATGTGATTTTAAGAGACGTTATTCCTTGCTAAAGTTGTTTGTACATCTTTAACCCCTTCCCGCCCGTTAGGATGTTCTATGCCGTTCTAACTGTACTGGGCTTTAGCGTCCTTAGAACGTCCTAACCGTTCGGCTGTCCTGAAACCTTAGCGGCTTCCTATATGGGATCATGGGCTGGGGGACATGCGTCATAGACATTCCCCCCTGACCTGATCCCATCATTAAAATTACACAACCGTATGAATGATCGCGTGAATTCAATTTTCACTCATTTGTTTACATCGGAGCTTTGCTCTGATGTAGACAAACGAGTCCTGGCAGGAAATGGTTAAAGGGTTGGTTTCTATTAAAACTGAAACTAATTTGTCAGTATCTGTTTTGTTCCTACTGATGTTCATTGGCTGATAAGAACAATCCTCACACCACTGTTGGTGGATAGGGACGGACCTCTACAAGCCTTGGTTTATTTAGGAATGTGTGTGATGTGTTTTTTTTTTTTTATGAAAAAAATAACTTCTGCATTTTGAGATTCGCACTTTCAGATGAAAGAAGCATTGCCTAGATTGGTGCGTTTAATAATACGGAATCTTTTCATGTCTACAGTATGCGTTTCTGGTGACCGCTGCTGTGCAGTTTGCTGGAGGGCTCATTATCTTTTTTGGCCTGGTCACCTCTCCCAAAGAATTGGGTAAGTTGCTATACTCACCGCTGTATTACTGCATTGGGTGAGAGGAAATCATTTCTTATTGTGTTTTACTTAAAGGGATATTAAACAGCGCTCCTTTAATAAAATAGACATATGAAGTTAAGTCAAAGTTATCATAAAAAGAAACCATTTTTTTTCTAAATGATCACTAAGAAATTCTCAGTGTAGCCACTGCCTGCAGCTAGATAAGGGAGCTACCATTACAGAACTTAAAGGGACAGTCTACTCCAAAATTGTTATTGTTAAACCCCTTGAGTGCTAACGACGGCTCTAAGCCGTAGCAGACTTTCCCACTCTGGTGCTAACGACGGCTCAGAGCCAAAGCTAGCACTCTCCCACCTTGAGGGAGATCTGGGGGCTCCCACCCGCTCCTACCCCGGCGATCGGGCCTGCATAGTGACTTCACAGTGACATCACGTGCAATGACGTGATGACGTCACTACACAACTTTATTTATACTTACTGTAACAATGTTAAAGGGACACTGTACCCAAAAATTTTCTTTCGTGATTCAGATTGAGCATGAAATTTTAAGCAACTTTCTAATTTACTCTTATTATCAAATTTTCTTCATTCTCTTGATATCTTTATTTGAAATGCAAGAATGTAAGTTTAGATGCCGGCCCATTTTTGGTGAACAACCTGGGTTGTCCTTGCTGATTGGTGGATAAATTCAACCACCAATAAAAAAGTGCTGTCCAGAGTACTGAAACCAAAAAAAGCTTAGATGCCTTCTTTTTCAAATAATGATAGCAAGAGAACGAAGAAAAATTGATAATAGGAGTAAATTAGAAAGTTGCTTAAAATTGCATGCTCTTTCTGAATTACAAAAGAAAAAATTTGGGTACAGTGTCCCTTTAAGTATAGGAGCAGAGGGCATGCTGCTTAGAAGCCTGTATATCAGGCATCTAAGCAGCTACAGACCCCCAAGACCCACCGTTGGAAAAAAACTGGAAAAAAAAAAAACTTAAAAAAGCTTAGCACCCAGGTGGGAAAGTGCTTAGCACTCAAAGGGTTAAAAAGATAGATAGCACCTTTACTACCCATTCCCTAGCTTTGCACAACCAACACTGATATATTAATATACTTTATAACCTCTAAATCTCTGCCTGTTTCTGAGCCCCTGCAGGCCATCGTTATCTAAGTGCATTTTATTAGCTTTTCACATTAAGTCAGCGCTAGTTAATGTGTGTCTTATAGATAACACTGTGCTCACTCCTGTGGAGTTATGAATGAGTCAGCACTGAGATAAGGGGGCAGTCTGCTGAGGCTTAGATACAGGGTAATCACAGAGATAAAAAGTGTATTATTATAACTGTGTTGGTTATGCAAAACTGGGGAACAATAACATGTCTGGAGTAGACACCAGTTTTTTGGAGTATACACCAATTTTCATATAACTGCATGTAATAGACACTACTATAAAGAATAATATGCACAGATACTGATATAAAAAAATCTAGTATAAAACCGTTTAAAAAGTTACTTAGAAGCTTCCAGTTTAGCTCTGTTTAAAAGGTTATCAGACACTCCCCCCTCCCCCTTCCTTTGAATATGAAAAGACCCTTTACACAAACGGAAGCAAGCTGGAGTAGGTATACGTCGGTATTCTCCTATAACTTTGGGGCTTGGTTAGGAGTCTGAAAACCAGAGCAATGTTATTTAAAAATTAACAAAACTAGGTACGCAGTAGCGGCCCAGAATAGAGCCAGACTTCATCTGCCCCCCCCGGTAATCTGGGCATAACAGTTTGTAAAGCTGTGTAATACTACGTGTGTACTGTGTGTATGTGTGTGTGTACATATATGTACAAGAACATGACTTCTGGCTCGCTCTAATCCATCTAAGACCGATATGACACAGTGGGATGCCATGCTGTCACAGGAAAATATGCATACAAGAACCTCGGATCAGGCTATGGCAGGGCTATCTTTATGGGAGCATAAGATAAAACGGCTAATCACTATTCATTTTGAACAACTCGAACAACAGCTATTCCAGGCCTTCATAATTGTGCCTGCATATCCTAGGGAAGATCCCTTAACATTAAAAGACAAACACGATCCGGAAAGTGGAGCCGAGAGCGTTGGGCCTTCTGAACCCACCGACTATGAATCGGTCGAAAGAAGCGGCATAGTAATGAGCACTTCTCAAATCACATTAGAGGGGATCAGCAACCAAGACACGAAAAGCTCAGCCGTAGCTTCATATAGCTTGACGACTCACTCCGGGAACTATGTTCCATGATGTGCTCGCATCCAATGGCACGGGTCCCGACAAGGACCATATATTGAGACTCTACAAGGAGAACAGTTACTACATGTCGCCAACCCAGATCTGAGAAACGGGAGTCGGTTCCATGAGAAACAGATTGCCCCGAGACCACCAAAATTCATTATAAATCCGGAGTCGGCTAAACATGCTTGATGGCTCTTGACGAGATGTTTGGACATTTTTGGGACATAGTAAGCACAGCTACACTGGCGTCGGTTGAAATTGGGGACATTGAATGCCGCTCCTTGGACTTTCCATCTATACTGGACGTGTGAGGGATAATACTTACACAAAGCTTTATTGTTTATTAATATCAGATATATCTTTCCTTAATGCCTATAATGAAGCCTCTCAACTGTTATTTCACACTTTCTATAACGGTTAGTGATCTGTCTGCTCAGATGAAGGGCTCTGGGTACAATTACTTATTCCTACTAATATTACCACACACAAATTATTTATAAATCCCCTTTCTAATTCCTACTTATATTAACAGCAATTGTTGTGACGGATATAGACTTTGATTTGCCTACTATATCTTGCTGTCTCATCATGCAATATTGTCATATAAACATGCAGATATACTTCTGCTGCCATTGGCCGGGTCGGCAGGGCTCGCTATTTTTTTCTTTGTTGCAGCTTGACATCCTTATATTTCAAAATAGGCTACCATCTACAGGGAACATTGCCATATATTAGATATACAAACTCATCTAATGGTATAACACGTCTGTCTTTATGATGTCAAAAGTATAAGTGTATCATGCTCTGTGACCTGATCACCTCGGGATCGCTTCTAATATACCCTTTAAGATGAACTGTTCACTTAAATATTGTGCCCTTTTACTCTTATGTACCCTTTACCTATTTGAACCGCTTAATATTACTGTAGGTTACATTTTTTGTAGTTGTCACCGGTGTTCCCTTATGCCATGTTTTCTTGTTCCCACTGTGTCCAGTACTGTTCATGTATTCAACATTACACCACCTTCAACTTTGTCTTGACGGGCCCTAAGCCTTACAGAATCCTCTGGTAATTATGGTATCGATAGCTATTTGAAGATTTCATGTGGACTTATCTAGTTATTTGTTTTTCATACAGCACATTATAATATATTTGTTAACTGTGTAAGGTTTACTTTATCAGCCAGTTCATTTGTTTGTTGACCATTTTTGGATATCTCATTAACTCACACATTTGTCCACTTATGTGGGTATCCAAAACTTAGCCTGATAAGCTGAATACATGTACATATATCTAAAATGTACAAACCGTTTTTTTCACAAGCTAGTAGTCTCCATTTGGAGTCCAAAAGTGGCCCATTTTGTTATTTTATCTTCTCCCCTAAAATTCCCCATTCTGACCCAAATTCTGCTCTAGGGGGTCCGAGAGAGACCGCTATTTATCATTGTGGGAAATCATTTTACCTAACCCTATCATACTTTAAGGAGATATACCTTATCAGAAAACCTGAGGTTTATCTTTATTTATATATCTGGGCGATCATTTATATTTCTAATCATAATTATTATTTATATTTTATTAAGATTTGTTGTTTCTGAAACTGTGATATAAAAAAAAAGCAAAACTATCCATTTAAAAAAAAAAACAACAAAAAACCCCCCACCTTTTTGGGCTATATAAATAGATAATCTACAAAACATTTATGCAAAGAAAAAAACAAGTGTATAATGTTTGTTTAAGTTGTACTGTCACATGATTTTTGCAGTCCTCTACTGAGCATGGGCAATACACAAACTACAACTAGAGCAGATGTCTCCTAGCAACGCTTCAAAGGAAAAGCTGCTACTTTGCATTCCTGTAGAAACCAAAGCCCTCTTGTGGGGCTGTGACAGGAAGTAATGCTCCCTTCTCAAATCAAGTAAAAATAAATAAATAAATGGTGAAATCCTTTTAAAATGCTGAATAATACACAGTGCAATGATTTCTATTAAATAGAAGCCCCTGCTTAGTGCTATTTTTATTACAACGTTAAAACAGACTGTTTTATATCCCTTTAAGCATTCCCACTACTGCTTAGCTGTAAGTACATATCAGCCTTTCCTCCTGGGTTTGGAAATTAAAGGGGCACAGTGTAAAAAAGAAAATGCTGTAATGCGGTAGAGCATTTTATTATTGCCCTTTTGCTTGCACATAACTGCGTGTTTATCGTCTACAAAAAAGTTAAACGCATAGATAAAGTCAGCTTTACAGCAACAATGCACTACTGGAAGCTAGCTGAACATATCTGGTGAGCATATGACAAGACAAGAGGCATACGCAAGTAGCAATAGCACTTAGTCTGAACTTCAAAGGAGTAGTAGATTTCATGTGACAACCATCAGCCAATCACAAATGCATATACGTAGGAGCTGGTGACTCAAACAGTGTAAATATAATAGGAAAATTGTTTAAAATTGCTGCTCTATCTGACTCATGAAACTTTAATTTTGACTTGAGTGTCCCTTCTAAACTTGAGTCATGCGCATTAAAGAGCACTATTTTTAAGGAGTGATTGCTCACTGGCTGATAAGCAGATCTTCCACTGCTTTATTGCTTGGCATTGACAAGCCTTATAAGTATATGTGTGTATGTATGTGTATGTATATATGTGTATATATATATATATATATATATATATATATATATATATATTATCCAATTAGCACGTGTTCCAGCATCCAGCTTCAACTAATAATGAAGCACCTGGGTGCAATCCTCAATGGATTGTAGATAAGAGCTAGGAAAGGGAGGGCACTCTCAGGATTTATATACATCAAAGTTAGTTTATTGTTTATAACAACAACGTTAGAAAGTCATGAGAATAGGTCGACGTTTCGGCTTACATAGAAGCCTTCATCAAGACAGATGAACAACTCACAACGGCGACTAGCAGCCGCACACAACACCACCGGCAAAACAGAACCTTTCTGTTTTGCCGGTGGTGTTGTGTGCGGCTGCTTGTCGCCGTTGTGAGTTGTTCATCTGTCTTGATGAAGGCTTCTATATAAGCCGAAACGTCGACCTATCCTTATGACTTTCTAACGTTGTTGTTATAAACAATAAACTAACTTTGATGTATATAAACAATTCTTAACACAAGAAGTATAAAATGTGTCATAAGTTCCTCATACCTACATATGCCCACAAACAAATATGTTATATCCACCCAGAGATTAAAGGGAATAACCAGCTGCAGAGAAGAGGATTTTTTACCATAGTGGTAAACACAATTGTTTTATATGACATTACACTGCCTATTACCATCTTGATTTGTTTCCTTTTTATTTATTTATTTTTTCATTTTGAATAGATTTGGGTACATGGAGGAGGAATGGGATATTTCTGAGGGAAGAGGAGTTGAGAGGAGAAGAACTGCTAAGAAAGAAATTGGGATATGCAGATCCCCCTGATCCTTCTGATCCTCCTGAGTGCTGTCAGTATTGTGACTAAATGGTTTTTAGTCAAAACAGTTTTTATTTCCTGTTTTGGGAGGCAGAGTGGCAGGAATAATTGCATATTCCTATTGTAGAATAAACAGCGAATAGGATCTGTATATTGATGACCTTGAAAGGGTGGAAGAAAGCACAGGGATGGCAGGACTTCTGGTGTTTTCCAGTGATAGCAGTTTGGTTGTGTTACAGATGGTTAACATGCAATCAAAAGGACATAGACTGTTTGTTTTGTAATAAATCATGCATATAAAACAGCACTATCTAGATATGTTAAGAATATTTTTCTTCCATTAAATCTTTTTATATTGTAACTAACAAGAGGTGTGCGCATGTGCATAACTGCTCTGCGTGATAGATTCTACAGGCTGGTTCCACAAGCACAGAAAGTGTTTATTGTTCCGCACATTAGCATCTGTTTTTAATGCAATAAATTTAAATGCCTTCTTTGAATACAACAAACATTAACATTAATGTCCCTATGAATTCAGAGCAGACACAGTAAAAAATAAGTAAATGCATCATGTTCACAGAGGCCATGTTATTACTTCCTGTACGATTAATTGTAAGATCGATATAAATAAGTGTGTGCGCATATTCGCTAAGGTTTGTATAGCACTGGCAGATTAGTAAATTAGGTTTATTAGATCATTTAGGAGCAAAAGAGAGCTTTGTGGAACTTAAAGGGACACTAAACCAAAAAAAATGTATTTAATTATTCAGATACAGCAGCAATTTTAAGCAACTTTCTAATTTACTTCTATTATCAATTTTTCTTCATTCTCTTGTTATCCTTATTTAAAAAGCAGGAATGTAAAACTTAATGGATGGCCCATTTTTGGTTCAGACCTGGCTTACGCTTGCTTATTGGTTTGCTAAATGTAGCCACCAATAAGCAAGCGCTATCCAGGGTGCTGAACCTAAAATGGGCTGGCTTCTAAGCTTTAAATTCCTGCTTTTTAAATAAAGATAGCAAGATAATTAAGAAAAATTGATAATAGGAGTAAATTAAAAAGTTGCTTAAAATTGCTGCTCTATCTGAATCATTAAAGAAAAAAATGTGGGTTTAGTGTCCCTTTTAAAGGGACACTGAAGCCAAAATAAACTTATGATTTAGATAGAGCATCAGTTTTAAGACACTTTCCAATTTACTTCCCTTTATAACATTTTGCACAGTCTTTTTATATACACATTTTATCTGTACAAGCTCACAGGGTATACCTATACTCGTTTGTAATTGGCTGATGTCTGTCACATTATATAGGGGGCCGGAAAATTAGAGAAAAAATAAATTTGTCAGAAAAAAATCTGCTGCTTATTTGAAATTCAGTGTAGGTGTTAAATCATTGTCTTTTTATTATGCACTTGTTAATTATGCAATTCTACTGCATTGAGTGGCCCTTTAAGTGACTCCAGGTTTTGCATTTTTGATCTGTAGTTTGTTGTGTTTTTGTTTGTTTATAAATTGCACTGAAGGAATGTTAAATCAGTTTCTTGGTATAAATGTGTTACTTCTGTGTTGTAAATTTCAGGCCTCCCAGAAACCTGTGAGAACGAGGCTGATGCGGGAAGCTCAGATGAAGACGCAAATAGGCCGTTAATCAACGAAGACAATGAAGTGGAGGATGAAAGGAATTATTCAGTGCAGGCTGCAGATGGCGCCAGCCCCCCTGAAGCAATCGGGTTCCTGCAGGCTTGCTGCTTGCCTGGTGTGCTGCTGGTGAGGGCTGCCTGCACACTCTGCTAATATAGAAGAATACCTAAGTATCACATGTCTGTTACATAGGAACTAGTGTTGCCAAACTTTATGTATTTAGACCATTTAGAAAACACGTTAGTCGTTCATTTGTAACCATCCTCAGCAGAGGAGATAAGATAAGGCAAATAGTCATAGGGAGCCTGTGTTCCAGCACGAAGGTGCCATTACCTTATAAACACTCAGACGTTACCCTCATTTCTTCAACATTTAAACAGCTAATGTAATTTTAAAATACATCTGCATATTAGTTTCATGCTAATTGTTATATTGATTAAATCTTTCTATCTAACATTTATTTTGTGCTCAATGATCCTTTTAAAATATTTTTTTTCTCTCTAAAAAACAAAACAAAAAGCATGAGTCACTTTTTAACTTTCTGTTTGTGTTTAATTAAACACAATTTATTTTACTCCCTCTCCTGTGTACCTGCTAGAGATAACACAGACCAATCCCAGGATATGTTTTTGGAATCCCTTTTGTTGTAACACTTCTAGTAAATACATAATAGTGATATAGACAATATGCACTTCCGTAATAAGTATGAAGGACAACTCTACACTAGACCGAGCTTAGAGGAAAAGGACTTTAACCCTTTGGCTGTTACAGAGAGGACAGAACCACCTGGCGAAGGGCTTTAGTAATAAACAGCAAGTTACACGTGTTGTTCCTACTAGTCAAGGCTGGTAAAGAGGCTGCTGGATGCTATCGCCTTGTTTCATTCCCGCTCTTTCTGTGTCTCCCTCCGCAGTACTCTCTGGCTTACGCCTGTCTCAAGCTGGTGAACTACTCTTTCTTTTTCTGGCTTCCCTTCTACTTGAGCATCAACTTTAAATGGAAAGAAGCAGAGGCCGACCAGCTTTCTATCTGGTACGATATCGGAGGAATCATAGGTAAGGAACCGACGCTGCAACACCCTGAGCAAATGACTACAGGCAGCACAACACCCTGAGCAAATGACTACAGGCAGCACAACACCCTGAGCAAATGACTACAGGCAGCACAACACCCTGAGCAAATGACTGCAGGCAGCACAACACCCTGAGCAAATGACTTAAGACACTGCAACACCCTGAGCACATAACTGCAGGCACTGCAACACCCAGAGCAAATTACTACAGAACTGCAACACCCAGAGCAAATTACTTCAGACACGGCAACACCCTGAGCAAATTACTACAGACACTGCAACACCCAGAGCAAATTACTTCAGACACGGCAACACCCAGAGCAAATTACTACAGAACTGCAACACCCAGAGCAAATTACTTCAAACACTGCAACACCCTGAGCAAATTACTTCAGACACGGCAACACCCAGAGCAAATTACTTCAGACACGGCAACACCCTGAGCAAATGACTACAGGCAGCACAACAACCTGAGCACATGACTACAGGCACTGTCACACCCTGAGCAAATGACTACAGGCAGCACAACAACCTGAGCACATGACTACAGGCACTGTCACACCCTGAGCAAATGACTACAGGCAGCACAACACCCTGAGCACATGACTACAGGCACTGTCACACCTAGAGCAAATTACTTCAAACACTGCAACACCCAGAGCAAATTACTTCAGACACGGCAACACCCAGAGCAAACTACTTCAGACACGGCAACACCCAGAGCAAATTACTTCAGACACGGCAACACCCAGAGCAAATTACTTCAGACACGGCAACACCCAGAGCAAATTACTTCAGACACGGCAACACCCAGAGCAAATTACTTCAGACACGGCAACACCCAGAGCAAATTACTTCAGACACGGCAACACCCAGAGCAAATTACTTCAGACACGGCAACACCCAGAGCAAATTACTACAGACACTGCAACACCCAGAGCAAATTACTACAGACACTGCAACACCCTGAGCAAATTACTACAGACACTGCAACACCCTGAGCAAATTACTACAGACACTGCAACACCCTGAGCAAATTACTACAGACACGGCAACACCCAGAGCAAATTACTACAGACACTGCAACACCCAGAGCAAATTACTACAGACACTGCAACACCCTGAGCAAATTACTACAGACACTGCAACACCCTGAGCAAATTACTACAGACACTGCAACACCCTGAGCAAATTACTATAGACACTGCAACACCCTGAGCAAATTACTATAGACACTGCAACACCCTGAGCAAATTACTATAGACACTGCAACACCCTGAGCAAATTACTACAGACACTGCAACACCCTGAGCAAATTACTACAGACACTGCAACACCCTGAGCAAATTACTACAGACACTGCAACACCCTGAGCAAATTACTACAGACACTGCAACACCCTGAGCAAATTACTACAGACACCGCAACACCCTGAGCAAATTACTTCAAAGCTCAGTGGAAAAGCAGCTCACTGGCAAAGGTGGTTTTAGATGGGAATTCATTGCTTTTTATTTACATAACCACTATATTTCTAGGGTGTGTCAGATTTAGGAAAATGTCAGACTGTGTTTTCCAAGTTACACAACAAACGGTAATTCTTAAAGGGACACTCAAGTCAAAATTAAACGTTCATGATTCAGATAGGGCATGTGGTTTTAAACCACTTTCCAATTTACTTTTATCAGCAAATTTGCTATGTTTTCTTGGTATTCTTTTTTGAAAGCTAAACCTAGGTAGGCTCATTTGATAATTTTTAAGCCCTTAAAGCGACAGTCTAGTCAAAATTTAACTGTCATGATTCAGATTGGGCTTGCAATTTAAAAAAAATTCCAATTGACTTTTATCATCAAATTTGCTTTGTTCCCTTGGTGGTATTTTTAAAAAGCTAAACCTTGGTAGGCTCAAACTGATTTCTAAACCGTTGAAAACCGCCCCTTAGTTTAGAGCATTTTGAAAAATGTTCACAGTTAGACAGTACTAGTTCATGTGTGTAATATAGATATCGTGCTCACTCCGTGGAGTTATTTAGGAGTCTGCACTGATTGGCTGAACTGCATGTCTGTCAAAAGCACTGAGACAAGGGGGCAGTCTGCAGAGGCTTAGATACAAGGTAATTAGAGGTAAAACATATATTAATTCAACTGTGTTGGTTATGCAAAACTGGGGAATGGGTAATAGTGATTATTTATCTTCTTAGACAATAAAAATCTGGTGTAGACTGTCCCTTTAAAGACCGCCTCTTATCTCAGCACTGATTGGCTAAAATACAAGTCTGTTAAAAGCACTAAGATAACGGGGCAGTCTGCAGAGGCTTAAAGGGACATGAAACCCAGATTTTTTTTGTTTCAGGATTTCGAAAGAACATGCAATTTTAAACAACTTTCTAATTTACTTCTATTATCTAATTAACTTCATTCTCTTGATATCCTTTGATGAAAAGCATATCTGAATAGGCTCAGTCGCTGCTGATTGGTGGCTGCACATAGATGCCTCGTGGGATTGGCTCACCTTGTGCATTGCTATTTCTTCAACAAAGGATATCTGAAGAATGAAGCAAATTAAATAATACTAGTAAATTGGAATGTTGTTTAAAATGTTATTCTCTATCTGGATCATGAAAGAAAAATTTGGGGTTTAATGTCCCTACAAGGTAATCACATAGGTAAAAAGTGTATTCATATAACCGTAATAAAGGGACTATCTATCTTTTTAAACAATACAGATTTTCCAGTAGACTGTCCCTTTAAGGGCAAGCTGTATGGGCTAAGTGCTTTTTGTGTAGTTTGTTGTATACTGTGCACAGTTGGCTAAATATTAAGACCACAAATGGTTTTACCTAATTGCAAAGTATGTTTACCCCCTCCCCCCGTGTAACATACTGTGTCACTTCCCTCTAGGCCAATATATATGCTTATGATTGCTACCTGCTGACTCGTCAAGGCTAACCCTGCCACATATTTTCACTAATTGGCTTTATCAAATAATAACTGCAAAAAAAGAGTACTTTATACTAACTTTATGGGCTAGCCTTGTTGTCTATGGACTAAAGCCCCGATTGGCTTCTCCAAATAAGGCAAATAGCGGGTGAAGTTTGGCTATTAAAACATAATTGCAGTAAAAAAAAATGTAAATGTGATTCAAAACATTAAGACTTGGCTGGTATGTTATTCTATAGCAGCACAACAGAAATGTATTGTGATTACAAGGTGTCCTTTTAAGTCATTCTTAGGCTACCTTATGTGTGTTCCACTCATTTGTGAATATCTTTACAGTATTTGTCTATAGTAAATAATGTATTTATATTGCAATTGTGTTTTATTTTAGTGTAATGCCCCTGTGTCCAAATGTTTTATGCATCATTATCACTAGCTGCCCTGTTCTGCAGAGCAGTAAATGTGCATCTGCTACTGATGCGTTATCTGGTGGTTTTAGAAAGGACCTGTTTAACTCCGACCTTTCCCTTCAGGTGGCACTGTGCAGGGGTTAATCTCGGACATGCTGCAGAAGAGATCGCCTGTGCTGTTGGTGAGCCTGTTACTGGCTATCGTTTCCTTGTTTGGATACAGCAGTGAGTATTTCTGTGCGCCGTATTGACAATGTTCTTCTATAATACATGGCACTTAACACTATGAAATATCTTTCTAATTCACCAGAATAAATAGAAAATAACTATTTTAAATATTCATAGAAATGATTAAAGCTTGTGTTGCTTAAAGAAGATGATGAGGTCTTTGTGAAACATGGGCACATTGCCTCTGGCGTTAAGTCACTAGAGAGTTGTCTTCTGAATTCTTAATGAATTTATGTCACTGACTTTGTCTTCAATATATAAATGATTGGTGCAGAAAAAGGGATTAAATGCAATTATATGTAAGCACTTGTGGTTTTATGTGAGATTAAGGGGACAGTATACACCAATTTATTTTCTAAGATATGGTGAGTCCATGACGTCCTCAGTTACTAGTGGGTATATCACTCCTGGCCAGCAGGAAGAGGCAAAGAGCACCACAGCCAAGCTCTTAAGTATAACTCCCCTTTTCACAAACCCCAGTCATTCTCTTTGCCTCTGTCAATGGAGGAGAAGTTCTAGTGTCTGAAGAAAATTGGATTTATTTCGCTACAAGCAAGATTTTTTGGGTCTAGCCATAGTCCACGTTAATCTCTTCAGTAGAGTAGTGGTGGCTTTAAAGCAGCTAGGAACTTGTGAGGTGGGCCTTGCTGCATTTTCCTAACATATTTGTTGCCTGCCCATGGTATAGAAAGCCAGAGTAGGTTTACTCTGTTCTCTCTCTTTCTGCAGGTCTCTGAGGAGTGGAGTCCTCTCACACCGTGTAGGCTGTCCTCCTGCCGGGTGGCTAGATGCAGGTAAGTGCCTTTTGTTTTCTAGGTAGGAGATATGGCACTTAAGAAAATAAACTAATTAGCTGCATCGTTATGGGACAGATATATCCTTTATACAGGATATTTTCAGACAGGAAGCAGGCACTTTTCATGTCAATTTAGAGACTAAGGGGTTATTTCTTTTTATTTGCATTTTAAAGTATATCCCCTTTTAATTCATTGTGTGCTGGCTCATTCAGGATCGTAGGTTTTGCAATCTACACAGGCTGCTTGTTTTGGGCATATGTATTTATCAGTGTGCGCATTTTTTTCATTTGAGCTAATTTTGTATTGTATGTCAAGTCCGTTATTGCTCCTAACTGCAATGGCTCTTGTCTTTGCCATTTAGTTTGCTTGGGCACAATGTTTTAGGCGGTTTCTGTCTTTACAACTAACTAACGGTACTTTTATGTGGTGCAGAGATGCGCACTTGTGTTTCTCTGCACGGTTTTCCGTCGGCTAGCCACGTGATCCGCTTACGCTTTCTTCACTGTGTGGAGCAGCGTCCTCTCTGTTGAAGACATTTTGTTAATGCCTCATTCGGCAAGGGAGCTCTGCAGTTTGTTTTCCCTCTTCTCTTAAGCAGTACAAGAGGGTGTTGTGTAAAAGAGTTTTATGTTTGGCTAATTGCAAATATTGTAGCCTAATTCTACAGATATTTTCTGCAGCAAGATTTTTAAAGTGACAGTGCACAATAATTTCATATAATAAATATTTCATTTGCTTGTCATTTATTATTGACATGGATGGCTCTGTGTTTTTGGTATAGGCCTGTTATGCCCTGATGCACTTTTTGTTCTGATTATACTATTCTGTGTGGCATAATCGGTTACATCTCTTGAATGTTGAGTGTTGCCCTCTGAGCAACACTCTTAGGATGCTGCTGCTCAGGCAATGTCGGAGTTTTCTCCTTAAACGTCCCAAGCTTCAATGGTGTCACATGCAATGCCCTGCAGTTTCTCTCAGCCTCATGGATGAGTATATTTGCTTACAGAAATTGCAACTCTGGTATCTTATGTATTTTCTGCTTTTCCTATGCTAAAGGGAAAACGCAAGAGGAAAATTAGAGATTCAGACAGTAGGTTTCTGCTCCATCTTCTGCTACACAGGTTGCTCTCCCTCATCAGTCTGATGAGGAGGATACATCCATGTGTACCGTCCCACAGACTCAAAAAACAAAACTCTGCAAACCTTACTCACATTCCTCTTGCATCAAAAGCCACAACCCCTTTCACTTGTGCACTCTGGAACTCTTACTCTGTTTGCAACAAACTCACTTCTATACATGACCTCTTTATCTCCCACCCCCTCAACCTTCTGGCCCTAACAGAAACCTGGCTCTCTCCCCTAGACACAGCATCCACTGCTGCTCTGTCACATGGGGGTCTCCACTTCAGCCACACTCCTAGGTCTGGTAATAGACAAGGAGGTGGGGTAGGTATTTTACTTTCCTCTCGTTGCACCTTTCAACAAATACATCCCATCTCTTCCCTCACATTTTCCTCATTCAAAACCCACATGATTTGCTTATTCTCTCCTCTTTCTATACGTGTTGCAGTCATATACCATCCTCCTGGCTCCTCAACTCAATTTCTAGATTAATTGGCTGCCTGGCTACCTTATTTCCTTTCCTCAGACACCCCTTCCCTCATTCTTGGTGACTTCAACATCCCTCTTGACAATCCCACTGCCTCCTCTGCAAAACAACTTCTGCAACTCACTTCCTCTTTCGGTTTGCCAAAATGGACTGATTCTCCCACTCACAAAGATGGTCACTCCCTTGACCTTATCTTTAGCTATCGATGCACTCTCTCAAACTTCACAAACTCCCCCTTTCCTCTTTCTGACCACCATGTCCTTACTTGCAACATATCATCCCTCCCTACAACTCTCCCTCCTTCTGCTCCTCACACCAAACTTCACAGATGCATTATGTCATTAGATCAACAACAGCTTTCTAATTCCCTCAAACCTCTCCTCTCACCCTTCTTCTCCTTTTCCTGCCCTGACCAATCTATCTGCCACTATAATTCCACCCTTACATCTGTCCTTGACAATCACTCCCCTCTTACCATAGCTCGGAAATCAAACACTCATCCTCAGCCCTGGCATACTCCTCTGACACGATACCTATGCAGGTGTTCCCGTACTGCTGAGCGGCACTGGAGAAAATCTAGGAGTTCAGCTGATTTTCAACATTACAAATTTATCTTGAACTCCTACTATTCTGCCCTTAATTTCCATAAGCAACACTACTTCTCTACTCTTATCTCTAATCTTTCTTCAAACCCAAAACGTTTGTTCTCCACTTTCAATACCCTTCTCCTCCCTCCCCCACCTCCTAATACAACTTCTCTGTCAGCTCAAGACTTTGCCAGCCACTTCAATAACAAAATCGACTCCATCAGAAATGAAATCAGCTCTCAACATAATTCCATTCTCTCACCCCCTCAAATGCTCTCAATCAACCACAACCCACATAACCTTAAACTTAGCTCATTCTCCCCTGTTACTGAGGAAGTTTCGGCACTTATACTGCGCTCTCACCTCACTACCTGTCCCCTTCACCCTATCCCCTCACGGCTTTTCCCCTCCCTCTCTGCTACCCTTACCCCTCCCTCTCTGCTACCCTTACCCCTATACTCACACACACTTTCAACCTCTCCCTCAGCACCGGTATATTTCCCTCATCGCCGAAACATGCACTGGTCACACCTATCCTCAAAAAACCTTCCCTTGATCATACCTCCCCATCCAACTACCGCCCTATTTCCCTCCTCCCTCTTGCATCAAAGCTTCTCGAAAAACTAATATATGCACGCCTATCCCATTTCCTTACAATAAACTCCCTCCTTGACCCACTGCAATCTGGATTTCGTCCCCATCACTCCACAGAGACAGCAATTGTTAAGGTTACCAACGACCTACTTAAAGCAAAATCAAAAGGCCACTTCTCTCTGCTTATCCTCCTTGATCTGTCCGCAGCCTTTGACACTGTTGACCACCCTCTTTTGCTCCAAACCCTCCAATCCTTCGGCATCTATGACACAGCCCTCTCGTGGCTCTCTGCCTACCTGTCAAACCTTACCTTTAGTGTAGCCTTCTCTGGGGCCTCCACTGCCCCGTCACCACTTTCTGTCGGAGTACCACAAGGCTCTGTCCTCGGTCCCCTTCTCTTCTCAATCTACACGTCATCACTAGGTTCCCTAATAAAGTCCCAAGGTTTACAATATCACTTGTATGCCGACGGCACCCAAATCTACTTCTCTGCACCAGACCTATCTCCTTCCTTGCTAACCCGTGTCATTAACTGTCTTTCTCACATTTCTAACTGGATGGCCTCTCACTACCTCAAGCTAAATCTCTCCAAAACTAAGCTCCTTATTTTCCCCCCTTCTTCAAAACTCTCCACCCCCAATCTCTCTAACTGTCGACAACTCCATCATTACCCCTACCCTGCATGCCCGATGTCTCAGGGTCACATTTGACTCAGATCTTTCTTTCACTCCTCACATTCAGTCCTTGGCTAAAGCCTGCCGCTTCCACCTTAAAAACATCTCTAAAATTAGACACTTCCTTACACAAGACACAACTAAGATTTTAATCCACTTTCTCATTCTTTCTCGCCTCGATTACTGCAACTCTGTCCTCTCTGGTCTCCCCACCTGCTGCCTAGCTCCTTTACAATCTATAATGAATGCCTCTGCCAGACTCATCTTCCTTACACGTCGCTCTTCATCTGCTGCACCTCTCTGCCAATCCCTTCACTGGCTTCCTCTAGGATCAAACACAAAATTCTCATTCTGACACACAAAGCCCTCAACTGCACTGCTCCCCCCTATATCTCAGACCTCGTCTCCAGATACTCTCCCTCCCGTCCCCTTCGCTCTGCTCATGACCTCCTACGCTCCTCCTCTCTTGTCCACCTCATCACACTCCCATTTACAGGACTTCTCCAGACTGGCTCCCATCTTGTGGAACTCTCTGCCTCGCTCCACAAGACTCTCTTCTAGTTTTAAAAGCTTCAAGTGCTTCCTAAAGACTCTACTGTTCAGGTATGCATACAACTTACGCTAACCTTTCTTTATACCAGTTCCTCTCCTCCATTGCTATCCCCTGAACCCCCTTAGCATGTAAGCCTAAAACTCCAGCTGTTTGTAGATCACCTTCTTAAGAGCTGACTACAACAGTGCAACTCTTGGCAGGGCCCTCTACCAATTTGATCCCTATAATTGTTTTGTTGTACTCCGCATTTCTTTATAGCGCTGCAGAATCTGTTGGCGCTCTACAAATAACCGATAATAATAATAGCCTCTGAGGGTGAAATCTCAGATTCGGACAGTATAATTCCTGCATCTGATGCTGAAGTAATAATCTTCAGATTTTAGCTTGAATACCTTTGTGTATTGTTAAAGGAGGTTTTGGCTATTTTGGACGACTCCGATACTCTGCGAAACCATCCAGACTGCCTGCTAACCGCTCCTTAAGCAACCAGTGTTGACGAGTTTCACTGTCTGCTTTCTTTACTCAAGTCCATGTCAGGAGCGATGCTACAAGACTGTCACACGTGAGAGGCTGTGTTTCTGTTCCACAGCACGGATTCTGTTAAGATTGTTTCAATTTTTACTTATATCTTATATCTTTATAGAATCATGGGTTAATATCTCCTGAGGGAGGTTATTGAACAGTGGGGATTAAACAAATGTGTTACTTTGATTTTATGCTGCTCTATGTGTGAGATTTATTTTTGGGCTTATAGACTGTTATGTGGAAATGGAACATACAGATTTTACTTTCACTTTGAATGCTGCGCAGCTTGTACCTTGGCGCGCTTTTTCTCATAGCAGGGGCAGTCCTCCATTGCGCACCACGTGACCAGGTGGGGTCACACTTTGGTTTCCTCTTTCCTGACTGAGCTAGCTGTCGGAGAGGTCGCTTCTTCTCTGGTTGCCTGGGTCTAGGAGGTGGTGAGTGCCCTAGTCATTGGGGGTGTAAAGGTGCCGTTTTTGTGAGAAATAAAAAGTGCATTAATTTGTATCCTACTGTTATTAGTGCAAGCTATGGAGGATCCTGTTATGCTTGAGGGTACTCCCTGTATTCCTAATAGTAATACCTGTCTATATTGTGAGGAGGCATTGGTGTGCCCGCCCTCTCAACTATGTTCCATATGCATCAACAAGGTTATTATGTCTAATAAGGTTAACCCCTTTAGTACTACTGAGCCGTCCACCTCTGAAGACTCGCCGTCCCGTGAGGCACATACCCATCAGTCATCTCCATTGTCACATGCAGCTTCCCGTACCACGCCTGATCCTCCGTCTGGAGGAGGGAGCCTTTTACCATCAGACTTTACAGCGCAGTTACAAACGGCTGTGTCTGAGGCCCTTAGTGCTTTTCCTCGCCCTGCTAAACACAAGCGAAAGGTTAAACATAGCTCTCCGGTCCAGGGGACATCCAGTGATTTACTTGATTTGTCTGCCTTTCAAGTGTCCCAAGATGGGTCACACTCTTGAGTCTTCAGAGGGTAAAATTTCTGGATCAGAGACTGCTACCTCTAAGCCTCCGGCTGTGGAGGAGCCAGCCTTTTAGATTTAAAATTGAACACTTACGTTTTCTTCTAACGGAGGTTCAGTCAACATTAGAGGTTCAAGAGGCCAAGTTGCCTAATGAACCTTTGATCCCTAAATTAGACAGAGTGTTCGAGGACAGGGTAGCGCCGCTTACTTTTCCTGTACCTTTAAAAATGGCAAACATTATTTTACAGCAAAAATTCAATAGGGAGTGGTTTATCAAATGCCATTCAAAGGCTATTGGGAGTGTCCTTCTTAGACAGACACTAGGCCAAAGAACTACTTGAATATTCAATTTTCAAACCAGCTATGTGAATTGCCAGGGATAAAATCGGTGAGCTATATTTTTAATTTTTTTATTTTTTTTAAACCGACTTTATTTGAAAAATATGCGTGATACAATATGGGAGACGCAACTCCTTATAATAATCCAACATTGTCAGTAAAGAATTTTTTTTTTTTTAACTTTATAAACAACAATAACATCAAAGAAATAGGTGACCTCCAAATACTCATAGGTTTTATGTCATTTTGATAACCTGGGGAGGTTGAGGAAGGGGAAAAAAAAAAAAAAAAGGGGGGGGGGGAAAGGTGAAGGAGAAAATACAAGTACCCAAAGACGGGTACAGAAGAAAGGAAGATAGATGTAGCCGAACTATGTACGCACCTGTTTAATATCTGTAATTTTGTCAAGACCACACTCCCAACTAGGAGTGAAAGTTGAATGTACACTCTTGCTAAGTTTAAAAATTAGTGTTGTGATTTGAGTTAAATCTGGCGTCTTTCAGGACACTGAAGTGGCATATCTGTGTTTCTCATAAAGTAACACCTTGTTGCTATTTAGTTTGTCTGAGATAATGTTCCCAAGTGGCTAGAATTTCCGCATAAGTATCCATTTTATCATTGATCATATAATAGTATTCCTCTAGCTCTATGAATTCGGATACCCGCCACACCCACATCTCCACAGTAGGAGTGTATTTACTCTTCCAATTTTTGACTATTAAGTATTTCACACTATTTGTCATACTGTAGAACAGCTTATAATAAGGTTTATGCTTGATTTTAGGCTGGTTGCCTAGCAACCAAATTAGTGGGTCCATACTGAATGTAGCTTCTAATATTTTTTCTATCTCAGTGATAACGGTCCTCCAGAAATTTTGGATTACGTTGCACCACCACCACATGTGTGCCATATCACTGCCTCTGTGACCACACCGCCAACAATGGTCCGTTCTGAGGTGGTACAGTCGTTGGAGTTTCCGGGGAGTATGGTACCATCTATGTAAAAACTTTAGATTAATTTCCACTAGTGAAAGAGAGACAGATGATTTTATTATATTTTGGAAAATAGTAGTGTTCGTTTGTGGAAGGATTATAATACCTAGGTCTTCCTCCCATGTCTCCATATACGGTGGGACGTATCCTGGTGGGATAACAGTTAACATTTTATATATCTTGGCAAGTGTGTGTGAGAGGGGGGGTGTACGAACACACAAGAGTTCAAAATTCGTAAGTGGTCGCAGCATATTTCTATGTTGTTCATGTCTGTTAATATATTGGTGTACACAGTGATAATTATACCAGTTCTGAAAATAACTTAACCCCCTATCTACCAGTTCAGATTGAGGGAGAAGTTTCTCTCCACTCGTCAACATATGTATATTAAGGTCACGCGTGTTACTCTCTAGCAAGATATCTGTGCTATTCCGTCCCAGTGAAAATTGGTCGTTATCTATAAGAGAGGTTAAAGGGGATGGCCTAGATGATATATAATTATTGTGGGCCAAGAGGTGTTCCCATATAATATATGTTTCTACCACTAAAGGAGAGCTATAGCTCAGTCTGGCTTTACGTTTTCCCATGTTCCAACACAATCTCCCCAGGTGTGAAACGCCTGAGACTAAATGTTCTAGGTGTACCCACCTTTTGTGTTGAAAGTGTAGGTGCCAGTCAACTATTCTTTGTAAAAAGATGGCTTGTCTATATAGGGAGATGTTAGGGATCCCCAAGCCTCCCTGGAGTCTGGGGGATTGCATGATATTAGTGCTGATTCTGGGCCTTTTTTGTGCCAAACAAAGTCACTGAATGCTTTTTGTATGCTCGAAATATAGTGTTTGGGTAGAGGGATAGGCAAGGTTTGGAGAATATACAGAAGTCTAGGGAAAATGTTCATTTTAAGAACATTTATTCTGCCTGTCCAAGTTAGCTTTTTAGAGAACCACGATGAGAGATCTCTGATAATGTTCTTTTTGATTGGTTCATAGTTATTTTTGAAAACTAGTTCCAGGTTATGTGCCAGATTTATGCCAAGATAGTGTAGTGTGTGTTGGCACCATGTAAAAGGGGCTATTTCTCTTGTAAGGTGTATCCAGTCCACGGATCATCCATAACTTGTGGGATATTCTCATTCCCAACAGGAAGTTGCAAGAGGACACCCACAGCAGAGCTGTTATATAGCTCCTCCCCTAACTGCCATATCCAGTCATTCTCTTGCAACTCTCAACACGCATGGAGGTAGTAAGAGAGAGTGGTGAAATATAGTTAGTTTTTTATCTTCAATCAAAAGTTTATTTTAAATGGTACCGGAGTTGTACTATTTTATCCCAGGCAGTAAATAGAAGTAGAATCTGCCTGAGTTTTCTATGATCTTAGCAGGTTGTAACTAAGATCCATTGCTGTTCTCACATATGTCTGAGGAGAGAGGTAACTTCAGCGGGAGAATGGCGTGCAGGTTACTCTGCTATGAGGTATGTGCAGTTACAATTTTTTCTAGAAATGGAAAATGCTAGAAAATGCTGCTGATACCGGATTAATGTAAGTTAAGCCTGAATACAGTGATTTAATAGCGACTGGTATCGTGCTTACTCTCAGGGGTAATACCCTTATAAAATTGCAATATAAAACGTTTGCTGGCATGTTTAATCGTTTTTATATATGCTTTGGTGATAAAACTTTATTGGGGCCTAGTTTTTTCCACATGACTGGCTTAAATTTTGCCTAGAAACAGTTTCCTGAGGCTTTCCACTGTTGTAGTATAAAAGTTACAGTTGTTGCAGTTAAAATTACAAACTGTGACATCCAGCTTCCCTCAGGAGTCCCCTGTATGCTAAAGGACATCTCTAAAGGGCTCAAAGGCTTTCCAAAGTCGTTTATTGGGGAAGGTAGGGCCACAGCAGGCTGTGGCAGTTTGTTGTGTCTGTTAAAAAACGTCTATATCGTTTTTTTGATCCGTTTTTTTAATTAAGGGGTTAATCATCCATTTGCAAGTGGGTGCAATGCTCTGTTAACTTATTACATACACTGTAAAAATTTCTTTTGATTTACTGCCTTTTTTCACTGTTTTTCAAATTTTGACAAAATTTGTTTCTCTTAAAGGCACAGTACCGTTTTTTATATTTGCTTGTTAACTTGATTTAAAGTGTTTTCCAAGCTTGCTAGTCTCATTGCTAGTCTGTACAAACATGTCTGACATAGAGGAAACTCCTTGTTCATTATGTTTAAAAGCCATGGTGGAACCCCCTCTTAGAATGTGTACCAAATGTACTGATTTCACTTTAAGCAATAAAGATCATATTCTGTCTTTAAAAAAATTTATCACCAGAGGAATCTGACGAGGGGGAAGTTATGCCGACTAACTCTCCCCACGTGTCAGATCCTTTGACTCCCGCTCAAGGGACTCCCGCTAAAATGGCGCCAAATACATCTAGGGCGCCCATAGCGATTACTTTACAAGACATGGCGGCAGTCATGGATAATACACTGTCAGCGGTATTAGCCAGACTACCTGAATTTAGAGGTAAGCGAGATAGCTCTGGGGTTAGACGAAATGCAGAGCATACTGACGCTTTAAGAACCATGTCTGATACTGCCTCACATTATGCAGAAGCTGAGGAAGGAGAGCTTCAGTCTGTGGGTGATGTTTCTGACTCAGGAAAGATGATGCAACCTGATTCTGATATTACTACATTTAAATTTAAGCTTGAACACCTCCGCGTGTTTCTCAGGGAGGTTTTAGCTGCTCTGAATGACTGTGATACAATTGCAGTGCCAGAGAAATTGTGTAGACTGGATAAATACTATGCAGTGCCGGTGTGTACTGATGTTTTTCCAATACCTAAAAGGTTTACAGAAATTATTAATAAGGAATGGGATAGACCAGGTGTGACGTTCTCTTCCCCTCCTATTTTTAGAAAAATGTTTCCACTAGACGCCACCACACGGGACTTATGACAGACAGTTCCTAAGGTGGAGGGAGCAGTTTCTACTTTAGCAAAGCGTACTACTATCCCTGTCGAGGACAGTTGTGCTTTTTTAGATACAATGGATAAAAAATTAGGTTACCTTAAGAAAATGTTTATTCAATAAGGTTTTATCCTACAGCCCCTTGCATGCATTGCTCGTGTCACTGCTGCTGCGGCGTTCTGGTTTGAGTCTCTGGAAGAGGCTTTACAGGTAGCGACTCCATTGGATGACATACTTGGCAAGCTTAGAGCACTTAAGCTAGCCAATTCCTTTGTTTTCTGATGCCATTGTTCATTTGACTAAACTAACGGCTAAGAATTCTGGTTTTGCTATACAGGCGCGCAGGGCGCTATGGCTTAAATCATGGTCAGCTGACGTGACTTCAAAATCTAAGCTGCTTAACATTCCCTTCAAGGGGCAGACCCTATTCGGGCCTGGTTTGAAGGAGATTATTGCTGATATCACTGGAGAAAAAGGTCATGCCCTTCCTCAGGACAGGTCCAAATCAAGGGCCAAACAGTCTAATTTTTGTGCCTTTCGAAACTTCAAGGCAAGTGCGGCATCAAGTTCCTCTAATGCAAACAAGAGGGAACTTTTGCTCAGTCCAAGACGGTCTGGAGACCAAACCAGACCTGGGACAAAGGTAAGCAGGCCAAAAAGCCTGCTGCTGCCTCTAAGACAGCATGAAGGAACGGCCCCCTATCCGGTAACTGATCTAGTAGGGGGCAGACTTTCGCTCTTCGCCCAGGCGTGGGCAAGAGATGTCCAGGATCCCTGGGTGTTGGAAATTATATCCCAGGGATATCTTCTGGACTTCAAAGCTTCCCCCCCAAAAGGAAGATTTCACCTTTCACAATTATCTGCAAACCAGATAAAGAGAGAGGCATTCTTACACTGTGTACGAGACCTCCTAGTTATGGGAGTGATCCATCCAGTTCCAAAGGAGGAACAGGGACAGGGTTTTTACTCAAATCTGTTTGTGGTTCCCAAAAAAGAGGGAACCTTCAGACCAATTTTGGATCTAAAGATCTTAAACAAATTCCTCAGAGTTCCATCATTCAAGATGGAAACTATTCGTACCATCCTATCTATGATCTAGGAGGGTCAATATATGACTACAGTGGATTTAAAGGATGCTTATCTTCACATTCCGATAACAAAGATCATCATCGGTTTCTCAGGTTTGCCTTTCTAGACAGGCATTACCAGTTTGTAGCTCTTCCCTTTGGATTAGCTACAGCCCCAAGAATCTTTACGAAGGTTCTAGGGTCGCTTCTGGCGGTCCTAAGGCCGCGGGGCATAGCAGTGGGCCCTTATTTAGACAAAATCCTGATACAGGCGTCAAACTTCCAAATTGCCAAGTCTCATACGGATGTAGTACTGGCATTTCTGAGATCGCATGGGTGGAAAGTGAACGAGGAAAAAGAGTTCTCTATCCCCACTCACAAGAGTTTCCTTCCTAGGGACTCTGATAGATTCTGTAGAAATGAAAATTTACCTGACGGAGTCCAGGTTATCAAAGCTTCTAAATTCCTGCCGTGTTCTTCATTCCATTCCGCGCCCTTCGGTGGCTCAGACCGCTGCAACTATGCATGCTCATTCAGTGGAACAGGGATTACACAGATTTGTCCCCTCTACTAAATCTGGATCAAGAGACCAGGGATTCTCTTCTCTGGTGGCTATCTCCGGTCCATCTGTCCAAAGGTATGACCTTTTGCAGGCCAGATTGGACAATTGTAACAACAGATGCCAGCCTTCTAGGTTGGGGTGCAGTCTGTAACTCCCTGAAGGCTCAGGGATCGTGGACTCAGGAGGAGACACTCCTTCCAATAAATATTCTGGAAGAGCGATATTCAATGCTCTTCAGGCTTGGCCTCAGTTAGCAACTCTGAGGTACATCAGATTTCAGTCGGACAACATCACGACTGTGGCTTACATCAACCATCAAGGGGGAACAAGAAGTTCCCTAGCGATGTTAGACGTCTCAAAGATAATTCGCTGGGCAGAGACTCACTCTTGCCACCTATCAGCTATCCATATCCCAGGTGTAGAGAACTGGGAGGCAGATTTTTTAAGTCGTCAGACTTTTCATCCGGGAGAGTGGGAACTCCATCCGGAGGTGTTTGCACAATTGATTCATCGTTGGGGCAAACCAGAACTGGATCTCCTTGTTACGGATCCAGGTCCAGGGATCCCAAGGCAACGCTAATAGATGCTCTAGCAGCGCCCTGGTCTTTCAACCTGGCTTATGTGTTTCCACCGTTTCCTCTGCTCCCTCGACTGATTGCCAAGGTCAAGCAGGAGAGAGCATCGGTGATTTTGATAGCGCCTGCGTTGCCACGCAGGACCTGGTATGCAGATCTGGTGGACATGTCATCCTTTCCACCATGGACTCTGCCTCTGAGACAGGACCTTCTTTAGGACCTTAGGGTCCTTTCAACCATCCAAATCTAATTTCTCTGAGACTGACTGCCTGGAGATTGAACGTTTGATTTTATCAAAGCGTGGCTTCTCCGAATCAGTCATTGATACCTTAATACAGGCACGAAAGCCTGTCACCAGGAAAATTTACCATAAAATATGGCGTACATATCTTTATTGGTGTGAATCCAAGGGTTAGGATTCCCAGGATATTATCTTTCTCCAAGATGGTTTGGAAAAAGGATTGTCGGCTAGTTCCTTAAAAGGACAGATTTCTGCTCTGTCTATTCTTTTGCACAAGCGTCTGGCAGATGTTCCAGACGTTCAGGCATTTTGTCAGGCTTTGGTTAGAATCAAGCCTGTGTTTAAACCTGTTGCTCCCCCATGGAGCTTAAATTTGGTTCTTAAGGCTCTTCAAGGAGTTCCGTTTGAACCTCTTCATTCCATAGATATCAAACTTTTATCTTGGAAAGTTCGGTTTTTGGTAGCTATTTCCTCGGCTTGTAGAGTCTCCGAGTTATCTGCTTTACAATGTGATTCTCCTTATCTGATCTTCCATACGGATAAGGTAGTCCTGCGTACCAAACCTGGGTTTTTACCTAAGGTGGTATCTAACAAGAATATCAATCAAGAGATTGTTGTTCCATCCTTGTGTCCTAATCCTTCTTCAAAGAAGGAATGTCTATTACACAATCTGGACGTGGTTCGTGCTTTAAAGTTTTACTTACAAGCTACTAAATATTTTTGTCAAACATCTGCTTTGTTTGTTGTCTACTCTGGACAGAGGAGAGGTCAAAAGGCTTCGGCAACCTCTTTCTTTTTGGCTAAGAAGCATAATCCGCTTAGCCTATGAGACTGCTGGCCAGCAGCCTCCTGAAAGGATTACAGCTCATTCTACTAGAGCTGTGGCTTCCACTTGGGCCTTTAAAAATGAGGCTTCTGTTGAACAGATTTGCAAGGCGGCGACTTGGTCTTCGCTTCATACTTTTTCAAAATTCTACAAATTTGATACTTTTGCTTCTTCGGAGGCTATTTTTGGGAGAAAGGTTTTACAGGCAGTGGTTCCTTCCATTTAAATACCTGCCTTGTCCCTCCCATCATCCGTGTACTTTAGCTTTGGTATTGGTATCCCACAAATAATGGATGATCCGTGGACTGGATACACCTTACAAGAGAAAACACAATTTATGCTTACCTGATAAATTTATTTCTCTTGTGATGTATCCAGTCCACGGCCCGCCCTGTCATTTTAAGGCAGGTAATTTTTTTTCATTTAAACTACAGTCACCACTGCACCCTATGGTTTCTCCTTTCTCTGCGTGTTTTCGGTCGAATGACTGGATATGGCAGTAAGGGGAGGAGCTATATAACAGCTCTGCTGTGGGTGTCCTCTTGCAACTTCCTTTTGGGAATGAGAATATCCCACAAGTAATGGATGATCCGTGGACTGGATACACCACAAGAGAAATAAATTTATCAGGTAAGCATAAATTGTGTTTTTTTTAACGTTATGTAGCGCAATATCATCTAGATTAATGTTTAGGATCTCTGACTTAGCGGAATTTATTTTAAAATTGGAGAGGGAATGGAAGAGATCCAGTTCTTCTAATAATGGTAGGATAGATGTTTCCGGGTTGGACAGGGAGAACAGTACGTCGTCGGCGAAGAGGGATAGTACAAATTCCTGATCCTCAATCACTAAGCCTGTAATTTGGTGGTTATGTCTAATTTTGGTCGCAATGGTTTCAATAAAACATACAAATAAGAGTGGGGATAGGGGGCAACCTTGGCGTGTACCATTAGATATAGAGAGAGGTTGTGACAGGGTTCCATTAATTAATAATTTAGCATTGGGATTTGAGTACAAGGAAAATATTCTGTATTTTAGGGCCAAATCCCATATGTATCAAGGTGAGGCGTAGAAACTCCCAATCAACACGGTCAAAGGCCTTTTCTGCATCTAGCAACAGCAGAACTGTTGGGATATTTTTGTCTTGTGCATAATGGATTAAGTTTAAGGCCCTGACCGTGTTGTCCTTGGCCTCGCGTTTGGGAATAAACCCCACCTGGTCCCGATGGATTATTTCTGGTAAAAAGCAGTTTATCCGGTTGGCTAAGACCTTTGCATATATTTTTATGTCGGAGTTTAAAAGTGAAATAGGTCTTTAATGTGATGGATGTTCTAGTGATTTGTTTGGTTTTGGTAATAGTATGATATGAGCCTCTAAAGCACTCGCGGATAGTGTTTTGACTTTGTCAATATGTCGAAAAAATTGAGTGAGATGTGGTATTATTTCTTCTTGGAATTGTTTTTAATATTTATTGCTAAATCCATCAGGACCCGGTGTCTTACCATTTAGGAGGTCTTTTATAACTCGTTTAATTTCTTCTACTGATATAGGTTCCTCTAATTGGTCTTTTTGAAGGGGGGATATATGGGGAAGCTGGAGAGAGGATAGGTACGTATTTATAGCGTTAGTTTTTGTTATCTGGGTTGAGGTTGTCAAATTGGGTGGGCCATTTAAATTATATAGTTTTTGGTAGAAGTCTTTAAAAGTGTTAGAAATTGATCTGGAGGAGAAGTGCTCTCTGTTACTGTCATCCCGTATTCGTAATATATAGGATTTGTGTGCCTTTTGTTTGAGATATCTTGCAAAGAGATCTACCAGATTTATTTCGTCCCTCATAGTGTATTTGCCCTAATTTTAATGTTTGTCTTTTGTGTTCTTTGTTATAATACTTAGCTAAGTTTTCACGTTCTGTTTGCAAGGCTATTAACAAGGAATGGTCAGATGGACATTTTTTGTGTTTTTCCTCTAAGACCTCTAGGTTAGATAGTAGAGTTGCTAAATACGTGCGTCTTTGTTTCAATGCATGTGCTTTAATGCCTATAAATTCCCCCCTAATCACACATTTATGTGCTTTCCAAACATCGAATTGTGATACATCTGCTGTTACATTATTAGCAAAATATTCCGTAAGCCTTTTAGAGATTTGTTGTCCTACCAGCGGGTCTAGTAGGAGGTAGTCTTCTAGCCTCCATATGAAGTCTCGTATTGGTTTAGATGGCCAAGTTAATGTACCAATCACTGATGCATGGTCAGACCAAGTCAGTGGGGTGATCTGTGAGGAACTATACTGTGATAAACCTGTCACATCTGTAAAAATATAGTCTATCCTAGTGTAGAGCTTATGGGGGAATGAGTAAAACGTATAATCACTTTTCTCAGGGTTAAAGATCCTCCAAAGGTCATGTACACAAAGTCTTTTAAGGTAATTGGTGGTACGAGTAATTTGTGATACAGGGATCGAGGAACTTTGTGTTTGAGCAGTCCAATTGGGGGTTCAGTGGTAAATTTAGGTCTCCACAGATTAAGATCCCTTTTTGGTGTTCTAGGATAAGATCTGTTACTATTTTAACATAGCGTGCCTGTTTGGCGTTCGGGGCATACAGAGGCACCAGAGTGATCGGGCGTCCATACAATAGTCCTATTAATATGATGTATCTACCTTCACGGTCTCTAAGAGTTTTTATAGCTGTAAATGGTATGTTCTTTTTAATTAGAATCCCAACGCCATGTTTTTTAGACCGGGGATGTGAAGCGTAATAACACGTGCCAAATTTAAAAGCAAAAGTTAGGGGCTCTCTGCTCTTGAGAAAATGGGTTTCTTGTACAAAAACCAGATCCGTTTTATTTTTGACAAAATCTTTCAGTGCTTGGGATCTTTTAGCGGGGATATTAAGGCCTTTAGCATTAATTGTTTGTATCCAGATGGAATCTAAGGGTTTTCTAGTCTGGTGTGTAGTAGACATTGAGAAATTTACTAATGGAAAATATGCAAGTGTCTGTTGAGAAGTTCATTCTCGTTATAGAGAAGCATGTTAATGTACTAGTGTAGGGTGTGTGGACATAGTCGGCAGCAAGAAAAGAAGGAAAGGAAGAGATAACAAGTAAATAACATTGTACATATAATAAAAACATTACTTAGTAAAAAGTTGACTTAGGTGAGGAAGCGTTTTCAGCATCATTGCCCAATCAAACATAATCAATGGTGAACAGAGTAGTATTAACAACTATTAATGTAAACTCTAACATTTTAACTCTTGGGGAGGTTACTTCTCTAGTTTCTTAACAGTGTAGTGCTAGTCTTCTTCTTACTAACATTTTACGAAGTACAGCGTCTCAGTTGCTTTATTGCTTAGTCACGGCCTCAAACCGAGGCCTCTCTCAACAGCTGTGTGGGGATGTTATTATTCTTAAGGTTACCTTAGTGGGACAGGTCCTCGTTAGAAACTAACAGGTCCTTGCAGGAATATACACAAATAACTATAATGTCAAATCATCGGCACAGCACAGTGTCAGTCACGATTATTTAAGAATGCAATCTAGTCTCTGTGTCTATCCCACCAAATAATTGAGTGCGTTGAGTAAAACATTCAAAAACTTTTCGAATAAATGAAAAACAGTTAACCAATCACATCATTTACTGACCGTTTTGAGCAAAATACACATGGTCTGTTGTAGAAGTTCAATGACCCATATTTATTATGCTAAACATTCACAGTGTAGATGTCCTAAAGTTCAGGGCCTAATCTCGCCCGGTGCAAGTACCAAAAAAGAAAAAAAAAGAAAAAAAAACTCCAAAATGTGTACATTACCCTTTAGAGTGATTGCTTAGATAATGTTCATACGACCTTAGTGCAAGTGATCGTGCTCCAGGCCTGTGTCCATTCATTGGTCGGCTCATTGCTGAACCGAATTAACAGCTGTTCGTATTCATGAAGAATCTTCAGCTCTTCTTTTTCCCTCTGGAAACCACTTGCCATTGAGAACTGGGGTGCTTCCCCAAGTCCCCTGGTATGAGATTTTGTGTTGTCCGTTGCTGCGGCTGTGGTTGTTGAAAAGATAAACCAAGGCTTTTAGAAAGGCTGTCTAGGTCTTCTGGGTTTTTATAAGTTAGTGTTTTGCCATCTTTCTGTATCAAAAGGCTAAATGGAAAACCCCATCTATATTTTATTTTCCTGTAGGGTTGCAGTTATGAATTTAAGGGAACGTCGCTTTTCAATTGTGGTCGGGCATAGATCTTGAAAAATTTGTAAAGTATGGTCTTGGAAGGATATAGAACCCTGGGTCCTTGCTTGTTTCCATATAGTTTCTTTGTGTGTGAAGAAAGCAAATTTCAGAATTATGTCTAGGGGGGCTTGTAGGCTGGGGCCTTGGCCGTAAGGCTCTATGCGCTCTGCCCAGAGATAGCTCGGACTATTCCAGTGAGGGAGCAATTTGCTTAAATAGTTGGAGAAGATATGTGACCAGATTTTCTTGAGAGACGTCTTCGGGTACCCCCCTGATCCTTAAGTTGCTACGTCTGTTTCTATTATCAAGGTCCTCAACTTTCAATTGCAGGTCTTGTATCACAGAATCTTGACAGTTTAAATGTTGAATATTGTTGCTGACAGTGTCCTCCAAATGTTCCTGTCCCTCTTCTAAGCATTCAATTCTGGAACCAAGTTCCCCGATGTCTTTTCTGATAGTAGAGATTTCAGATTTGATAAAAGATTTGAGATCTGCAATGTCTGATTTAGACGGGAGAGCTGCGATTGTAGATTGATTTTGTGATAGCTGGTCTGCTGGGTTCTGAAGTGATTGTGGGGGTGTTGGAGTTGCCATGGCCAGGGGCAAGTTATTACTTAAAGACTGGCTCAGGTCCTGGTCTTGTTGTGAAAAGAAAGAGCTGACTGAAGGGGTCTTAGAAGCTGTCAGTTTCCTGCCCACTCTGTTAGATTTCTTAGTTGCCATATGCTGAAAGAGGAGCAGATATTTCTTTCATGTAATTAGCAAGAGTCCATGAGCTAGTGACGTATGGGATATACATTCCTACCAGGAGGGGCAAAGTTTCCCAAACCTTAAAATGCCTATAAATACACCCCTCACCACACCCACAATTCAGTTTTACAAACTTTGCCTCCTATGGAGGTGGTGAAGTAAGTTTGTGCTAGATTCTACGTTGATATGCGCTCCGCAGCAAGTTGGAGCCCGGTTTTCCTCTCAGCGTGCAGTGAATGTCAGAGGGATGTGAAGAGAGTATTGCCTATTTGAATGCAGTGATCTCCTTCTACGGGGTCTATTTCATAGGTTCTCTGTTATCGGTCGTAGAGATTCATCTCTTACCTCCCTTTTCAGATCGACGATATACTCTTATTTATATACCATTACCTCTGCTGATTCTCGTTTCAGTACTGGTTTGGCTTTCTACAAAACATGTAGATGAGTGGCCTGGGGTAAGTAAATCTTATTTCTGTGACACTCTAAGCTATGGTTGGGCACTTTGTTTATAAAGTTCTAAATATATGTATTCAAACATTTATTTGCCTTGACTCAGAATGTTCAACATTCCTTATTTTTCAGACAGTCAGTTTCATATTTGGGATAATGCATTTGAATTAATCATTTTTTCTACCTTCAAAAATTTGACTCTTTTTTCCCTGTGGGCTGTTAGGCTCGCGGGGGCTGAAAATGCTTCATTTTATTGCGTCATTCTTGGCGCAGACTTTTTTGGCGCAAAAAATCTTTTCCGTTTCCGGCGTCATACGTGTTGCCGGAAGTTGCGTCATTTTTTGATGTTATTTTGCGCCAAAAATGTCGGCGTTCCGGATGTGGCGTCATTTTTTGGCGCCAAAAGCATTTAGGCGCCAAATAATGTGGGCGTCTTATTTGGCGCTAAAAAAATATGGGCGTCGCTTTTGTCTCCACATTATTTAAGTCTCATTTTTCATTGCTTCTGGTTGCTTGAAGCTTGTTCTTTGGCATTTTTTCCCATTCCTGAAACTGTCATTTAAGGAATTTGATCAATTTTGCTTTATATGTTGTTTTTTCTATTACATATTGCAAGATGTTCCACGTTGCAACTGAGTCAGAAGATACTTCAGGAAAATCACTGCCCGGTGCTGGAGCTACCAAGCTAAGTGTATTTGAATTTTTGGTATCTGTTTCTCCAGCTGTTGTTTGTATTGCATGTCATGACAAACTTATTAATGCAGATAAAATTTCCTTTAGTACTGTTACATTACCTGTTGCTGTTCCGTCAACATCTAATTTTCAGAGTGTTCCTGATAAACATAAGAGATTTTATTTTTTAAATCCATTAAGAAGGCTATGTCTGTTATTTCTCCTTCTAGTTTACATAAAAGTCTTTTAAAAACTTCTCTTTTTTCAGATGAATTTTTAAATGAACATCATCATTCTGATACTGATAATGGTTCTTCTGGTTCAGAGGTTTCTGTCTCAGAGGTTGATGCTGATAAATCTTTGTATTTGTTCAAGATGGAATTTATTCGTTCTTTATTTAAAGAAGTATTAATTGCATTAGAAATAGAGGATTCTGGTCCTCTTGATACTAAATCTAAATGTTTAAATAAGGTTTTTAAATCTCCTGTAGTTATTCCAGAAGTGTTTAATCTCCCTGATGCTATTTCTGAAGTAATTTCCAGGGAATGGAATAATTTGGGTAATTCTTTTACTCCTTCTAAACGTTTAAGCAATTATTTCCTGTGCCATCTGACAGATTAGAGTTTTTTGGGACAAAATCCCTAAGGTTATGGGGCTGTCTCTACTCCTGCTAAATGTACTACTATTCCTACGGCAGATAGTACTTCATTTAAGGATCCTTTAGATAGGAAAATTGAATCCTTTCTAAGAAAAACTTACTTATGTTCAGGTAATCTTCTTAGACCTGCTATATTTTTAGCGGATGTTGCTGCAGCTTCAACTTTTTGGTTAGAAGCTTTAGCGCAACAAGTAACAGATCATAATTTTATAGCATTATTATTATTCTATAACATGCTAATAATTTTATTGGTGATACCATCTTTTGATATCATTAGAGTTGATGTCAGGTATATGTCTCTAGCTATTTTAGCTAGAAAAGCTTTATGGATTAAACTTGGAATGCTGATATGTCTTCTAAGTCAACTTTGCTTTCCCTTTCTTTCCAGGGTAATAAATTATTATCTCAACTGTTTCTGGAAGGAAGGGAACTTTTTTACCAAAGGATAAAAATCTAAGGTAAATTTAGGTCTAATAATTCATTTTCGTTCCTTTCCTCACAACAAGGAACAAAAGCCTGATCCTTCATCCTCAGGAGCGGTATCAGTTTGGAAACTATTTCCAGTTTGGAATATATCCAAGCCTTATAGAAACCTATAGCCAGCTCCTAAGTACCCATGAAGGTGCGGCCCTTATTCCAGCTCAGCTGGTATGGGGCAGATTACGTTTTCTTCAAAGAAATTTGGATCAATTCCGTTCTCAATCTCTGGTTTCAGAACATTGTTTCAGAAAGGTACAGAATTGGCTTCAAGTTAAGGCCTCCTGCTAAGAGATTTTTTTCTTTCCCGTGTCCCAGTTAACACAGCAAAGGCTCAGCATTTCTGAAATGTGTTTCAGATCTAGAGTTGGCTGGAGTAATTATGCCAGTTCCAGTTCTGGAACAGGGGCTGGGGTTTTATTTTATCTCTTCATTGTACCAAAGAAGGTCAATTCCTTCAGACCAGTTCCGGATCTATCAATATTGAATCGTTATGTAAGGATACCAACATTCAAGATGGTTACTGTAGGACTATCCTGCCTTTTGTTTAGCAAGGGCATTATATGTCTACAATAGATTTACAGGATGTGTATCTGCATATTCCGATTCATCCAGATCACTTTTAGTGTCTGAGATTCTCTTTTTAGACAAGCATTACCAGTTTTGTGGCTCTACCGTTTGGCCTAGCCTCAGTTCCAAGAATTTTTTTCAAAGGTTCTCGGTTGCCCTTCTTTCTGTAATCAGAGAACAGGGTTTTGGTTTTTCCTTATTTGGACGATATCTTGGTACTTGCTCAGTCTTCTCATTTTCGAAGAATCTCATACGAATCGACTTGTGTTGTTTCTTCAAGTTCATGGTTGGAGGATCAATTTACCAATCAGTTCATTGATTCCTCAGACAAGGGTAACCTTTTTAGGTTTCTAGATAGATTCAGTGTCTATGACTCTGTCCTTGTCAGACAAGAGAAGTTTAACATTGATATCAGCTTGTCAAAACCTTCAGTCACAATCATTCCCTTTGGTAGCCTTATGCATGGAAATTTTAGGTCTTAGGACTGCCGCATCAGATGCGATCTCCTTTGCTCGTTTTCACATGCGACCTCTTCAGCTCTGTATGCTGAACCAATGGTGCAGGGATTACTCAAAGATATCTCAATTAATATCTTTAAACCGATTATACGACACTCTCTGACATGGTGGGACAGATCACCATCGTTTAGTTCAGGGGGCTTCTTTGTTCTTCCGACCTGGACTATAATCTCAACAGATGCAAGTCTTACAGGTTGGGGAGCTGTGTGGGGGTATCTGACGGCACAAGGGGTTTGGGAATCTCAGGAGGTGAGATTTCCGATCAATATTTTGGAACTCTGTGCAATTTTCAGAGCTCTTCAGTCTTGGCCTCTTCTGAAGAGAGAGTTGTTCATTTGTTTTCAGATAGACAATGTCACAACTGTGGCATACATCAATCATCAAGGAGGGGACTCACAGTCCTCTGGCTATGAAAGAAGTATCTCGAATTTTGGTTTGGGCGGAATCCAGCTCCTGTCTAATCTCTGCGGTTCATATCCCAGGTATGGACAATTGGAAAGCGGATTATCTCAGTCGCCAAACGTTGCACCTGGGCGAATGGTCTTCACCCAGAGGTATTTCCTCAGATTGTTCAAATGTGGGAACTCCCAGAAATAGATCTGATGGCTTCTCATCTAAACAAGAAACTTCCCTGGTATCTGTCCGGATCCCGGGGATCCTCGGGCGGAGGCAGTGGATGCATTATCTCTTCCTTACAAGTGTCATCCTGCCTATATCTTTCCGCCTCTAGTTCTTCTTCCAAGGGTATTCTCCAATATTCTAAAGGAATGCTCGTTTGTCCTGCTGGTAGCTCCAGCATGGCCTCAGAGGTTTTGGTATGCGGATCTTGTCCGGATGGCCTCTTGCCAGCTGTGGACTCTTCCGTTAAGACCAGTCTTTCTGTCTCAAGGTTCTTTTTTCCATCAGGATCTCAAAACCTTAATTTTAAGGTATGGAGTTTGAACGCTTGATTCTTGGTCAAAGAGGTTTCTCTGACTCTGTGAATTGATACTATGTGACAGGCTCGTAAATCTGTATCTAGAGAGATATATTATAGAGTCTGGAAGACTTATATTTCTTCAGGATGGTTTAGATAAAGGTTTGTCCGCAAGTTCCTTGAAAGACAAATCTCTGCTCTTTCTGTTCTTTTTCACAGAAGGATTGCTAATCTTCCTGATATTCATTGTTTTGTACAACCTTTGGTTCGTATAAAACCTGTCATTAAGTCAATTTCTCCTCCTTGGGTTTGAATTTGGTTCTGGGGGCTCTTCAAGCTCCTCCTTTTGAACCCATGCATTCTTTGGTCGTTATATTACTTTCTTGGAAAGTTTTGTTTCTTTTGGCCATCTCTTCTGCCAGAAGAGTCTCTGAATTATCTACTCTTTTTTGTGAGTCTCCTTTTCTGATTTTGCATCAGGATAAGGCGGTGCTGCGAACTTCTTTTGAATTTTTTTACCTAAGGTTGTGAATTCTAACAACATTAGTAGAGAAATTGTGGTTCCTTCATTATGTCCTAATCCTATGAATTCTAAGGAGAAATCATTGCATTCTTTGGATGCTGTTAGAGCTTTGTAATATTATGTTGAAGCTACTAAGTCTTTCCGAAAGACTTCTAGTCTATTTGTCATCTTTTCCGGTTCTAGAAAAGACCAGAAAGCTTCTGCCATTTCTTTGGCATCTTTGTTGAAATCTTTATTTCATCATGCCTATGTTGAGTCGGGTAACACTCCGCCTCAAAGGATTACAGCTCATTCTACTAGGTCAGTTTCTACTTCCTGGGCGTTTAGGAATGAAGCTTCGGTTGATCAGATTTGCAAAGCAGCAACTTGGTCCTCTTTGCATACTTTTACTAAATTCTACCATTTTGATGTGTTTTCTTCTTCTGAAGCAGTTTTTGGTAGAAACGTACTTCAGGCAGTGGTTTCAGTTTGAATCTTCTGCTTATGTTTTTTCATTAAAATTTTATTCTGGGTGTGGATTATTTTCAGCAGGAATTGGCTGTCTTTATTTTTATCCCTCCCTCTCTAGTGACTCTTGTGTGGAAAGATCACATCTTGGGTAATCATTATCCCATACGTCACTAGTCATGGACTCTTGCTAATTACATGAAAGAAAACATAATTTATGTAAGAACTTACCTGATAAATTCATTTCTTTCATATTAGCAAGAGTCCATGAGGCCCGCCCTTTTTTGTGGTGGTTTTGATTTTTTTTTGTATAAAGCACAATTATTCCAATTCCTTATTTTATATGCTTTCGCACTTTTTCTTATCACCCCACTTCTTGGCTATTCGTTAAACTGAATTGTGGGTGTGGTGAGGGGTGTATTTATAGGCATTTTAAGGTTTGGGAAACTTTGCCCCTCCTGGTAGGAATGTATATCCCATACGTCACTAGCTCATGGACTCTTGCTAATATGAAAGAAATGAATTTATCAGGTAAGTTCTTACATAAATTATGTTATCTTAAACTATAGCTCCCTTAGGTGTCATCCAAGGCCTATTTCTCGCGCTCCAAGTATATCCTGCAGGGGTAATCCCTTAGATTTAGTGTAAATGGAAGTACTTTTATTAGTAGCTTTTGTTTTTACTTTTATGTCCCTTTGAAGTGAGGGTTTCCAGCACTATAATTTGTCTCCTTTAAATTGTGCTTTATCCCCACAGCTCTAAAAAAATCTAATAAATCTGATAGCAGGCAGCACAGTTACTTGGCTCATGAATAGTGAAGTGTGTCACCTCTTGTAAACTGTGGGTTGACTAAGTATCATGGCACCAAAGCTTCAAATCTGCCTGTAGTTTTCATTGAATTCCCCTTAATAAAATAATATTTCCCTTAAGTGACGAAAGTGCAGGGGCTTATTTAGTCGTGTTCTCAGTCCGGTTATATACAGCATGGGCTATACAACTTGTTGGGTCGTGTTTTTATAGAGATAGAGAAAGCGTGTCATCCTGCAGTTTTGGTATAAAGTCGCAACGGCTCACCTTATCAGCGCAACTTGTTAGCACAGTCTCAGCCACTTCTTCTGTTAATCGCTCGCATTGTGGGTTTAGTGACACGGTATGTGATCTTACTAATTAGATATTGTCCACCGGAGATCTGTCAGGCACAGGCCTCACTCCAAAATGGCAACCGGGTGTGATCGCAAAACTAACAAGTGAGCTGTTTAAATGCTCCACTCCGCTGTTCAACTTAGTAGCTGTGTCCAAGTGCTCCCAAAGCTTATAACTCTTCTTAGCACTTAATTACCTCCATTCAAGGCATCTAGGGGCTAATGACACCAAAAAAGCCACGGAGCCTTACTGAGATGCAGCCATTTCCTCAAACGGCTATGCTCCGCCTCTCCGGTGAGCTATATTTTAATATTCCAGTGATAAAATGTCACCACATTCCCTCACTTTTTCTTCTCCTATGTTGCCCCGTTTTCTAGTTATACAGAAGAACACAGTGGGAGGGAAAACCTTACAGGGAAAATTCTCCCACCATCCCTTCGGAATATCATTCCCTCGGCGATACAAGCTCTTCTGTACTTTTCTAGGACTGTCAATGCCTAGTCTAACTTTATACAATTCATTAAAAATAATTCACTCAATATTATACATAGACACAAAATCCTATGCTAGACCCCATTAGCAACATTTATACAATGGTCTTAAAATTGGGAAAAACTAAAAGTTCATGTAGGAGTGCGTGAGTGTTGGTACACTAGATGGGTATGCGTGTAGTAAAATCTTTGTTAATAAAGTGTGAATTGTGCCTGTAAAACAAGTTATAATGGTTCACTGACGTTCTTTGTTGTCATCTTTTTGCATCTGGTCCTTGCTTTTGCTTTACCAATCATCTCTCTCTTTGAACCACTTTGTTTTTTCTAAGACCCTCAAAGGAATGAAAATAGATTAAAACCAGGCATATATTTACTTCACACTACAACACTCCATCTGCAGTAGAAAGCACATTCACAGTTATTAACTTCAAGTTGGGATGTGCATCATCCCACTCGCCCCCTTACTTATACTTATGTTGCTTGTCCTATATGATTATTTACCCCTTTATGCTATATATATATATATTATTTTGGCCTAACGCCCCATTTTACATCTCCATTGTGATACATTTTATACTTATTTAACTTGTCCAACACCACTATCATAGATTCATGGTAAGATCAGTCCTGAAGACACCTAAAAAACAACAATCTATAATATGTGTTATTGGGGAAAGCTGGAATGAAAGGTGAGAAGCCTTCTGTCTTCATTGGTTTTCTTCTTGCATATGGCCTCCCAAAAGTAATCTCAATGGAGGTATCTGTTATTTGATTTTAGAAAGAAAATGCATCAATTAACTATGCATTCTAAATATTGGCATATTTAAAACTTAATAATAAAAACACTAAAAATGATTAGTTGAATTTAAAACTAAAGTACACATTACATGATACAAATGCACTGCAAACAAATATGCTTATAAACAAAAAAATAATTATTTAATTTGAGCACTCCAGCTCTGTCAGCTGTTTCTTTAGAAACCCAATTTCATCTCTCATTCTCATGTTTTGTTGTTTGAGTTCCCAATAACTTAAGTTGGCCTTATTGCTTATCTCATTTGGCCTCAGCCTCCAATTTTTATACTTATTTTCTCCTCTGTTAATATCGCCATTTAAATTCCTGTCTCTCCAGTTTTCTGTATTTGATCCTCTACTATTCTGATATCCCCAAACATGTATCCTGTTGCCCTTGTCTGATTCCTGCCTGTGAATATTCAGATTGTTCTCCATTGACTGTTTCACTGAAGAAATTGCCTTAATGGTGTATGGGTGATAATTCCACCACTTCTCAGATCTAGTGAGCACAATTTCTAAGTTTGTGGAGTTTGGATCATACAGCTTTACAAACTCCTGACATTTTCTAGGGAGAGCTTCAAGTACCCTCTGTATGTGAGCTGGTGACCCCAGATCATTTGGGTCTGTGGCTGACACAGCACACACCAGAATAAAACTATTTTTGCTACTTCAAATGGCCCATCTAGAGGTCTTATGGTAATTTCACTAATCTCTTTTTCTAGACTAGTAAAATTGAAAAAGGTTTTAACTATTCTCCCAGCCTGATCAGATATGCTTGAGTTAAATCCAAGTAACCTGTTGGCATAGGGGCCCATGGCATCTTGAAGCAATTCTGTCCATTCCTGCATGCTCATACCTAATTTAATGGCTTTTTTAGACCCCTTGTGAAACCAATGTGAAAAATGATTAAAGCTGTTTGTGGGGATTGTGCCCCAACATTTCTGAAATAAATGTATTTATCTGCTACAGTCATTGGACTAGTCTGACTTGAAAAACCTGTAGGAACTTTCAGGGTGTTAAAATGTTTTGATATTATGACAGGGGCAATTGGAACAGAACTTGGGTTTTTAGTGGGACCCAGTGGCATATTATCTTGTTTTATCACTTGTTTTGGCTCTCTCCTTTGTGACAGTAAGTGATCACAATCTGCATTGATCCAGAAATATCACTTATTCTTTTTTTCTTCTCGATTAATTTTCATCTGTAACTCAGTAATTTTATTTGAGTATTTTTATTTCTGCTGTGTTCTGTTAATTTTTATTGACTTTGTAATTTGCCGATCTGTATGGTGTTTGTTAAAGCAGAAAGCGTATTACAATCTGTCAGACTGTGTTTTATCTAACTTTAACTTCAAATCTTTATTTTTCTCTGTCAAGTCTCCAATAATGTTTGTTAGTCCCCTCATTGTTGAAATCACTGCCTGCACTATCATACATTTTCTTTTATTATTATTAATCTTTTTAAGAGTTACTACCTGTGTTAGTATCTCTAAAAAACTTTCACACTTGGGGTTTTTAGCTTCTGGGATGAGGAATGGACCATTGTATTTATGAATATAATTGTTAAAATAATCACAGATTTCCTGTGAAATATAGTTTTTCCCAGACATTTTAGCAGATAGCCGTTAGAACTAAAATAATAAAAAAAAAATATATACTATACTAGAATAAATATTTTTTCTACAAGATACGACGAGTCCACAGATTTCATCCTTACTTGTGGGATATTAACATCCTGCTAACAGGAAGTGGCAAAGAGCACCACAGCAGAGCTGTATATATAGCTCCTCCCTTCCCCCCACCCCCTCTTTGCCTGTGTTAGTAATAGGAAGAGGTAAAGTGAGGTGTTAGTTTTAGATTCTTCAATCAAGAAGTTTTTTATTTTAAATGTTACCGGTGAGTACTATTTTCCTCAGGGAGATATGGAATGAAGAAGATTTCTGCCCTGAGGTTGATGAGCTTAGCAGATGTAACTAAGATCCATGTTGGTTCCCACAGAGCTTCTGAAGGTAGTGCAAGAGAAATCTTCAGTGTGGAGAACGGTGTACTGCTACAAGCAGCATTTAGGTATGTTCAGTCTTTTATTCTGAGGAGACTTGTTATATCAGAACTGGCTGACATTTTTTCCTTGCAAGGGAAGCGGTAAGCAGTAGACCTGTACACTGAGGGTATTACTGAAAATCCTATGTTTATTCATATTGCTATGACATATGACTTTAACACTGTATGGGGCTTGACACTGGGAGAGGCAGCTTGACATTTTATATTGTATTAACAAAAGAAAGTCAGTAGGGCTGCATGTTTTATTTTAAGATTATAAGGGCGCCACATGGCTTGTTTTCAGACCGCTTCCCATGCGGTTAATCAGACTGTTAGGACGACGTTCATGATGGGCGGGGCCTATTTCGCATGCTCAGACGCGCAGTTTACTCTGACTGAGAAGCAGCAGGCATTAGCTCCGGTGGGGCCTAAACTTGTGTTCTGTTCACCGGATCGTTGTCGAGTCATTTTGCAGTACCCTGGGGGCAGGTAGGCGGTGCAGGGGTAATTTTTTCTGTCAAAACATATTTTTGGTTAAAATGTCTCTTAGAGGGTAAATTCCCTTTTTTCCTTATAGGGTGCAATCATTTTTGGGCCAATTGAATATAGATATTTAATTGCATAGCGTTTATTAACGTTTTTGGCAGTCTGAGAAGAAATTGTGCGCTTTTTATTTCTTAAAGGCGCAGTACATATTTCTTTTGCAAGATGTACCGAGTCCACAGATTCATCCTAACTTGTGGGATATTGTCCTTCCTGACAGGAAGTAACAAAGAGAGCACCACAGCAGAGCTGTCTATATAGCTCCCCCCTTAACTCCACCCCCCAGTCATTCTCTTTGCTGGCTCTAAGCAGGAAGGGTAAAGAGAAGAGGTGTTAAACTGTTAGTTTTATTTTATCTTCAATCAAGTGTTTGTTATTTTTAAATGGTACCGGTGTTGTACTATTTACTCTCAGGCAGGACATAGATGAAGATTTCTGCCTGGAGGATGATGATCTTAGAATTTGTAACTAAGGTCCACTGCTGTTCCCACAGAATCTGAGGAGTACAGGAAAACTTCAGTGTGAGGAACGGTTTCTTGCTATACAGCAAAGAGGTATGTTCAGTCATATTTTCTGCAGAGACTGTGTTAACTCAGAAAGGCTGACAGTGTCCCCATTAGGGGAAGGGTAAGCAGTAATCCTAGTGTTATCAGAGGTTTTTACTAGCTTGCATAAAGGGTTAATTTTTTGTGGGCACTCAGTTTGTTATGTGAATTTGGGACAAACGTTTTTGTGTCTGGGAGTAACGTTTTCTATTTTATGGGACATTTGCTTGAGGGTTCTTTGGGGTTGTTTATAACCCACATGGCTTTCAGGCAGGGTTTGTTAGTTTTGTGTAGGCCCCAGCAACTTTGAGTGAGGTGGGTGGGGCCTACATCTACAAGCAGCAAGCAACTTCTCCTGAGGTCCTGAGAGTCTTCTGAGGGACTAATTGAAGCTTTAAACCCCATATTATCGCTTCCTAAGGGCAGGTAGGGCAAGGTGCTTTAGGGGGTTTTAACCGGTTTTAGGCACTTATCAATCCGTTTTTTTCATTTGGGGGTCTATTGCTTTTTTACTTGTGGTGCAATCCTTCTAAAGTTTAGTGGGTACACTGTTAAAATTTCGGCATTTTTGAAGCAATTTTAACCTGTTTTGCAGTTTGTGTATGCCTTTTTTTCTCTTAAAGGTACAGTACCGTTTTTGCAAATTGTGTTTTTTTCATTAAATAAAGTGTTTTCCAAGCGTGCTTGCTTCATTACTAGCCTGTTAAACATGTCTGACACTGAGGAAACTCATTGTTCAATTTGTTTAGAAGCCATTGTGGAACCCCCTCTAAGAATGTGTCCCAATTGTACTGATATGTCTATAAATTGCAAACAGCATATTTTGACTTATAAGAATTTGGCATTAAATGATTCTCAGACAGAAGTAAATCAGGTTTCGCCATCTAGTTCTCCCCAAGTGTCACAACCAGTTAAGCCCGCCAAGTACTTCTAGTGCCTCTAATTCTTTCACCTTGCAAGATATGGCTTCAGTTATGAATACTACCCTCAAATAGGTTTTATCTAAACTGCCAGGGTTGCAAGGGAAGCGCAGTAGCTCTGGGTTAAGAACAAATGCTGAGCCTTCTGACGCTTTAGTAGCCGTATCCAATATTCCCTCACAATGTTCTGAGGTAGGGATGAGGGATTTGCTGTCTGAGGGAGAGATTTCTGATTCAGGAAAGATGTTCCCTCAGACAGATTAAGATATTACGGCATTTAAATTTAAGCTAGAGCACCTCCGTTTATTGCTCAGGAAGGTTTTAGCTACTCTGGATGATTGTGACCCTATTGTCGTTCCAGAGAAATTGTGTAAAATTGACAAATATTTAGAGGTTCCTGTTTACACTGATGGGAGACCGCCTGGGAACACCAGGTGCGCTAGGCTTAGACCTAACCAGGCTTGGAACAAGGGTAAAACAGGCCAAAAAGCCTCCTCCTATCTCCTAGATTTCAAAGATTCTCCTCCAAGGGGGAGGTTCCATCTTTCTCAATTGTCTGTAAACCAGACAAAAAGAGAGGCGTTCTTACGCTGTGTAGAAGACCTTTTTACCATGGGAGTGATCTGCCCATTTCCGAAAACAGAACAGGGGCAAGGTTTCTACTCCAATCTGTTTGTGGTTCCCAAAAAAGAGGGAACCTTCAGACCAATTCTAGATCTCAAGATTCTAAACCAATTCCTAAGAGTTCCATCCTTCAAGATGGAGACCATTCGGATATTTTACCAATGATCCAGGAGGGTCAATATATGACTACCGTGGATCTAAAGGATGCGTATCTACACATTCCTATCCACAAAGATCATCACCAGTTCCTCAGTTTGCCTTTCTGGACAGGCATTACCAGTTTGTGGCTCTTCCCTTCAGGTTGGCCTCGGCGCCAAAAATCTTTACAAAGGTGCTAGGGTCCCTTCTGGCGATCCTAAGGCCGAGGGGCATAGCAGTGGCGCCTTATCTAGACGACTTTTTAATTCAAGCGTCGACTTTCCAACTTGCCAAGTCTCACACGGACTTAGTGTTGGCCTTTCTAAGATCTCATGGGTGGAAGGTGAATGTGAAAAAGAGTTCTCTTATTCCTCTCACAAGAGTTCCATTCCTGGGAACTGATAGATTCGGTGGACATGAAAATATTTCTGACGGAGGTCAGGAAATCAAAGATTTTAACCACCTGCCGAGCTATTCATTCCATTCCTCGGCCGTCAGTTTCTCAGTGTATGGAGGTAATCGGACTTATGGTAGCGGCAATGGACATAGTTCCGTTTGCTCGCTTGCATCTCAGACCACTGCAACTATGCATGCTCAAACAGTGGAATGGGGATTTTGCAGATTTATCTCCTCAGATAAATCTGGGTCAAGAGACCAGAGACTCTCTTCTTTGGTGGTTGTCACAGGATCACCTGTCCTGGGGAATGTGTTTCCGCAGGCCAGCATGGGTTATTGTGACGACGGACGCCAGCCTACTGGGCTGGGGTGCAGTCTGGAATTCCCTGAAAGCACAGGGTTTGTGGACTCAGGAGGAGGCCCTCCTACCGATAAATATTCTGGAATTAAGAGCGATATTCAATGCTCTTCAGCCGTGGCCTCAGCTGGCTTCGGCCGGATTCATCAGGTTTCAGTCGGACAACATCACGACTGTAGCTTATATCAATCATCAGGGGGGAACAAAGAGTTCCTTGGCGATGATAGAAGTTTTCAGGATAATCCGATGGGCAGAGACTCACTCTTGCCATCTATCAGCGATCTATATCCCAGGGGTGGAGAACTGGGAAGCAGATTTTCTAAGTCGTCAGACTTTTCATCCGGGGGAGTCGGAGCTCCATCCGGAGGAGTTTGCTCAACTTGTTCAGCTATGGGGCACACCAGAATTGGATCTGATGGCGTCTCGTCAGAACGCCAAACTTCCTCGTTACGGATCCAGCTCAAGGGATCCTCAGGCAGTACTGATAGATGCTCTAGCAGTACCCTGGTTGTTCAACCTGGCTTATGTGTTTCCACCATTCCCTCTCCTTCCGCGTCTGGTTGCCAGAATCAAACAGGAGAAAGCTGATTTAAATTATATTTTTGTCAACTTCAGTCACCTCTGCACCTTTTTAGCTTTTCCTTTCTCTTCCTAAACCTTCTGTCGAATGACTGGGATTGGAGGGAAGGGAGGAGCTATATATACAGCTCTGCTGTGGTGCTCTTTGCCACTTCCTGTTAGCAGGAGGTTAATATCCCACAAGTAAGGATGAAATCCGTGATCTCGTTGTATCGTAGAAGAAATTAATTTATCAGGTAATCAATGTAATCTGGGGAACAGACTCTGAATAGTGTGTCTCTCACAGCATAGCAGTTTTCTTTTTAAAAGATGTTAACACAGGATGTACAATGTACCATTGAGATGCTAATTTTACACAACAAAGGACATAGCAGGTAGCATCTAATAGGGGTAGTAATTAGATCTGTTTATAAGCAGGTCAGCTTTCAAGCAGAGGTGGTAATATAGTTAAAGGGACAGTCAAGTCCAAAAAAAGTTCATGTTTCAAATAGGGCATGCAATTTTAAGCAACTTTCCAATTTACTTTTACCACCAATTTTGCTTTGTTCTCTTGGTATTCTTAGTTGAAAGCTAAACCTAGGAGGTTCATATGCTAATTTCTTAGACCTTGAAGGCCGCCTCTAATCTAAATGCATTTTGATAGTTTTTCACCACTAGAGGGCATTAGTTCACGTGTTTCATATAGATAACATTGAGCTCATGCATGTGAATTTACCATGGAGACAGCTCTGATTGGCTAAAATGCAAGTCTGTCAAAAGAACTGAAATAAGGGGGCAGTCTGCTGAGGCTTAGATACAAGGTAATTACAGAGGTAAAACGTGTATAATTATAACTGTTGGTTATGCAAAACTGGGGAATTGGTAATTAACGGATTATCTATCTTTAAAAACAACAAAAATTCTGGTGTTAACTGTCCCTTTAAATTTTAGTTTTTCTAACCACTGCTCAATATTTTTATTTTAAATCTGGGGAACAGATTCCGAATAGTGTGTCTCTCACAACATAGTTTGCCAGACTATTTAACCTGCCCCAAATGCAAGGAATTAACACCATATCTATAGGGCAATGAAACACCAGACTAAACAGAAGTTAAGCAATTTAGACTTCCTGTAAAGGAGATCATTTTGTATATAAGGAGCAGAAATCAAGCATTTAAAAACAAAAAAAAAAAAAAAAAACATTTGTGTCCTAAAATATAGACCAAATTGAAAATGCAGGCTAAATTAAAAACCTTTCAGATGTTTTTAGTTTAAACAGTGAAAAATGTTAAAAATGTTTGTGCTTTTAAAATATTGCTCTAAATTATATTACTTGTAAATCCAAGTAGTGTGTCACACACTCACAATATACCTTGCCAAACTACCTTCCTGCACCTTCCCCCAACTGGAAGGAATTTACATTAACATATGTATAGGGCAAGCTACAGCTCTAGGTGTAACGAATTTACAGAAATTAATCCTTTGTAAAAAAAAAAAAAAAAATGTGCAAAAAAAATTACAATCTTTATAAAATGGACATTATATTCCATTTATAAAGGAGCAGAAGTCAATCACTTTAACCTGACTAGGGCAACTATAAAATAAATGCTGGTCCACTCAGCAAACGACCATCTTCTTTGTAAGAAAACAAAGTACTATAAAGTTTTTGTTTGTAAAAAACAAACAAACATTTAGATGGGACCAAGACAACAAGTAAATATCATGTCTCTAAAATTCATTAGATTTTTACAGAAAACAAAATTTGAAAATATTTACTCTCAAAATTTTGGCCAACCAAAAACAAGAAAAATACAAGAGCAACAAAATGCAAGCTACAGACAATATCTACATCCAGCAGTAAACTGAAGCAGTATTTGTATACAAATCTTATACAACAGGTCTGCTGGAGCCAACCATGATGTGCTCTGTTTAAATACTACTAAATAAAAATAAATTTGCTGTAAAACACCAAAAATTACCTTTACTGCACTTAAAACATTTTTTGTAGTAATACAGTTTTCTTTGACTGAAGCCCAGGACTGAGCTACTTTTACCATCACCCATGGAACTCTATGGAAATGCAAATTTATAAAGACAATTCCACCTGAAATGCAGGTTTCTGAACCATGCATTTTCTTCAGAAAATATTTAAAAAAAAATATATCCTGCAATATCCTAAAATGAAATCAACATATTATCTAATTCCGGCAAAACTAACTGGCATATGGATTTGTCTACAACTTCGTGGCCGTCAAAATGTGGTTATTTATTAGTTGTTAGTTGGGAAATAAACTCTATGAGAGGGTCTCTCCATTGTTTCCAAAGAGTTTATTAGGAATCAAAAGAGAAATATTTACAGGTATATATACACATCTATTTTACAGCAAAACAGTCCAAATAATTAATACAGGGCAACTCTACCACAACCCAAATTTGTGCAACACTGCTACACAGAATATTATCCCATTCTCTAATGTGTCCAACGTCATCCATCTTTTCAGCAGGAGCAGGATAAGAGAGAAGAGGTTTTGGTGTTCCAGTTTTTTATACCCCAATTCAATAAGGAATTGTTTATCAATTGCCATCCAAAGGCTATTGGGAGTGTCCTTCTTAGACAGACACTAGGCCAAAGTACTACTTGAATATTCAATTTTAAAACCATGTGAATTGCCAGTGATAAAATCTGTGAGCTATATTTTAATATTCCAGTGATAAAATGTCACCACACCTTTTCCCCTTCGTCTGCCTTTAAAAAATAATTCCTGGTCCCGGACTCTCAGCTGGAGTTGTGGGGTTCCGTCCCTAAGGTGGATGGCGCTATCTCCACGTTAGCTAAGCGTACTGCTATCCCTCTGGAGGATAGTTCGTCTTTCAGAGAGCAGATGGATAAGAAGATGGAAACTTTTCGCAGAAAAATGTTTCGGCATACAGGATATTTATTTCAACCAGCAGCGGCTGTTGCCTCGGTTGCTGGAGCTGCGGCCTACTGGTGCGACTCCTTAGCGGATTTGATCGAGTTGGAGGGTCCCCTTGATGTTATCCAAGAAAGAATTAAGGCTTTGAGAATTGCTTATTATTTTATCTGTGATGCAAACAAGCAGATTTTTTTCGCCTGAATGCTAAAATCTCTGGTTTCTCAGTGCAGACACGTCGGGCGCTCTGGCTGAAGTCCTGGTCTGCGGACATGACTTCTAAATCTAGGCTTCTTTCCCTCCCCTTTAAGGGAAACATTTTATTTGGCCCAGGCCGGGCCTCCATTATTTCCACGGTTACAGGGGGCAAGGGTGCCTTTCTACCGCAGGATAAAAAGAACAAATTTAAGGGAAAAGGATCAAATTTTCGTTCTGAAAAGTCCCAACGTCAGCAGTCCTCCTCTAAGCCCGAGCAAACCAAGAGCACTTGGAAGCCGGCTCAATCCTGGAATAAATCCAAGCAGAACAAGAAGCCCACCAAGAACAAGTCGGCATGAAGGTGCGGCCCCTGATCCCAGAGCTGGATTGTGTAGGGGCAGACTGTCGCAGTTTTCAGACGATTGGTCCAGGGACGTGCAGGATCCGTGGGTCCTGGAGGTCAAAGCTCAGGGATACAAGATAGGATTCAAATGTCATCCACCCAAGGGCAGATTTGTCCTCTCAAGCCTGTCTTTAAAATCAGAAAAGAGGGAAGCCTTTCTGGGGTGCGTGCAGGATCTGTCCTCCTTAAGGGTCATTTTCCTGTTTCTTATAGCAGAAAGAGGTTTGGGATACTACTTAAACCTGTTTGTGGTCCCAAAGAAGGAGGGAACTTTCCGCCCATTTCTGGACCTAAAGTGCTTAAACAAGTTTCTAAATGTCTCGTTCAAGATGGAGACAATCAGGTCCATTCTTCCTCTAGTTCAGAGGCTCTCCTGGCCGTCACCAGAACCCAAGGTATAGCAGTAGCTCCCTACTTGGACGACATTCTGGTTAAAACACCATCCTTTCGTCTAGTGGTGGACCATTCGGCATCTCTTCTCTCACTTCTTTGATCACATGGATGGAAGATAAACTTAGAGAAGAGTTCTCTTATTCCAAACACCAGGGTAGAATTCCTGGGTACTATAATAGATTCAGTATCCATGAGGATATTTCTAACTGACCAGAGACGGTGCAAGCTAGCTTCGGCATGTCTTGCCCTCCGGACCTCCTTAAGGCCATTTGTGGCTCAGTGTATGGAGGTAATTGATCTCATGGTGTCCAGCATGGACATAATTCCCTTTGCCAAGTTCCGTCTCAGACCGTTACAGCTGTGCATGCTGAGACAGTGGAACGGCGATCATTCGGATCTGTCTCAACAGATTTCACTGGACAGCCGGTCGAGAGAATTGCTCTCTTGGTGGCTCTGTCCAGATCACCTGAGGGGCATCCTTTCTACGACCATCTCAGGATAGGGAGCTGTTTGGGGTGCTAAGAAGGCACAGGGCCTGTGGTCTCAGGAGGAACTCTCCCTCCCGATCAACATTCTGGAACTTCGAACAATCTACAATGCTCTGAAGGCTTGGCCTCTTCTGGGTTCGTCCCGGTTTATCAGATTCCAATTAGACAATATAACCTCGGTGGCTTACATCAACCATCGGGGGGAACGAGAAGCTCCCTAGCCATGAGGGAAGTATCTCAGATTCTGGAGTTGTCGGAGGCCCACGGCTGTTCGCTGTCAGCGATCCACATTCCGGGTGTGGACAACTGGATGCGGATTTTCTCAGCAGACAATCCTTTCATCCGGGGGAATGGTCTCTCCATCCTGAAGTGTTTGCCAAGATATGCTACATGTGGGGGGCGCCGGAGATAGATCTTATGGGGTCTCCTCTCCATACCAAACTACCCAGATATGAGTTGAGGTCCAGGGATCCTCAGGCTGAGCTAATAGATGCATTAGCGGTGCCTTGGAGGTTCAATCTGAACTACCTGTTTCCACCATTACCACTTCTTCCTCGGGTAGTGGTCCGCATCAAGCAGGAGCAGGCGTCAGTAATACTGATTGCTCTATCGTGGCTGCGAAGGACATGGTTCGCGGATCTAGTGAGGATGTCATCTTCTCCTCCATGGAAGTTACCTTGTTGCCGGGATCTGCTGGAACAAGGTCCTTAGATTTTCTGAGGCTGACAGCATGGAGATTAAACGCTTAGTCCTTGCCAAGAGAGCTTTTTCTGAGAGAGTTATTGATGCTCTCATTCAAACTCGTAAGCCGGTTACTCATCGCATCTATCATAAGGTGTGGAGTACCTACATATCCTGGTGTGAGGAGCGTGGATTTCCTTGGCATAAAGTTAAGGTTGCCAGGATTCTGTTGTTTTTCCAGGATGGTCTGGAGAAGGGTCTTTCGGTCAGTTCCCTGAGGGGACAGATTTCGGCCTTGTCCGTTTTACAGCACAATAGGCTCTCTGAGCTACCAGATGTTCAGTCTTTTGTTAAGGCTCTGATTAGGTTTAGACCTGAATCTGGTTCTTAAAGTTTTGCAACGGGCTCCATTTGAGCCTATGCATGAACTTGACATTAAGTTGTTGTCCTGGAAAGTTCTTTTTCTACTGGTAATTGCTTCGACACGCAGAGTTTCTGAAATTGGGTCTGCCTCTCTTTTTGTCCCTCCCGTTTTCATTCAGTGTCCTCTAGAGCTTAGGTATATGTTTCCCAACAGTAAGGAATGAAGCTGTGGACTCTTCTTGTATTAAGAAGGAAAACATAAATTATGCTTACCAGATCATTTAATTTCCTTCTGTACAAAGAGAGTCCACGGCCCCCGCCCGTGTTCTCCGATGGGCGGACTCCTAAATTTATCATTTTCTTCTGGCACCTTTTATACCCTGATATTTCTCCTACTGTTCCTAGGTATTTAAGCCTTTGGCTGGGGTGTCTTTGCCTCCTCCTGATGTCCAGGTTCAATATTTCCCAACAGTAACAGGAATGAAGCCGTGGACTCTCCTTGTACAGAAGCAAATGAAATTATCTGGTAAGCATAATTTATGTTTTTCATATAACTGCATGTAATAGACACTAATATAAAGATGAATATGCACAGATACTGTTTAGCACTGTTGAAAAGGTTAGCCTGGGACACCCACTGATAGAGGCTGAAAAAGAGGAACATGCAGACACTTCCCCTCCCCTGCATATGAAAAGACTTATTACACAACCAGGAGTCTGTAGACATCAGTATACATTTTAAACTTTATGGCTTGGTTAGGAGTCTGAAAATCAGCAAAATGTTATTTAAAAATAAGCAAAACCTATACATTGTTGCAAAAATACTCCCAGATGGGCTATATAAATGGATCATCTAGAAAACATTTTTGCAAAGAAAAAATGAGTGTACAATGTCCCTTTAAATATGATCTTTATTGCAAATAGATCTGATTTTGCAGTTACACTGGGTTAGCAGTTTGCAATATCATAAACAAGACTAGAGCTTGAATGTGTAAAAAAATATTCACTATAGAAGGCTTACAAATGTACAATAAAATTACATTGTACTTTGTATTTGCTCCCTTGTAAAAACTGGCAGTTTCAGAAAGTTTGAGGAGCAGGGCAGTTTTCTAGGCTAAACAGGGAGATTCCCAGGGTATATTCTTGTGAAATTATGTAAGCATTGTAAACAAGCTGGTCTCACTGATCTATCTCGCCAGCTGTATGAAAGTGACTTGGTTTAAAATTAACAATACTTATTTTAACTAACAGAAAAGCAATATATGCTTAAATATAGACAAAATCAAGTTAAATTGTATTAAAACCGTTTCAGTTTAATTTGTAATTGATGCAAACTGAACCTTTTATATGAGCGCCAGGTGTTCTTCAGTTACCTTCTCTCTCTCCTATGTGAATATTTGTATCCCAGAGAGCTGCATTACTTTATTTGGAAAGCATTTCTCATCTCTCTGGGACCCCCAGGTTCTAACAACAACACATAAGATCTCTAGAAATAATCTCCTAATAAGATTATGAGAGAATAATTATACAAAGAAAAATAAGAGCTCCTTAAATAGTCTTAAATGTGAACAAGATTTGATACAGTTAAAATTCAATATTTAAAGGGACAGTCTAGGCCAAAATAAACTTTCATGATTCTGATAGAGCATGTCATTTTAAACAATTTTCCAATTTACTTTTATCACCAATTTTGCTTTGTTCTCTTGGTATTCTTAGTTGAAAGCTTAATCTAGGAGGTTCATATGCTAAATTCTTAGACCTTGAAGGCCACCTCTTTTCAGAATGCATTTGAACAGTTTTTCACTACTAGAGGGTGTTAGTTCACATATTTCATATAGATAACACTGTGCTCGTGCACGTGAAGTTATCTGGGAGCAGGCAGTGATTGGCTAAACTGCAAGTCTGTCAAAAGAACTGAAATAAAGGGGCAGTTTGCAGAGGCTTAGATACAAGATAATCACAGAGGTTAAAAGTATATTATTATAACTGTGTTGGTTATGCAAAACTGGGGAATGGGTAATAAAGGGATTATCTATCTTTTAAAACAATAAAAATTCTGGTGTAGACTGTCCCTTTAAAATGAGCATACAGTACGTTTATTCACATATGTAAACTATGTATTTTACATATATGAATAAACTTATGTTCATTTTAAATATTGAAATCTTCCAAGTTCCTCCCTTTTTCTTATAAAATTCAGTAAGTTCAGACCTTGTGAAGTCTGCATGGTTTCTCTCCAAACTAGAGAATTTTTTATTTTCTGGCCCATAGAAAGTAATGAAGCTGTCAGTTTTTCAGTTTTATATTTATATATGCACATAAATATACAAAGTATGATCCCAATTTGTTAAAGTTTCACAGAAACTGTGAAAGCATAATCAGAACCCTAAATACACTGCTGTATACAGAAGTTTAAATGTAATAAAATGTAATCTGAAGTATAAAGTAATATAAAATACAAAGCACAATGTGTAAATGCAGCAGAACTTTCATGTCATGCAGTGCTATATTGCACTGGGCTTGTCTCTCCTTTAAATACAGAAAAGCAGGGAAAAAAACATTGGAGAAGAATAGCAAAATCTGCCTTTTAAATATTTCACTAGGGATCTTACAGTGCTGAAGGATCCCTTTAGATCATCTTACCTGAGCAGACCGCTTTTAATCATCAGCCCCTTATTCTCTATATCTGACTCTTTCGCTATGCCTCACTCTCCCCTGTATTGATTTAATGTTAACTTGCGTCTCTTTTCAGGATCTCCAAATAACAAGGTAATCAATGCTGTCCTGATGGCAATCACTGGTAAGTTTATTTCACAGCTTGTGTTACAGGTTAAAGGGACATTAAACCCAAATGTTTTCTTTCATTATTCAGATAGAGAATACAGTTTTAAACAACATTCCAATTTACTTCTATTATCTAATTTGCTTCATTCTTTAGATATCCTTTGTTGAAAAAATAGCAATGCACATGGGTGAACCAATCACATGAGGCATCTATGTGCAGCCACCAATTAGCAGCTTCTGAGCCAATCTAGGTATGCTTTTTAGCAAAGGATATCAAGAGAATGAAGCAAATTAGAAAATAAAAGTAAATTAGAAAGTTGTTTAAAATTGTATTCTCTATCTGAACCATAAAAGAAAAAAATTGGGTTTAATGTCCCTTTAAGGATAATCTCTTATCTGGGCACTTACTATTGGAGGTTGCACTATTTAAATTGGGATATAATGTCATAAAATCAGTCCACAGTTTACTAGTGGGAACATGGGGTGACTTCCTGGGATTAAGGTTTCTTCTCTCAGCCAACGTCTAGACATGCAAGGACCACCCCCACAAGTCACATGACACTTGTATTAAATCTTAAAGGAGCACTAGACACAGAACAACAGCATAATTATTATTATTATTTGTTATTTATTTGTATAGCACTGCAAAATTCTGTAGTGCTGATCAATAAATACATAATACTGATTGGTTAACTAGGAGGAGTTATGTTGTAATTATTAACTATGTATTTGGACGCTGAATGGTTAATATGAGTAATATGACTTATGGGGTTGGTACTTTAAGTTTAAATATTGGCTGTAAATTTAAAGTGAATTTTTTCATGATTCAGATATTGTACACAATTTTTAACATTCCAATTTACTTTTATATTCACATTTGCTTTGTTCTCTTGGAATTCTTTTCTGAAGAACCAGTAGTGCATTGCTGCTCTTGAGCCTTCCTATGTATGTTTTTCAACAAAGGATACCAAAAGAAATAAGCACATTAGATAATAGAAGTAAATTAGAAAGTTGTTTGAAATTGTATATCAGAATCATTACTGTCCCTTTAAGGACACATTTGTCTGATATGTTGTTTGTTGTATATCTTCTGATAGATAATGGACTGTCCTTTTAGGGAGAGCTGCATAGTGTTGTTTTGCATGGACTTGGGCCCTACAGTTTTGCACTTCTTTACACCATACCTGGATATTCTATGATTAGATACCTTTCCCTGCACAGGGGCTATGTATATTGACACATGTAGCCTGTGCGTTTCATTTTCTAACTAAATCCACTGGCTCCTTAGCTGTGTTATTGTGACTCCTCTAATCACATTGTTCGCCCAGACGTGGACACAGTGTATTAGCTGAACCAGATGTGATAGGGGGTGATGCAGAGGTAATAGATCTGTACTTATCTGAATCCTATGGTTATGCAGGATTTTTCATTGGCGGCCCCTCCAACATGATCAGCTCGGCCATCTCTGCAGATTTGGGGCGACAAGAGATGGTGAGAGGCAGCAGCGAGGCACTGGCCACAGTTACTGGCATTGTGGATGGCACCGGAAGTGTTGGAGCAGCAATTGGCCAGGTGAGATGTCATTAAATTGGTATCGTGACCCTATGGTCAGGGATGGACACACCAGTATCTTTCACATACTTAGGTCCTGAGTCCTAAACTGAGCCACCATTTAATAAGACTTAAAGGGACGTTCAACTGAAAATGTAATTCCCCATTAAATTATCACATTTGCACAGTAAAGCAGATCGCCAATATACTTTCATTATTTAGTTTGCCACTTTTAAATTTGTGTTTTCTACCTCTGCCCCAGAGAGGCGTGGGTTTATTCTCCACAATCTATGAACCCTGCAGCTTAGTTATTGCTTGATCAGTACAGGAGCTCATATTATATCAGGCCCTAATTGGCCATAGCATGTGAGCTTATTAAAAGGGTTTGCCCCTGGACTGCAGAATCATTTAAAACATTCTGTTATCAGACTAGCAGTCTTATAGCGTTACCTAGACCCCTGAAATAATCTGTTTTTCTTTCATGTAATTAGCAAGAGTCCATGAGCTAGTGACGTATGGGATATACATTCCTACCAGGAGGGGCAAAGTTTCCCAAACCTCAAAATGCCCATAAATACACCCCTCACCACACCCACAATTCAGTTTTTACAAACTTTGCCTCCGATGGAGGTGGTGAAGTAAGTTTGTGCTAGATTCTACGTTGATATGCGCTCCGCAGCAAGTTGGAGCCCGGTTTTCCTCTCAGCGTGCAGTGAATGTCAGAGGGATGTGAGGAGAGTATTGCCTATTTGAATGCAGTGATCTCCTTCTACGGGGTCTATTTCATAGGTTCTCTGTTATCGGTCGTAGAGATTCATCTCTTACCTCCCTTTTCAGATCGACGATATACTCATATATACCATTACCTCTGCTGATTCTCGTTTCAGTACTGGTTTGGCTTTCTACAAACATGTAGATGAGTGTCCTGGGGTAAGTAAATCTTATTTTCTGTGACACTCTAAGCTATGGTTGGGCACTTTGTTTATAAAGTTCTAAATATATGTATTCAAACATTTATTTGCCTTGACTCAGAATGTTCAACTTTCCTTATTTTCAGACAGTCAGTTTCATATTTGGGATAATGCATTTGATTTAATCATTTTTTCTTACCTTCAAAAAATTTGACTCTTCCCTGTGGGCTGTTAGGCTCGTGGGGGCTGAAAATGCTTAATTTTATTGCGTCATTCTTGGCGCGGACTCTTTTGGCGCAAAAATTCTATTTCCGTTTCCGGCGTCATACGTGTCGCCGGAAGTTGCGTCATTTTTTTGACGTTATTTTGCGCCAAAAATGTCGGCGTTCCGGATGTGGCGTCATTTTTGGCCCCAAAAGCATTTAGGCGCCAAATAATGTGGGCGTCTTATTTGGCGCGAAAAAATATGGGCGTCGCTTTTGTCTCCACATTATTTTAGTCTCATTTTTCATTGCTTCTGGTTGCTAGAAGCTTGTTCTTTGGCATTTTTTCCCATTCCTGAAACTGTCATTTAAGGAATTTGATCAATTTTACTTTATATATATTTTGTTTTTTCTCTTACATATTGCAAGATGTCCCACGTTGCATCTGAGTCAGAAGATACTACAGGAAAATCGCTGTCTAGTGCTGAATCTACCAAAGCTAAGTGTATCTGCTGTAAACTTTTGGTAGCTATTCCTCCAGCTGTTGTTTGTATTGATTGTCATGACAAACTTGTTAAAGCAGATAATATTTCCTTTAGTAAAGTACCATTGCCTGTTGCAGTTCCTTCAACATCTAAGGTGCAGAATGTTCCTGATAATATAAGAGATTTTGTTTCTGAATCCATAAAGAAGGCTATGTCTGTTATTTCTCCTTCTAGTAAACGTAAAAAATATTTTAAAACTTCTCTCCCTACAGATGAATTTTTAAATGAACATCATCATTCTGATTCTGATGACTCCTCTGGTTCAGAGGATTCTGTCTCAGAGGTTGATGCTGATAAATCTTCATATTTATTTAAAATGGAATTTATTTGTTCTTTACTTAAAGAAGTACTAATTGCTTTAGAAATAGAGGATTCTGGTCCTCTTGATACTAATTCTAAACGTTTGGATAAGGTATTTAAAGCTCCTGTGGTTATTCCAGAAGTTTTTCCTGTTCCTAATGCTATTTCTGCAGTAATTTCCAAGGAATGGGATAAATTGGGTAATTCATTTACTCCTTCTAAACGTTTTAAGCATTTATATCCTGTGCCGTCTGACAGATTAGAATTTTGGGACAAGATCCCTAAAGTTGATGGGGCTATTTCTACCCTTGCTAAACGTACTACTATTCCTACGTCAGATGGTACTTCGTTTAAGGATCCTCTAGATAGGAAAATTGAATCCTTTCTAAGAAAAGCTTATCTGTGTTCAGGTAATCTCCTTAGACCTGCTATATCTTTGGCTGATGTTGCTGCAGCTTCAACTTTTTGGTTGGAAACTTGAGCGCAACAAGTAACACATCGTGATTCTCATGATATTATTATTCTTCTTCAGCATGCTAATAATTTTATCTGTGATGCTATTTTTGATATTATCAGAGTTGATGTCAGGTTTATGTCTCTAGCTATTTTAGCTAGAAGAGCTTTATGGCTTAAAACTTGGAATGCTGATATGGCTTCTAAATCAACTTTACTTTCCATTTCTTTCCAGGGTAACAAATTATTTGGTTCTCAGTTGGATTCCATTATTTCAACTGTTACTGGTGGGAAAGGAACTTTTTTACCACAGGATAAAAAATCTAAAGGTAAAAACAGGGCTAATAATCATTTTCGTTCCTTTCGTTTCAACAAAGAACAAAAGCCTGATCCTTCATCCTCAGGTGCAGTTTCAGTTTGGAAACCATCTCCAGTCTGGAATAAATCCAAGCCAGCTAGAAAGGCAAAGCCTGCTTCTAAGTCCACATGAAGGTGCGGCCCTCATTCCAGCTCAGCTGGTAGGGGGCAGGTTACGTTTTTTCAAGGAAATTTGGATCAATTCTGTTCACAATCTTTGGATTCAGAGCATTGTTTCAGAAGGGTACAGAATTGGTTTCAAGATGAGACCTCCTGCAAAGAGATTTTTTCTTTCCCGTGTCCCAGTAAATCCAGTAAAAGCTCAAGCATTTCTGAAATGTGTTTCAGATCTAGAGTTGACTGGAGTAATTATGCCAGTTCCAGTTCCGGAACAGGGGATGGGGTTTTATTCAAATCTCTTCATTGTACCAAAGAAGGAGAATTCCTTCAGACCAGTTCTGGATCTAAAAATATTGAATCGTTATGTAAGGATACCAACGTTCAAGATGGTAACTGTAAGGACTATCTTGCCTTTTGTTCAGCAAGGGAATTATATGTCCACAATAGATTTACAGGATGCATATCTGCATATTCCGATTCATCCAGATCATTATCAGTTCCTGAGATTCTCTTTTCTGGACAAGCATTACCAGTTTGTAGCTCTGCCGTTTGGCCTAGCTACAGCTCCAAGAATTTTTACAAAGGTTCTCGGTGCCCTTCTGTCTGTAATCAGAGAACAGGGTATTGTGGTATTTCCTTATTTGGACGATATCTTGGTACTTGCTCAGTCTTTACATTTAGCAGAATCTCATACGAATCGACTTGTGTTGTTTCTTCAAGATCATGGTTGGAGGATCAATTTACCAAAAAGTTCTTTGATTCCTCAGACAAGGGTAACCTTTCTGGGTTTCCAGATGGATTCAGTGTCCATGACTCTGTCTTTAACAGACAAGAGACGTCTAAAATTGATTGCAGCTTGTCGAAACCTTCAGTCACAATCATTCCCTTCGGTAGCCTTATGCATGGAAATTCTAGGTCTTATGACTGCTGCATCGGACGCGATCCCCTTTGCTCGTTTTCACATGCGACCTCTTCAGCTCTGTATGCTGAAGCAATGGTGCAAGGATTACACGAAGATATCTCAAACAATATCTTTAAAACCGATTGTTCGACACTCTCTAACATGGTGGACAGATCACCATCGTTTAATTCAGGGGGCTTCTTTTGTGCTTCCGACCTGGACTGTAATTTCAACAGATGCAAGTCTCACAGGTTGGGGAGCTGTGTGGGGATCTCTGACGGCACAAGGAGTTTGGGAATCTCAGGAGGTGAGATTACCGATCAATATTTTGGAACTCCGTGCAATTTTCAGAGCTCTTCAGTTTTTGGCCTCTTCTGAAGAGAGAATCGTTCATTTGTTTTCAGACGGACAATGTCACAACTGTGGCATACATCAATCATCAAGGAGGGACTCACAGTCCTCTGGCTATGAAAGAAGTATCTCGAATTTTGGTTTGGGCGGAATCCAGCTCCTGTCTAATCTCTGCGGTTCATATCCCAGGTATAGACAATTGGGAAGCGGATTATCTCAGTCGCCAAACGTTACATCCGGGCGAATGGTCTCTTCACCCAGAGGTATTTCTTCAGATTGTTCAAATGTGGGAACTTCCAGAAATAGATCTGATGGCGTCCCATCTAAACAAGAAACTTCCCAGGTATCTGTCCAGATCCCGGGATCCTCAGGCGGAGGCAGTGGATGCATTATCACTTCCTTGGAATTATCATCCTGCCTATATCTTTCCGCCTCTAGTTCTTCTTCCAAGAGTAATCTCCAAGATTCTGAAGGAATGCTCGTTTGTTCTGCTGGTAGCTCCGGCATGGCCTCACAGGTTTTGGTATGCGGATCTTGTCCGGATGGCCTCTTGCCAACCGTGGACTCTTCCGTTAAGACCAGACCTTCTGTCACAAGGTCCTTTTTTCCATCAGGATCTGAAATCCTTAAATTTAAAGGTATGGAGATTGAACGCTTGATTCTTGGTCAAAGAGGTTTCTCTGACTCTGTGATTAATACTATGTTACAGGCTCGTAAATCTGTATCTCGAGAGATATATTATAGAGTCTGGAAGACTTATATTTCTTGGTGTCTTTCTCATCATTTTTCTTGGCATTCTTTTAGAATACCGAGAATTTTACAGTTTCTTCAGGATGGTTTAGATAAGGGTTTGTCCGCAAGTTCTTTGAAAGGACAAATCTCTGCTCTTTCTGTTCTTTTTCACAGAAAGATTGCTATTCTTCCTGATATTCATTGTTTTGTACAAGCTTTGGTTCGTAATAAAACCTGTCATTAAGTCAATTTCTCCTCCTTGGAGTTTGAATTTGGTTCTGGGAGCTCTTCAAGCTCCTCCGTTTGAACCTATGCATTCATTGGACATTAAATTACTTTCTTGGAAAGTTTTGTTCCTTTTGGCCATCTCTTCTGCCAGAAGAGTTTCTGAATTATCTGCTCTTTCTTGTGAGTCTCCTTTTCTGATTTTTCATCAGGATAAGGCGGTGTTGCGAACTTCTTTTGAATTTTTACCTAAAGTTGTGAATTCCAACAACATTAGTAGAGAAATTGTGGTTCCTTCATTATGTCCTAATTCTAAGAATTCTAAGGAGAAATCGTTGCATTCTTTGGATGTTGTTAGAGCTTTGAAATATTATGTTGAAGCTACGAAATCTTTCCGTAAGACTTCTAGTCTATTTGTTATCTTTTCCGGTTCTAGAAAAGGCCAGAAAGCTTCTGCCATTTCTTTGGCATCTTGGTTGAAATCTTTAATTCATCTTGCCTATGTTGAGTCGGGTAAAACTCCGCCTCAGAGAATTACAGCTCATTCTACTAGGTCAGTTTCTACTTCCTGGGCGTTTAGGAATGAAGCTTCGGTTGACCAGATTTGCAAAGCAGCAACTTGGTCCTCTTTGCATACTTTTACTAAATTCTACCATTTTGATGTATTTTCTCCTTCTGAAGCAGTTTTTGGTAGAAAAGTACTTCAGGCAGCGGTTTCAGTTTGAATCTTCTGCTTATGTTTTTCGTTAAACTTTATTTTGGGTGTGGATTATTTTCAGCAGGAATTGGCTGTCTTTATTTTATCCCTCCCTCTCTAGTGACTCTTGTGTGGAAAGATCCACATCTTGGGTAGTCATTATCCCATACGTCACTAGCTCATGGACTCTTGCTAATTACATGAAAGAAAACATAATTTATGTAAGAACTTACCTGATAAATTCATTTCTTTCATATTAGCAATAGTCCATGAGGCCCGCCCTTTTTTTGTGGTGGTTATGATTTTGTATAAAGCACAATTTATTCCAATTCCTTATTTTATATGCTTTCGCTCTTTTTTATCACCCCACTTCTTGGCTATTCGTTAAACTGAATTGTGGGTGTGGTGAGGGGTGTATTTATGGGCATTTTGAGGTTTGGGAAACTTTGCCCCTCCTGGTAGGAATGTATATCCCATACGTCACTAGCTCATGGACTCTTGCTAATATGAAAGAAATGAATTTATCAGGTAAGTTCTTACATAAATTATGTTTTCTGATGTTTTGCTGTGTAAACAAATACGGACAATTTAAAGCAATAGACTAAATCATGCTAAGGAATAGCAAGAAGGTTTACTCTGCTTCCTTTTTCTTTACAGTTTCTGGTTTCAGTGATCCAGAGAGACCTGGGCTGGATGTGGGTGTTTTATTTCTTCATTCTTATGGTAAGACTTGAGACATTTACTAACCAGCACACACTGCAGGGCCAGAGGAGTTTAAAGGGACATTCTAGTGTTTTTGTTTTCTCGTTATTGTGTTTTTTATATATTGTGTTACATTACTTCTGTCCATGAGACAATGATACCTCTGTATGCTGACACAAGCACTAGAAGTCTGTTATGTCAATAGTGCTTGTGCTAGACTGTACATCAGTGATAGTGAATAGCCTGCCAGTGGTCATGTGCACATGCGGACATCAGAGACACGTGTAGCAGAGGGTCACAATCGACACAAGCTGTTGATAAACAGATATCAGCAACTAAGATTTTAGACTTTTCAATTTAGTTTTGTTATCACGTTTACTTTGTTTTCTTGGTATCCTTTGCTGAAAAGCAGGTTGGTAGGCTCAGGCGCAGCTATGCACTACTGGGAGCTAGGGGCTGATTGGTGGCTATACATATATGCCTCTTGTCATTGGCTCACCAGATGTGCGCAGCTAACTCCCAGTAGTGCATTGCTTCTCTGGAGCTATAACCCATTTACATGGGGGGGTTTCTGCTGCATTATTACATGCATATAACTTACACATTAGGGCTGCACTTGTTTCCAAGGGGTAATATTAACCCCTTAATGACCACAATGTACCCTGTATGTCACTGGTCGTTAAGGGTTTTTTCAGGACATAATAGCACAAGTCTAGCAAGAACACGCTATTAATGCCCTCCCTCCAGCAGGCTTTGTGGAATAGAGAAGTCTCAACGCTGGTGTCAAGACCGCACTATAAAACAATCAAGTCCCAAAAAAAGGCCAGCGACATACAGGGTACGTCGCTGGTCCTTAAGGGGTTAAAATATTTGTAACTCCAGACATCTCCCCCTCTATAGGCGATATTTTACGTGAATGGCTGACTGCAATGACCGTACTGCCGCCTGTAGCAGTAACAGGTTTATATGAGCAGTGGGCTATATTTACTAACGCTTCTCCAGCCTCTCCAGTTCCAGCTAATTCACTGAAGTGTATTCATTTCTCCAATAGGAAAAGACTGATTCTCTGTATTCATGCTGGGGCTGATCAGCTTTAGATTTCCTTATATGATTATTGTATATGAGACAGACAATTGTTTGTGTGCCAGCGCTAGTTTGTCTTCTGTGTATAAATAAGTGGTGCTCCCATGGAGGAGTATGGCAGAAAACACTTGGATATTTCAGAGAGCACCAAATATTGTTTTAATTTCTTTCAGGTGATGAGAGTCCATGATCCATTACGCCTTACGCTTCCTTACCACTAGGAGGAGGCAAAGATTCCCAAACCCCAAGAACTCTATAAAACCCCTCCCACACAATGCAGCTATGAATAGTCAACAGCACCCTATAATATACAATCCATCTTTATTGAAAATCAGACTAAAACAGATGCAACGTTTTGGCACTTGCCCTTATTCATGCTGCATGAATAAGGGCAAGTCCTGAAACGTCACGTCTGATTGTATGTTATAAGGTGCTGTAAACTATCCATTGCTGCATTGTAGAGCTGCAACAACTAATCAATATATTCAATAAAAATCGATTATGAAAATAGTTGTCAATGAATCTCATTATCGATTAGTTGGTCTGCGATTAGTTGGTTAGCCCACACCGCCAGCTGCTTCACTCCGATTAACTCCTACATGTGGTATTGTGTTTTATGGTTATGTCCTTAGCCTAAAGGACATCTTCAGATGTTTACTTTTGTTTCTTTTTAAGTTTACCCAAAACCTTATAGCTGGTTATTTACCATTGCATAAAGAATTTTAAGATATTTTTTTTATTTATTTATTTATTTATTTTAAAAAAAAAGCTTTATTGCATATACGTCATTTAGTACAAAAGTGCGGAGACACAGCTCCAATGTGTACAAGGCAACATAAGCTGTAGTTTTAAAATAGTAAACAATAATAGAACCGTGAACTTCTTCAAAACAAGGTGACGGCAGCCCCTGCCCCAACTATAGCTGGTCCTGGCGACAATAATTGTCCATCAAGGTCACTTGTTATCTGTGTGGTTCGCCTGAAAGTCCTTTTAGTACTTATCTTGTTAAAGGGGGGGCAGGGTGCCTACAATTGAGTAAAGGATATCAAAGGACAGCCTGTATATAATAAAATTTCAACAGTTGAATGGTTCAAGGTGGGGGGATAGAGAGAGGAGAGGGGGGGTTACAAAATTAAGAATGGGAAATATGAGGGGGAATGAGGAGGAAAGGGGAAAAAGGAGGGAGTGGTTTGGTCCCGGTCAGCCTGCGCCCCCAGCGCCCATATCCAGCATGTTTATTTTTATCTTAAAACTCCCATGGCCAGTATTTGTTGGCTCAAGACTATAGTTTATTTAAGTTTTGTGTTGAACATAATAGGTCCAGAGATGTGTGAACTCTGCGTAAGAATCCATTTTGTCATATTTGAGGTGGTAGTATTCTAATTCAAGGATATCTGTAACTTTTTTTTGGATCCACATATCTATGGTGGGGGTGTCCCTACTTCTCCAGTTTTGTGCTATCAGAGTTTTAATTCCATTGATCATAATGTTTAAAAGGCGGGAGTAAGGTTTATATTTAATTGTGGGGAAGGGCTTGTGTAGCAGCCACATCAAAGGGTCAAGTGGCAATTGGGTTTCTAGTATGATCTCTATCTCGTTAATCACAGCCCTCCAAAAGTTCTGGATGGCATTACATGACCACCACATGTGGGCTGTGCCGCTATTTACATGGCCACAGTGCCAACATTTATTACTCTGGGAACGAAATAGGCGATGCAACTTTCTTGGTGTAAGATGCCATCTGTGTAGTAGTTTGTAGTTGATTTCCATAATAGAGGAGGAGACTGAGGATCTCATTGTGGCTCGAAACATCGATATACTTGTTTGGGGCAATATGATGACCCCTAAATCCCTCTCCCAACTTTCTAGGAATGGTGGTATATAACCGGGTGTCGTGTGTGTCAGAATTTTGTATATGGATGATAATGTATGTCTTAGGGGCGGTGTTTGAAGGCAGAGGGATTCGAAGTTGGTTAGTGGTCTGATCATATTTCCGTAACCTGAGTGAGTGGTAATGTAGTGTATCGTTTGTTGGTAGGTAAACCAATTAGCAAAACAGTCATGTCCTTCTGAGATTAACTCGGATCTTGGGAGTATTGATTCATTGTTAGTCAGCGTGTGGATGATAAAATCCCTATTTGGGGTGTCCACTATAGATTTAGTGGTGAAGGGTCTCACCACAAATTTGCCGTTCTCTATCATGGAAGTCAATGGGTAGGGTATTGACGAAATGAAGTGTGATGTGTTTACAGTGTGTCCCCATATATAATAAGTCTCTTGTATCATTGGGTTGTCTGTTTTAATTTTTTTAAAAAGGTTTGGATTACTCGAGCACAGTCTCCCCAGGTGTGGTCTACCTGTTAGGAGATGTTCAAGCGGTACCCATCTTTTGTGTTCGTAGTGGATGTTCCAGTCTATCAGTCTCTGCAGGAATATGGCCTGTCGATATGTACTAAGGTACGGTACCCCCATACCTCCCTGGGCTCTAGACGTTTGCATTATGAGGCTGTTGATTCTGGGCGGTTTCCTATGCCATATAAAGTTGCTAAACGCTTTTTGTAAGGATGGGAGAAATGTCTTAGGTAGGGGGATCGGTAAGGTTTGGAGAAGATGAGAAGTCTCGTACTATCGTGTGTTTGAGGGGCGTGTAGTTCAGATGGAATATGTCATCTAGTGAGGGTGAAAGATGGATCCCTAGGTATTTCAGTGAGTGGAGGCACCACGCGAATGGAGTGACTTTTTGGGTAGCAGCTAAGGGTGGGCCTGACATGCTTATATTTAATATTTCTGACTTTGTCATATTGACAGCGAAATTTGATAGGGTTTGGTAAGTGCGGAATTCGTCTAGGAGGTTTGGAATTTAAGTTTCTGGGTTGGTAAGGGTAAAAAGCAGGTCGTCTGCGAACAGGGACAGCACATATTTCTGTTCTTCTATGGTGATTCCTGTTATCTGGGGGTTCTGCCTAATTTTGGTCGCTAATGTTTCGATGACACATGCGAATAGGAGTGGGGACAGGGGACATCCCTGACGTGTCCCGTTGGTGATGGGGAAGGGGGGTGATAAGGTACCATTGACTAGTATTTTCGCGGTGGGTTTGGAATAGAGCGAGAAGATTCTAATAAGGATCTTTGTCCCCAGTCCCATATGGGTTAGGGTGGCTTTCATGTAATCCCAGGCAACACGGTCAAAGGCCTTTTCCGCGTCCGTGGACAGGAGAATAGAGGGGATGTTTTTGGCTTTAGCATAATAAATCAAATTTAAGTCCCTGACCGTGTTGTCCTTCGCCTCTCTCCCAGGTACGAATCCGACCTGGTCGAGGTGAATTAGGTCTGGTAAGACTTTGTTCAGTCTGCGCGCCAGTATCCTAGCGTATAGTTTAATGTCGGTGTTTAACAGCGATATTGGGTGATAATTGCTAGGGATATCTTGGGGTTTGTTAGGTTTGGGTATTAATATTATGTGAGCTTCTAATGCACTAGGGGGAAAGGCCTCGCATTCTTCTATGGAGTGGAAGTAATTCAACATATATGGGTTTAAAATGTCCTGAAAAGTGGTATAGTATTTATGGCTGAAGCCATCAGGTCCTGGCGCCTTTCCGGTGGGTAGGTTCTTTAGGGCTAATTTTAATTCATCTAGAGATATGGGGTTCTCCAGTTGTTCTTTTTGTGACTCGGTTATGTGTGGTAGGTGGAGTTTTCTAAGATAGTCTTCAATCAGTTGTGTTCTGTGTTCAATGGGGTTCGGGTTGTCTGTGCTCGAGTTTCGGATGTTGTACTGTTTTTGGAAGAATGATGCGAAAGTGTGCGAGATTTGTTTAGTTGAGTTCTGAGGGGTGCCGTTGTGGTCCTTGATTTGCATGATATATTTTTTGTTCACTTTTTGCTTGAGGTATCTAGCTAGGGATCTGCCCGATTTGTTCCTGCCTTCGTAGTGCTTTTGGTGGGTGTATAGAGACTGCCTTTTATGTGTTTTATTAAGATGTGTGGCTAATGATTGTCTTTCTTGATTGAGCTTGCTAAGTAAGTCCTTGTTAGTTGGTGAGTTCTTTTGTAGGGATTCTAGGTGTTGTATATTTGTAAGTAGCGAGGTGGTTAATTGCCTTTTAGATTTATTTACTTGTGCTTTGATAGCTATCAATTCTCCTCTGATGACGCTCTTGTGAGCCTCCCATAGTATGTGTTGTGCGTTTTCAGGTTTGGAATTATGTTCAAAATACTCTAGGAGTGCTTTAGTGATTCGGGGGGTCACCAAAGGATCGGCCAGTAGTTGTTTGTCTAGTCTCCAAATATAATCTTTTAGGGGCTTTGAGGGCCATGTCATAGTGCATTGGTGAGATTTTTGCTGAATTAAATAGTGAGAGCCCTCCTACATCTGTGAACACATAGTCTATACGGGTATACACTTCGTGAGGGTATGAATAAAACGTGTAGTCCCTTAGTTGGGGATGCAGTGTTCTCCAGACGTCTTGTGCTACTATGTTTTTGAGGTAAGATTTAATTTTGGATGTCCTTGTGGTCGGTATGGAGGATCGCTGAAATTTTAAGATATTTTTATGTTAGAATGAAGTCCAGGCTTACTTTATTGAGAGGCCCCTTGCCAAAGAGGAAAACAATTTGCATTGGTGGAGCTAACAAAGATAAATATCCCACCTTGGCAAAAACCCTACTTATGCATCTCAGACACCTCAACACCATCTGAGCGCCTCTTCTCTGCTGCAGCCAAAATAGCTGCAAATAGAGAGCCAGTCTCAGCCAGGAGCATGTTTACATTTTTGCTTTTCAATGCAAAGTTTCTAAAAGAGTGAATAACAGAATGTTATAAACAGTGATAGTCTAACTCTAGTTCTACCTCTTTTCAAAAAGTTTGTGGTTTTGTTTTGCTTAATTATAAAAATGTGTTCTGCTGCTTAAAATTTGGACAAACAGTTGTGTTAATGTAAAGTTTTAATCTGGAATTTTATATTTGTTACACTCAGTATATGGATTTTATTTTAAATACATGGAAGAAAATAATTCTTTTTTTTATCCGATTAGTCGATTAATCAAAAAAATAATCGGCTGATTAATCGATTATGAAAACAATTGTTAGTTGCAGCCCTACTGCATTGTGCAGAGTCGGGGGTTTTCACTGGCACCGCACATCTCAGTGAGCTGCTGTTACTGTGACTGTGATTATTCATTTTTATGTCAGAGACTCTTTAAAGGGACAGTAAACACCTTCTAATTACAATACATTTCTGTTGTGTTGCTAAAGAATAACAGATCAGCCAAGCTGCAGTTGTTTTTCGATAGCCAAACTCCACCTACCATTTTACTTAATTTGAATTAGCCAATCCAGGCTTGCAGCTGACAAGACTAGCCATTGTTATTATGTTAGTATAAAGTGCCATTTATCTAAAGCCAATTAGGGAAACATATGTAGCGCAGTTAGCCTTGGGAAATTTGTCGTTTATGAATTAGAAAATCCACTGTTTTCAGAGCTAAATCACATGAAAACGGGGCAAAATAAATAATACATGTATATTGCAAAATTGTGTTACTATCTATAACTAAAGCTTTATATTACAATCTCAAACTGTTTACCGTCCCTTGAACCCTAACTTGTTTTGATATTTTCCCACAGACCAGCCTGACGATCGTGTTTATCATTCCGCTTATCGTGCGGGAGATGAGGTCGGTCAGATGGGGAAGGAGGTCCTCTCGATTCACAGGATGACCTTAGTTTGAGCATAAACTCAGGAAAAACGGATGAAATTTACAGGAGGAAATTGCAAGCAACGGATCTACTGGGATTATTTTACCATTTAGCAAAATAATTCTCATCCCTCAATGGTACAGCCTTACAAGACCCTGTAAATGCATTTTTAGCATTTTTTTGCACCACAGAAAACCTGCAAAATTTGAGAACTGACATAATTCTGCTTTATTTTATTGTTCAACTACAAATCTACATTTTTTTTTTCTTCATGTACCTAGAAAAGCCTACTGATTGTTTTTTTTAAATGCATACTGGTATTCATTTTATAATTTCACGTACCTTTTAAAGTCAAATGGAAACTATCTACTTTTAAGTCACTTTGATAGATCTTGTGTCCAAGCACCGCTGTTTCATAGCATTAGGATTTTTATTCACCATTGCTGAAGATGCCCACTGCCTGGCCCTTGAATTGGCACAGAAACAAAGCGTCAATTGCAAAGTCAGATAATTACACACCTGCCGATGTATTCAAATTCCGTCCTAGCATAAAAATGGAACGTACTAGACAAGAAGCAATCTGAGACCTCACACTTGATTGATCCATTAAACAAATCTGATCTGGTACAGGAAATGGGTTTTTTTAGTCATGACATTTTGGATGTGAAATTATGAAAATAAATTTTGCTTCATGCATAACCATCTTGTCAGTAAAAAATAAAATAAAAATTCCAACCTTCGCCAGGATAAATCATGGGCAACTCAATTTGTCTATGTGCCTTCAGTGACCACTAAACTTCATTCAAATGCTGAGAAACAGACTTGTTACCGTAGAAGTTATATACGTGTCTGATGGAGCAACGTGTAAAAAACTAAATGGCTGACTTGTCTCTCTTGAAGAGATATTAAGGATACAGATGTTTCTCACAGCATTGGTGCGATTCCCTGGCTAAATACAGTAAATCTAACATAAAATGTGGCTGCTAAGGAGAGGCTTGATTAAATATGGGTGCCTAAGACTTTATTAATAGGACTCACAATGCAGAACTATAGATGTAAGGAATATAAATTTGTAAATTACTGCTGTATAATTGTGTTATCATTTTCAAAGCAACCCAAAAGGGCAGAAATGTTTTCTTCCGTTACCTTTGTTCCTTATTACGGTTCTTGCATAATTATTTCATTTGTAAATATTTTAGACTTTATTGTAATTGGGTGACTCAAGCTCACTGTAATTTTGTTTTTGGTGTATTTTTATATTTTGATTCTCGGTTCATTTTTGATATAAGCAATAGGAGAGCAAAGGGAATTTTATGTTATTGTCATACAAGTTAAAGGGACAGTAGAGTACAAAAATGTGACCGATCTGTTGCAACGTTTAGATAAGAATTCCTACTTTGTGTTCTTTCTTTTAATAATGAAATCCTATTCTTCCCTGGCTTCAGTAAGCGGTTTGTAATAAGTGAGCTGCATAGCCTATCAGAGGCCGCCCCTAGACGCTAAACAGCGTATGCTCCCTCTTCTCTGCTTTACTGTCTCAGCAGGTAATGGATTTCACATGCGCAGTAGCGCCGCTTGACCTGTCGCTCTACAGTGGCGCTGCTGCACTAATTTGACCCTTCCTTACTAAGATACTAAAGTAGAGTAGCACATTGTATTTAGTATCATGGTCAATGAGTAACTGCTGTTTGCTTAAAGGGATATGAAGGACAAATGTTTTATTTCATGATTCAGACAGAGCAGCAATTTTAAGCAACTTTCTAATTTACCCCTATTATCAATTTTTCTTCGTTTTCTTGGTATCTTTATTTGAACAGCAAGAATGTAAGCTTAGGAGCCAATCCATGTTTAGTTCAGCACCTGGGTAGCGCTAGCTACCAATCAGCAAGCACTACCCAGGGTCTGAACCAAAAATGGGCAGGCTCCTAAGCTTGCCTTCTTGCTTTTTCAAATGAAGATACCAAGAGAACGAAGAAAAATTGATAATAGGGGTAAATTAGAAAGTTGCTTAAAATTGCATGGTGTATCTGAATCGTGAAAGAAAAAAATTAGGTTTCATATCCCTTTAATCCAACATAATAAAGACTCACAGGAAGGAGGACTTATATAAGCACTATTCTGGGTGCTAAAAGACATTCGTTTTTCATTTAAAAGATATTAAGTTGAAATATATTTATCTAAAGTTTGTATCCTGGCAATCTCACAAAATGTATTTGTTCATCGTAATCATTATAACAACTACGGTTTTAAGCTTGTGCCTTCTTACTGACGAAAAAGAACACTATGAAATTCTATATTTACTTTTCTCTTATTTCAATACGTAATCTGAATCATTAAAGTCCTAGGGAACCTCTGATATAGAACTGACAATCCTCACGTCTGTATAATAGTAACAAAGGGAACTATGAGATAGAACTGACAGTCCTCACATCTGTATAATAGTAACAAAGGGAACTATGAGATAGAACTGACAATCCTCACATCTGTATAATAGTAACAAAGGGTACTATGAGATAGAACTGACAATCCTCACGTCTGTATAATAGTAACAAAGGGAACTATGAGATAGAACTGACAATCCTCACATCTGTATAATAGTAACAAAGGGAACTATGATATTGATTATTTTGTCACAAGGAACAGTGTTTCCTTATGGCAAGTACTCAAAGTTTCAAATGTTTCTTTTTTTTAGAATTGCTGTGTAATTACTTTGAAACTTTATCCAATGCACACAATAAATTATTACTGTTATACCCTCTTAACACTAAGGGCCTAAATATCTAAAAGTCGCCGGCATTAAAGGGACAGGCTAGTCCAAAATAAACTTTCATGATAACGATAGAGAATGTAATTTTAAACAATTTTCCATTTTACTTTTATCACCAATTTTGCTTTGTTCTCTTGGTACTCTTAGTTGGAAGCTTAACCTAGGAGGTTCATATGCTAATTTCTTAGACTTTGGAGGCTGCCTCTTCTCTCAGGGCATTTTAACAGTTTTTCACCACTAGAGGGTGTTAGTTTATGTGTTTCATATAGATAACACTGTGCTCATGCACGTGAAGTTACCTGGGAGCCAGCACTGATTGGCTAAACCGCAAGTCTGTCAAAAGAGCTGAAATAAAGGGGCAGTTTGCAGAGGTTTAGATACAAGATAATCACAGAGGTAAGAAGTATATAAATATAACTGTGTTGGTTATGCAAAAGTGGGGAATGGGTAATAAAGGGATTATCTATCTTTTAAAACAATAAAAATTCTGGTGTAGACTGTCCCTTTAAGAGAGCATACAAGGCCTATGAAAGCTTTTACCCTTCCCCACCCGCATTATATTAAAACAAATGCGTCTCTCCTTGCTATATAGAACCTCTATAGATAACTAAACGGCTCTTAAGCTAAAATCTGTCTTCCTAAATTTCTTAGAAAATCTCACCAGAGCAGAGAGCTTTTCATCATCTGGCCGTAAGTTTCTTTGGGTCAGATCTGTAACCCCAAGCAGCCTGTTCAACTGTATCCAAGCATTTGATAGGCCAGAGACCTATTCCTAATAACCTATAGTATGTGGTACTGTGTAATATAATAGGATTAGTCACTACAATTAAATAAATATCTGATTTAAAGACACATTCAAATAAGTTTATAAGCCCCTTTTAAAGCAAATGACTTCATCAAGCTTGTGAACATTACACAACATAAGATATAATTGCTATGATTTGAAATAAATACCTGTTTAACATTATTTCATAAAGCATTCATTTCTGCACTGGTTTGGGTTGACCAGTGAAACCGGAGGAGGCAGTAATTTCACAGTGTGATTGACTTATGTGGTTCTATTATACATACCAGCATTCAGCTGCCAGATGTCCTCTAAGGTCTAGGTCCTTTAAGGTGCTTTATTGATTGCTTTTTTTGTTTGTTTTTTTCCTACCACAAAGCATATTTTGTTGAGCAGTTATAAGGATACCAGGTTGTTCAGATGGGGATATTGTTTTAGGACACTTTGTCAGAAGTGTTTGTACATAGATGTGTCAAGTGAGTATAATCCTATTTAATCTATTTACATGTATTGTGTTATAGAGTGAAGACTTGAACTGAACCTAGGTCTTTTTAATACACCTGTTTTACAAACTAAATTTATGGGATATGAAACCCAATTGTTTTCTTGCGTGATTCAGAGAAAGCATGCGATTTGAAATAACTTTCCAATATATTTCTATCATCTGTTTTGTTTCATTCTTTTGGTATCTTTTGTTGAAAAGAATATCTAGATAGGCTTATGAGCTGCTGATTGGTGGCTGCACATTTATGCCTTATGTTATTGGCTCACCCATGTGCATTACTGGTTCTTCAACAAAATATACTGAGAAGGAAGCAAAATATATTATAGAAGTAGATCTAAATCATGAAAGGAAAAAAATTGGGTTTCATGTCCCTTTAACTGGGCAGAATCAGTGCCACACTACCTTATAGGGAGAGCAGAGGGAGAGGGCTTAGCGAGTATCTTTCTGCTACCACACGTGTGAATCACAATGTACATTCATACCATATCCATAAGGACAGGGTTGTGATTGGGTAGGGCCCTTTGTCCATAGGGGGCTGGGAATTTGTAGGGAAAAGGTCATAATAATACTGCAATTTGTAATTTATGTCCCTTTACATCATCCTGGGATCTGATTTTACTTTGCAAAAGTTTTCATAAAGATAGAGAGATAGATATATTAATGAATTCATTTTAAATTAACCTTTTAGGTGCTGTCTCTTCTTACCAGACGACACTGTTTGGTTTAACTTTGTATTTAATACCCAGAGTAATAGGTGAAAGGTGAAAAAAAAAACAGGTTGCTCTGTCTAAGCCATTCCCCGCACAAGTCAACTAAACACTTTTGTCTGCACAAAAAAGCATTTCTGTCACTGATTGTAGCTGCGTAGCAACCGTGATATTTACATTTGGTAGAATGTATTTGAATGAAGATAAATGTGTGTTACATTCTCCTGCAATGGACCAATTCTGCATTGTACAACATGTTCTGATCACCTGAAGGAGAATATTTGGTACTTTCTGTTTGTGTCTTTATATCTGACAATCTTATTACATCAGACATTTATTGTTAAAAATGTTTAATCAATAAATTATTTTGTAAATTACTGGTGTGCAGCTCCTGTTTTCACAGTAGGAAAATACACCATAATATACAGTCCGCTATATGTCCAAAACTATGTGGACATCTGACCATCACACCTATGTGAGCTTGTTGAACATCCCATTTCAAAGCCATGGTTGTTAATATGGAGTTGCCCCCCCCCCGTGTGTGTGTATATGTATGTGTGTGTATATATATATATAATATAATATATATTATATGCACTTTTAATTTGACAGTATTCAATTTCAACAGCGCATGCACTTCTCATAGCAGCAGCAGCAGCAAAATCTGACACAACTTTCTTGTCAGAATCTGCTACCTCTAAATGCACATGCGGCTGATTTACATAATCGCATTCCACATATTCCTATTTAACATGTGGAGTGCGATTATGTCATACCGAGCATGCGCAGTCAGAGGTAGCAGATTCTGACAATGGAGCAAAATCTGATAAAACACCGGCTTGGAGTTGCCGCTTCGGCAATTGTATCTACATCACAGTGGCACAAAATGGGCGTGGTCTGACACGTTTCGCAGGGCTCCTCTCTGCTTCATTAGAGTTTATGCCCACAACTAGGAAGACCTCCCATTTACAGTGATCTTAACAGATATCTAGTTGTCCTCATATTTCCATGTATGTTTCTTTATAAATTTACATAGTATCAGTCATGTATTGCGTAAGTGTTTCTTCATTTTTGCCCTATGAACATCCTTAATCAAAATGTAAACTAAAACGAAACATGCAATCTCATACAATAACAATTGATATCGTCAATACAATCTTACACAAATATACTTTTAAAAAACTCATAATACCCTTATTAAAAGCCGTGTATATGTAGGTACTATCTATATTTATCTCCAATATCTATATTGGCTACTCTCATTCTAAATGGTGATTTATCTTAACAAGACCTAAGATTTCATTACTCCAAGAAAGCTGCTAAGTCTATATCTCGGTTCATACCTTCTGGTACCATGGTGTTCAACCTATGGATCCAATATGTCTCCTGTTGTCTTTAAAATGATACTAAACCCAAATTATTATTTTTTCATGATTCAGATAGTGCAACAATTTTAAGCAACTTTCTAATTTACTCCTTTTTATACATTTTTCTTCATTCACTTGCTATCTTTTTTTGAAAATGCAGGAATCTAAGGAGCCAGCCCATTTTAGGTTCAGCACTTGGGTTGCACTTGCTGATTGGTGGCTAACTGTTAACCACCAAGTGCAACCCAGGTTCTCAACCAAAATTGGGCCGGCTTCTAAGCTTATATTCTTGCTTTTCAAGTAAAGATAGCAAGAGAATAAAGAAAAATTGATAATAGGAGTAAATTAGAAAGTTGCTTAAAATTGCATGCTCTATCTGAAAGAAAAAAATTGGGTTTATTATCCCTTTAAGAGTCGGCCCATTTTAGATTCAGCACCTGGGTGCCGCTTGCTGATTGGTGGCTAAATGTAACCAACAGTAAGCGCTATCTAGTGTACTTTTCAAATAAAGAGTATTTGAAGTTGTAAGTTCGGCTTTTTGCACTCGTCGGGTGAGCACGAGAGCAATAACTTCTTACATTCAACCCATAATATGAGCGCAACTCGATGCGGGAAAAAAGTTTACTTCTAGCACAATTAGCGCTATAGCAGAAGCGCTAAATAGTGCTCCACTCGTAATCTGGCCCATAGTTAATTAGTGTGATATTAAAATATTTAGAGCATTTTATTAGACACATTAGATCAGTTTCTTTTTGCACTTTTATGTTCCTTTAACACCCTTTCGCTTTTTTTAAACCGTATTTAATTCAGTAACAATATTATTTTATTATTAATTCAGTAACAATATTATTTTATTATCACTTCAGTAACTATTCTTTTATAATCAATTCAGTAACAATATAATTTCTCCAACATAGGTGTGTCCGGTCCACGGCGTCATCCTTACTTGTGGGATATTCTCTTCCCCAACAGGAAATGGCAAAGAGCCCAGCAAAGCTGGTCACATGATCCCTCCTAGGCTCCGCCTACCCCAGTCATTCTCTTTGCCGTTGTACAGGCAACATCTCCACGGAGATGGCTTAGAGTTTTTTAGTGTTTAACTGTAGTTTTTATTATTCAATCAAGAGTTTGTTATTTTGAAATAGTGCTGGTATGTACTATTTACTCAGAAACAGAAAAGAGATGAAGATTTCTGTTTGTATGAGGAAAATGATTTTAGCAACCGTCACTAAAATCCATGGCTGTTCCACACAGGACTGTTGAGAGCAATTAACTTCAGTTGGGGGAACAGTGAGCAGTCTCTTGCTGCTTGAGGTATGACACATTCTAACAAGACGATGTAATGCTGGAAGCTGTCATTTTCCCTCTGGGATCCGGTAAGCCATGTTTATTACGATTGTAAATAAGGGCTTCAAAAAGGGCTTATTAAGACTGTAGACTTTTTTTGGGCTAAATCGATTGATTATTAACACATATTTAGCCTTGAGGAATCATTTTATCTGGGTATTTTGATATAATAATATCGGCAGGCACTGTTTTAGACACCTTATTCTTTAGGGGCTTTCCCAAAGCATAGGCAGAGCCTCATTTTCGCGCCGGTGTTGCGCACTTGTTTTTGAGAGGCATGGCATGCAGTCGCATGTGAGAGGAGCTCTGATACTTAGAAAAGACTTTCTGAAGGCGTCATTTGGTATCGTATTCCCCTTGGGGCTTGGTTGGGTCTCAGCAAAGCAGATACCAGGGACTGTAAGGGGTTAAAGTTCAAAACGGCTCCGGTTCCGTTATTTTAAGGGTTAAAGCTTCCAAATTTGGTGTGCAATACTTTTAAGGCTTTAAGACACTGTGGTGAAAATTTGGTGAATTTTGAACAATTCCTTCATGTTTTTTCGCATTTGCAGTAATAAAGTGTGTTCAGTTTAAAATTTAAAGTGACAGTAACGGTTTTATTTTAAAACGTTTTTTGTACTTGTTATCAAGTTTATGCCTGTTTAACATGTCTGAACTACCAGATAGACTGTGTTCTGAATGTGGGGAAGCCAGAATTCCTATTCATTTAAATAAATGTGATTTATGTGACAATGACAATGATGCCCAAGATGATTCCTCAAGTGAGGGGAGTAAGCATGGTACTGCATCATTCCCTCCTTCGTCTACACGAGTCTTGCCCACTCAGGAGGCCCCTAGTACATCTAGCGCGCCAATACTCCTTACTATGCAACAATTAACGGCTGTAATGGATAATTCTGTCAAAAACATTTTAGCCAAAATGAACACTTATCAGCGTAAGCGCGACTGCTCTGTTTTAGATACTGAAGAGCATGACGACGCTGATATTAATATTTCTGAAGGGCCCCTAACTCAGTCTGATGGGGCCAGGGAGGTTTTGTCTGAGGGAGAAATTACTGATTCAGGGAACATTTCTCAACAAGCTGAACCTGATGTGATTGCATTTAAATTTAAGTTGGAACATCTCCGCATTCTGCTTAAGGAGGTATTATCCACTCTGGATGATTGTGACAAGTTGGTCATCCCAGAGAAACTATGTAAAATGGACAAGTTCCTAGAGGTGCCGGGGCTCCCAGAAGCTTTTCCTATACCCAAGCGGGTGGCGGACATTGTTAATAAAGAATGGGAAAGGCCCGGTATTCCTTTCGTCCCTCCCCCCATATTTAAAAAATTGTTTCCTATGGTCGACCCCAGAAAGGACTTATGGCAGACAGTCCCCAAGGTCGAGGGAGCGGTTTCCACTTTAAACAAACGCACCACTATACCCATAGAGGATAGTTGTGCTTTCAAAGATCCTATGGATAAAAAATTAGAAGGTTTGCTTAAAAAGATGTTTGTTCAGCAGGGTTACCTTCTACAACCAATTTCATGCATTGTCCCTGTCGCTACAGCCGCATGTTTCTGGTTCGATGAGCTGATAAAGGCGGTCGACAGTGATTCTCCTCCTTATGAGGAGATTATGGACAGAATCAATGCTCTCAAATTGGCTAATTCTTTCACCCTAGACGCCACTTTGCAATTGGCTAGGTTAGCGGCTAAGAATTCTGGGTTTGCTATTGTGGCGCGCAGAGCGCTTTGGTTGAAATCTTGGTCGGCTGATGCGTCTTCCAAGAACAAGTTACTTAACATTCCTTTCAAGGGGAAAACGCTGTTTGGCCCTGACTTGAAAGAGATTATCTCGGATATCACTGGGGGTAAGGGCCACGCCCTTCCTCAGGATCGGCCTTTCAAGGCAAAGAATAAACCTAATTTTCGTCCCTTTCGTAGAAACGGACCAGCCCAAAGTGCTACGTCCTCTAAGCAAGAGGGTAATACTTCTCAAGCCAAGCCAGCTTGGAGACCAATGCAAGGCTGGAACAAGGGAAAGCAGGCCAAGAAACCTGCCACTGCTACCAAGACAGCATGAAATGTTGGCCCCCGATCCGGGACCGGATCTGGTGGGGGGCAGACTCTCTCTCTTCGCTCAGGCTTGGGCAAGAGATGTTCTGGATCCTTGGGCGCTAGAAATAGTCTCCCAAGGTTATCTTCTGGAATTCAAGGGACTTCCCCCAAGGGGGAGGTTCCACAGGTCTCAGTTGTCTTCAGACCACATAAAAAGACAGGCATTCTTACATTGTGTAGAAGACCTGTTAAAAATGGGAGTGATTCATCCCGTTCCATTAAGAGAACAAGGGATGGGGTTCTACTCCAATCTGTTTATAGTTCCCAAAAAAGAGGGAACGTTCAGACCAATCTTAGATCTCAAGATCTTAAACAAGTTTCTCAAGGTTCCATCGTTCAAGATGGAAACCATTCGAACTATTCTTCCTTCCATCCAGGAAGGTCAATTCATGACCACGGTGGATTTAAAGGATGCGTATCTACATATTCCTATCCACAAGGAACATCATCGGTTCCTGAGGTTCGCATTCCTGGACAAACATTACCAGTTCGTGGCGCTTCCTTTCGGATTAGCCACTGCTCCAAGGATTTTCACAAAGGTACTAGGGTCCCTTCTAGCTGTGCTAAGACCAAGGGGCATTGCTGTAGTACCTTACTTGGACGACATTCTGATTCAAGCGTCGTCCCTTCCTCAAGCAAAGGCTCACACGGACATTGTCCTGGCCTTTCTCAGATCGCACGGATGGAAAGTGAACGTGGAAAAGAGTTCTCTATCTCCGTCAACAAGGGTTCCCTTCTTGGGAACAATAATAGACTCCTTAGAAATGAGGATTTTTCTGACAGAGGCCAGAAAAACGAAACTTCTAGACTCTTGTCGGATACTTCATTCCGTTCCTCTTCCTTCCATAGCTCAGTGCATGGAAGTGATCGGGTTGATGGTAGCGGCAATGGACATAGTTCCTTTTGCACGCATTCATCTAAGACCATTACAACTGTGCATGCTCAGTCAGTGGAATGGGGACTATACAGACTTGTCTCCGAAGATACAAGTAAATCAGAGGACCAGAGACTCACTCCGTTGGTGGCTGTCCCTGGACAACCTGTCACGAGGGATGACATTCCGCAGACCAGAGTGGGTCATTGTCACGACCGACGCCAGTCTGATGGGCTGGGGCGCGGTCTGGGGATCCCTGAAAGCTCAGGGTCTTTGGTCTCGGGAAGAATCTCTTCTACCGATAAATATTCTGGAACTGAGAGCGATATTCAATGCTCTCAAGGCTTGGCCTCAGCTAGCGAGGGCCAAGTTCATACGGTTTCAATCAGACAACATGACAACTGTTGCGTACATCAACCATCAGGGGGGAACAAGGAGTTCCCTGGCGATGGAAGAAGTGACCAAAATCATTCTATGGGCGGAGTCTCACTCCTGCCACCTGTCTGCTATCCACATCCCAGGAGTGGAAAATTGGGAAGCGGATTTTCTGAGTCGTCAGACATTGCATCCGGGGGAGTGGGAACTCCATCCGGAAATCTTTGCCCAAGTCACTCAGCTGTGGGGCATTCCAGACATGGATCTGATGGCCTCTCGTCAGAACTTCAAAGTTCCTTGCTACGGGTCCAGATCCAGGGATCCCAAGGCGGCTCTAGTGGATGCACTAGTAGCACCTTGGACCTTCAAACTAGCTTATGTGTTCCCGCCGTTTCCTCTCATCCCCAGGCTGGTAGCCAGGATCAATCAGGAGAGGGCGTCGGTGATCTTGATAGCTCCTGCGTGGCCACGCAGGACTTGGTACGCAGATCTGGTGAATATGTCATCGGCTCCTCCTTGGAAGCTACCTTTGAGACGAGACCTTCTTGTTCAGGGTTCGTTCGAACATCCGAATCTGGTTTCACTCCAGCTGACTGCTTGGAGATTGAACGCTTGATCTTATCGAAGCGAGGATTCTCAGATTCTGTTATCGATACTCTTGTTCAGGCCAGAAAGCCTGTAACTAGAAAGATTTACCACAAAATTTGGAAAAAATATATCTGTTGGTGTGAATCTAAAGGATTCCCTTGGGACAAGGTTAAGATTCCTAGGATTCTATCCTTCCTTCAAGAAGGATTGGAAAAAGGATTATCTGCAAGTTCCCTGAAGGGACAGATTTCTGCCTTGTCTGTGTTACTTCACAAAAAGCTGGCCGCTGTGCCAGATGTTCAAGCCTTGGTTCAGGCTCTGGTTAGAATTAAGCCTGTTTACAAACCTTTGACTCCTCCTTGGAGTCTCAATTTAGTTCTTTCAGTTCTTCAGGGGGTTCCGTTTGAACCCTTGCATTCCGTTGATATTAAGTTATTATCTTGGAAAGTTTTGTTTTTAGTTGCAATTTCTTCTGCTAGAAGAGTTTCAGAATTATCTGCTCTGCAGTGTTCTCCTCCTTATCTGGTGTTCCATGCAGATAAGGTGGTTTTACGTACTAAACCTGGTTTTCTTCCAAAAGTTGTTTCTAACAAAAACATTAACCAGGAGATTATCGTACCTTCTCTGTGTCCGAAACCAGTTTCAAAGAAGGAACGTTTGTTGCACAATTTGGATGTTGTTCGCGCTCTAAAATTCTATTTAGATGCTACAAAGGATTTTAGACAAACATCTTCCTTGTTTGTTGTTTATTCCGGTAAAAGGAGAGGTCAAAAAGCAACTTCTACCTCTCTCTCTTTTTGGATTAAAAGCATCATCAGATTGGCTTACGAGACTGCCGGACGGCAGCCTCCCAAAAGAATCACAGCTCATTCCACTAGGGCTGTGGCTTCCACATGGGCCTTCAAGAACGAGGCTTCTGTTGATCAGATATGTAGGGCAGCGACTTGGTCTTCACTGCACACTTTTACCAAATTTTACAAGTTTGATACTTTTGCTTCTTCTGAGGCTATTTTTGGGAGAAAGGTTTTGCAAGCCGTGGTGCCTTCCATTTAGGTGACCTGATTTGCTCCCTCCCTTCATCCGTGTCCTAAAGCTTTGGTATTGGTTCCCACAAGTAAGGATGACGCCGTGGACCGGACACACCTATGTTGGAGAAAACAGAATTTATGTTTACCTGATAAATTACTTTCTCCAACGGTGTGTCCGGTCCACGGCCCGCCCTGGTTTTTTTAATCAGGTCTGATAATTTATTTTCTTTAACTACAGTCACCACGGTACCATATGGTTTCTCCTATGCAAATATTCCTCCTTAACGTCGGTCGAATGACTGGGGTAGGCGGAGCCTAGGAGGGATCATGTGACCAGCTTTGCTGGGCTCTTTGCCATTTCCTGTTGGGGAAGAGAATATCCCACAAGTAAGGATGACGCCGTGGACCGGACACACCGTTGGAGAAAGTAATTTATCAGGTAAACATAAATTCTGTTTTTATAATAAGTTCAGTAACAATAAAATATTATAATCACTTCAGTAACAATATAATTTTAAAATCGGTTCAGTAACAATATAATTTTATAATCACTTCAGTAACAATATAATTTTATAATCACTTCAGTAACAATATAATTTTATAATCACTTCAGTAACAATATAATTTTATAATCAGTTCAGTAACAATATTATTTTATAATCACTTCAGTAACAATAGAATATTATAATCACTTCAGTAACAATAGAATATTATAATCACTTCAGTAACAATATTGTTTTATAATCAATTAACAATATTTTTTTATAATCACTTCAGTAACAATAGAATATTATAATCACTTCAGTAACAATATAATTGTATAATCAGTTCAGTAACAATATTATTTTATAATAATTTCAGTAACAATATTATTTTATAATCACTTCAGTAACAATATTATGTTATAATCACTTCAGTAACAATATAATTGTATAATCAGTTCAGTTCAGTAACAATATTATTTTATAATAATTTCAGTAACAATATTATTTTATAATCACTTCAGTAAAAATATTATTTTATAATCACTTTAGTAAAAATATTATTTTATAATCACTTCAGTAAAAATATTATTTTATAATCACTTCAGTAACAATATTTTATAATCACTTCAGTGATTGTGCAATATGTGCAGCTACAATTTTAGTGGTAAGAACAGCTTCTTGGTTATCTTTATGAACTGATGGTGGGGTATATACAGTGGGTATTGAAACAAATCACCCCCTTGAAAATAATCACATTTTGTTGCTTTGCAGCCTGAAATAAAGACGGACACAATTTTTGTTTATCCAGTTGTAATTACTCAGTGCAACTTATAACATCTAAGTGAAAGATATAACACCAACATGTCAGGCAAAAATATAGACAATTCAAAAACAGAATCACTGAGTTGGAAAAAGGATCACCCCCTTGTGTCAGTATTTTGTTGAACCACCTTTTGTTTTAATTACAGCCTTTAGTCTGTTGGGATATGTCTCTACTAACTTTGCACATCTAGACTGTGCAATATTTGCCCACTCTTCTTTGCAGAACTGCTCCAGTTGATGGTGACCGTTTGTGGACTGCAGTCTTTAAGTTATGCCACAGATATCCAATGTGGTTTAAGTCTGGGCTCTGACTAGGCCATGCAAGGACATTGACCTTTTTCAACTTTAACCACTGTGTGGTCATTTTTGCTGTGTGCTTTATACCTTGTGACCATTTGCAATTGAATAAATCCAGCCCATAGGGTGGGAGCACACAGAGGTGTCAGGCATTATGCAGGAAGGACAGTTACCCTTCTGCATCCTCCTTGAAACACCTATGTTTTAAATTACTTATAACATGCAATAGAACATTTTATTAATGTATAGGTTAAAATGGATCACATTCAGCTAATAGATATGTTTATCAGGCGTGTGGAAATGTGTATAGAGAGGGAGAGAAGCAAAGTGACAGGTTTATACAGACACAGGGTATACTATATAGAGACGCATGGTATATAGAGACGCAGGGTATATAGAGACACAGGGTATATAGAGACGCAGGGTATATAGTGATGCAGGGTATACAGCGACGCAGGGTATATACAGACACAGGGTATACTATATAGAGACACAGGGTATATACAGACGCAGGGTATACTATATAGAGACACAGGGTTTATACAGACACGGTATATAGAGACGCAGGGTATATATAGGCACAGGGTATATACAGACACGGTATATACAGACACAGGGTATACTATATACAGACACAGGGTATATAGAGACGCAGGGTATATACAGACACAGGGTATATAGAGACGCAGGGTATATACAGACACAGGGTATATAGAGACACAGGGTATATACAGAGACATGGTATATACACACACATTTCATTAGCTCACACTTCAGTTATAAAGCGTATTGTGTCCAGAAATTCTTAGATGAAAAAATAGATTACATTTTTGTTATATATAAATATTATATGACTTCATTGAGATGGTTTTATACTAGTAATGAACATAATTGTACTGATTATTTTATAATGTAAAGCTGCATTAATTCTAGTGGTAAAGAGCATTAAGGAATGATAACATTACAGAGAGCTTAGAGAACAAAGGATTTTAGCAGTTTGAATAATAAGTAATAACAAACATCAGCCACTAGAGGGAGAAATAATGCACAAACAAGAGCCCCTTGTTTACAATGACAAGAGCAGCATGGTTCTTTAGGTCTTCCTGATGTCATTCTGCATAAAGAGAAGATGCAGAAGTGCTAAGCAGTTGTTTTCTCTTTTTAACTTTCTTGAAACAAGTGTTGGTGAATGCAGAAAAGGAAGCCACTGTTAAGGTGGTTATTTAAGGAAATACATAAACGGGCATTGTCTTGTGCATGTTTCAACTATTAACCCTTTCATGACAGGGTCATTTGATGTAGACAAATTGATATCGTGCACGTGATCGCGAGATTTCAATGAGGGGATCGGTTCAGGGGGGGGGGGCTTCCCTACAAAGCTAGGCACACCCTCCAGACTGCGAGAGACTGCAGGAAGCGCCTTTGGCTTCAGGACAGCCAAACAGCTCGGACGTTTTATTCCATCCTAACGGCGCTAAAGCCCAGCGCAGTTAGGACAGAATAGAACGCTGCAATGGCATTAAAAGGTTAAATTGTATTTCCATTGATCAAGTTTACCTGCTGGAGTGTATTAAGTTGTTTACAAATATTTTCTTGGCATTTATTTTGTCCTTTGAAATATTATTTGTCTGTTGAAACTGCAAACTATGCCAAATATGTCAATATTGCAGTGTTGGCTATAGAAAAGCTAGCGCCTAGATTTAGAGTTTTGCGGCCAAAGGGGTGCGTTAGCTACGCGTGTTTTTTTCCCCCCGCACCTTTTAAACAACGCTGGTATTTAGAGTTCTCTGAAGGGTTGCTTTAGGCTCCAAAAAGGGAGCGTACAGGCATATTTACCGCCACTGCAACTCTCAATACCAGCGTTGCTTACGGACGCGGCCAGCTTAAAAAACGTGCTCGTGCATGTTTCCCCCATAGGAAACAATGGGGCAGTTTGAGCTGAAAAAAAACATAACACCTGCAAAAAAGCAGCGTTCAGCTCCTAACGCAGCCCCATTGTTTCCTATGGGGAAAAACTTCCTAAGTCTGCACCTAACACCCTAACATGTACCCCGAGTCTAAACACCCCTAGCCTTATACTTATTAACCCCTAATCTGCCGCCCCCGCTATCGCTGACCCCTGCATATTATTTTTAACCCCTAATCTGCCGCTCCGTACACCGCCGCAACCTACGTTATCCCTATTTACCCCTAATCTGCTGCCCCTAACACCGCCGACCCCTATATTATATTTATTAACCCCTAATCTGCCGCCCCCAACGTCGTCGCCACCTACCTACAATTGTTAACCCCTAATCTGCCAACCGGACCTCACCGCTACTATAATAAATGTATTAACCCCTAAAGCTACGTCTAACCCTAACACCCCGCTAAGTTAAATATAATTTTATTCTAACGAAATAAAATAATTCTTATTAAATAAATTAATCCTATTTAAAGCTAAATACTTACCTGTAAAATAAACCCTAATATAGCTACAATATAAATAATAATTATATTGTAGCTATTTTAGGATTTATATTTATTTTACAGGCAACTTTGTATTTATTTTAACTAGGTACAATAGCTATTAAATAGTTATTTACTATTTAATAGCTACCTAGATAAAATAATTACAAAATTACCTGTAAAATAAATCCTAACCTAAGTTACAATTAAACCTAACACTACACTATCAATAAATTAATTAAATAAACTACCTACAATTACCTACAATTATCTACAATTAAATCAACTAAACTAAATTACAAAAAAAAAACACTAAATTACAAAAAATAAAAAAAGATTACAAGAATGTTAAACTAATTACACGTACTCTAAGCCCCCTAAAAAAGTAACAAAGCCCCCCAAAATAAAAAAAATGCCCTACCCTATTCTAAAATAAAAATTTAACAGCTCTTTTACCTTACCAGCCCTTAAAAGGGCCTTTTGCGGAGCATGCCCCAAAGAAAACAGCTCTTTTGCATTTAAATAAACATACAATACCCCCCCCAACATTACAACCCACCACCCGCATACCCCTAATCTAACCCAAACCCCCCTTAAAAAACCTAACACTAAGCCCCTGAAGATCTTCCTACCTTGTCTTCACCACGCCGGGTATCACCGATCCGTCCAGAAGAGGGTCCGAAGTCTTCATCCTATCCTGCAAGAAGAGGAGATCCGGACTGGCAAACATCTTCATCCAAGCGGCATCTTCTATCTTCTTCCATCCGGCGCGGAGCGGCACCATCTTGATGCAGCCAACGCGGATCCATCCTTTCTAACGACGTCCTAAGTCCGAATGAAGGTTCCTTTAAATGACGTCATCCAAGATGGCGTCCCTCGAATTCCGATTGGCTGATAGGATTCTATCAGCCAATCGGAATTAAGGTAGGAAAAATCTGATTGGCTGATTGAATCAGATTCAAGTTCAATCAGATTGGCTGATCCAATCAGCCAATCAGATTGAGCTCACATTCTATTGGCTGATCGGAACAGTCAATAGAATGCGAGCTCAATCTGATTGGATCAGCCTATCCGATTGAACTTGAATCTGATTGGCTGATTCAATCAGCCAATCAGATTTTTCCTACCTTAATTCCGATTGGCTGATAGAATCCTATCAGCCAATCGGAATTCGAGGGACGCCATCTTGGATGACGTCATTTAAAGGAACCTTCATTTGGACTTAGGACGTCGTTAGAAGAGGATGGATCCGCGTTGGCTGCTTCAAGATGGTCCCGCTCCGCGCCGGATGGAAGAAGATAGAAGATGCCGCTTGGATGAAGATGTTTGCCGGTCCGGATCTCCTCTTCTTGCAGGATAGGATGAAGACTTCGGAGCCTCTTCTGGACCTCTTCTTGCCGGATAGGATGAAGACTTCGGACCCTCTTCTGGACGGATCGGTGATACCCGGCGTGGTGAAGACAAGGTAGGAAGATCTTCAGGGGCTTAGTGTTAGGTTTTTTAAGGGGGGTTTGGGTTAGATTAGGGGTATGTGGGTGGTGGGTTGTAATGTTGGGGGGGTAGTGTATGTTTTTTTACAGGCAAAAGAGCAGAATTCTTTGGGGCATGCCCCGCAAAAGGCCCTTTTAAGGGCTGGTAAGGTAAAAGAGCTGTAAAATATTTATTTTAGAATAGGGTAGAGCATTTTTTATTTGGGGGGCTTTGTTATTTTTTTAGGGGGCTTAGAGTAGGTGTAATTAGTTTAAAATTCTTGTAATCTTTTTTTATTTTTTGTAATTTAGTGTTTGTTTTTTTGCAATTTAGTTTAGTTGATTTAATTGTAGATAATTGTAGATAGTTTATTTATTTAATTAATTTATTGATAGTGTAGTGTTAGGTTTAATTGTAACTTAGGCTAGGATTTATTTTACAGGTAATTTTGTAATTATTTTAACTAGGTAACTATTAAATAGTTATTAACTATTTAATAGCTATTGTACCTGGTTAAAATAAATACAAAGTTGCCTGTAAAATAAATATTAATCCTAAAATAGATACAATATAATTATTATTTATATTGTAGCTATATTAGGGTTTATTTTACAGGTAAGTATTTAGATTTAAATAGGAATAATTTATTTAATAAGATTTATTTTATTTCGTTAGATTAAAATTATATTTAACTTAGGGGGGTGTTAGGGTTAGGGTTAGACTTAGCTTTAGGGGTTAATACATTTATTAGAGTAGCGGCGAGGTCCGGTCGGCAGATTAGGGGTTAATACTTGAAGTTAGGTGTTGGCGATGTTAGGGAGGGCAGATTAGGGGTTAATACTATTTATTATAGGGTTTTTGAGGCGGGAGTGAGGCGGATTAGTGGTTAATACATTTATTATAGTAGCAGTGAGGTCCGGTCGGCAGATTAGGGGTTAATAATTGCAGGTAGCTAGCGGCGACGTTGGGGGGGCAGATTAGGCGGTAATAAATATGTAGGGGTCGGCGATGTTAGGGGCAGCAGATTAGGGGTACATAGGGATAATGTAGGTTGCGGCGGTGTGCGGTCGGCAGATTAGGGGTTAAAAAAATTTAATAGAGTGGCGGCGATGTGGGGGGACCTCGGTTTAGGGGTACATAGGTAGTTTATGGGTGTTAGTGTACTTTAGAGCACAGTAGTTAAGAGCTTTATGACCCGGTGTTAGCCCAGAAAGCTCTTAAAGGGACAGTCTAGGCCAAAATAAACTTTCATGATTCAGATAGAGCATGTAATTTTAAACAATTTTCCAATTTACTTTTATCACCAATTTTGCTTTGTTCTCTTGGTATTCTTAGTTGAAAGCTTAACCTAGGAGGTTCATATGCTAATTTCTTAGACCTTGAAGCCCACCTCTTTCAGATTGCATTTTAACAGTTTTTCACCACTAGAGGGTGTTAGTTCACATATTTCATATAGATAACACTGTGCTAGTGCATGTGAAGTTATCTGGGAGCAGGCACTGATTGGCTAGACTGCAAGTCTGTCAAAAGAACTGAAAAAAGGGGCAGTTTGCAGAGGCTTAGATACAAGATAATCACAGAGGTTAAAAGTATATTATTATGACTGTGTTGGTTATGCAAAACTGGGGAATGGGTAATAAAGGGATTATCTATCTTTTAAAACAATAAAAATTCTGGTGTAGACTGTCCCTTTAACTCCTGGCTTTTTTTCTGCGGCTTGAGTCTTGTCGTTAAATTTCTAACGCTCACTTCAGCCAAGACTCTAAATACCGGCGTTAGAAAGATCCCATTGAAAAGATAGGATACGCAATTGACGTAAGGGGATCTGTGGTATGGAAAAGTCACGGCTGGAAAGTGAGCGTTAGACCCTTACCTACAAGACTCTAAATACTAGCGGTAGACCAAAACCAGCGTTAAGACCCCCTAATGCTGGTTTTGATGGCTAACGCAGAACTCTAAATCTAGGCATAGGTAAACAAGAGACATCAGAAATAATCAACCTCACGGTGTGAGAGAGAGACCAGCCTATTTGAAAGGCTGTTCCTGCAGAATCTTTGAATACAGTGGACAGTAAAAGTAAACTTTTATCATGCACAGGTTTGCACGCGTTTTACAAATTGAAAGCTAAAAGGTTGCACACTAACTTCAGGACTTTGTATATTGGGACTGCATGTAACGCTCGTGGGATACTCCTCTATCAGACCAAACTCGGCTGGTAGTCTTTTTATTCCCGGCGTCGAGATGGAATGATAGGGAATATTCCAGAGCAGAGAAAGTTAGCGAGATGAGGAAGGCGGCACTCACCACAGGCAGGACTGTCCCCAGCGGCAACAGCAGAGTAGTTCAAGGACAAACCACTAGAATGGTCAGGCAGGCAGGGTTTGGCAACAGCAAAGCAGTCCAAGGATAAACCACTAGAATGGTCAGGCAGGCAGGGTTTGGCAACAGCAAAGCAGTCCAGCAAATTGAGGGTTAAGGTAGGTAGAGTAGTCAGACAGGCAGATTCAGCAACAGTAATCAATCCAGCAGTTTAAGGGTTAAGGCAGGTAGAGTAGTCAGACAGGCAGTATTCAGCAACAGTAATCAGGCACTTAGAAAGAACGACCTATCACACCCAGGAGTACACAAAGTAACAACTATACTTGGGCAGTGACAGATCGCTTGGGGAAGTTTAATTAGGCGCCACTGAGGTCTGACCGGCATCAGGAGCGTGCGGCGTTGATGTACGCCCTGCACGCATCTGAGCCGACACTGCCCCTGGCAACGAGCAGGGAAGGAGACACCACGCCCCTAGCAATGGCCAGAGTCACCTCAAAGGATGAGCAGCATGGAATCTGGAGACCAGAGATGGAGCATGCACATCACGGACAGGAACCCAGGAACGATCTGCCACAGAGTTACCCTTCCATTGAATCAGATACTGCAGTTTTCTGCGCCTGTATCTGGAGTCCAGAATCTTAGCTACCTCATATTCCGGGTCACCACGGACCAAGAGCAGAGGAGGTGGAGATTGGAGCTGGGTATATCTATTCTTGATGTAAGGTTTAAGTAGTGAGATGTGGAAGACTGGATGTATGTGTAGGGTTTTTTGCAAGGTCACTTTGTAGACAACAGGAGACAGTCTTTTCAGGACCTTGTAAGGACCGATAAACCTAGGCCCCAATTTGTGACAGAGTTGATGTAGACGAATATGTCGAGTAGAGATCCAAACATGTTCACCCACTGGAATGGCACGTACAGAAGCCCTATGACGATCAGCAAATTTCTTATATCTAGAGACAGCTGAATGCAGCTGAGAGTGAATACGTTGCCAGTGAGTTCAGTGACGTGACGGTCTGCGGCAGGGAACCCAGTGGACTGAGCTGAAAGAGGGAAGACACGAGGTTGATACTCTGCTGCAGCTTGAAACGGAGAACATCGAAGAGAAGAGTGTCAATGAGTGTTTCTTGCCAGCTCATCTAGGGTTAGCAACTCAGACCAGTTGGTATGGTGAGCATTGACAAAGGCTCTAAGGTAGACTTTGAGATCTTGGTTTGTTCTCTCAGTCCATTTGTCTGAGGATGGTAGCCAGACGACAAGGAAATAGTGGTTCTAATCAACTTACAAAAGGCTCTCCAGAAGGCAGAGATGAACTGTGAACCTCTGTCGGAAACAATATTCACAGGAATGCCATGAAGTCATACCACATGCAAGAGAAAAAGGGACGATAATTCTTGCGCAGAAGGCAGTTCGGTTAGGGGTATGAAGTGAGCCAGTCTGGAAAAGTGGTCCACCAGAACCCAGATAACTGTGTATGGTGATCGGAAGAAGGAAGGTCCACAATTAAGTCCATTGTTATGTGTGTCCATGGTTGTTTGGGAATGGATAATGGTTGGAGTAAGCCAGGAGGCAAAGATCGAGGAGTCTTGGCAGCACATATTGTGCAGGCTTTCACATAATCCTGAGCGTCAGACATAGTAGGCCACCAAATATGTTGAGAAAGATGCTTGAAAGTCCTAGTCAAACCAGGATGTCCTGAGATTTGCTATCATGAGCCCAGGCTAGCACAGGGATACGCAGGTTCAGGGGTACAAAGAGGATATCGGAGGCCATGGGGGCACCAGGAGGTTTACTAGACTGAGCATGTTGCAATCTTTGCAGAAGGGTGGTATTGAGTTTAGCAACCACACAGGAGGGGGGTATGATGTGTTCAATAGGAGCTTCTGAGGAATCACTTGAGTGAGGGAACTGATGGGAAAGGGCATCCGCCTTCTTGTTCTTGGTCCCAGGAAGATAAGAGACCACAAAGTTAAATCAATGTCGAGTCGATGAGCAGTCTCCAGGTAAGTCAGAGTCTTGTGGTCGGTGAGAATCTGAATAGGATTGGCGGTGCCCTCTAACCAATGACGCCTTTCAGTTAAGGCCATCTTAATGGCTAAGAGTTCACGATTACCCACATCATAGTTCCTCTTAGCAGGAGTAAAGCATTTAGAGAAAAAGGCTACAGGGAGTGACTTGGAAGTCAAAGGGTCCCTTTGAGTAAGAACAGCTCCAGCCCCTATCTCGGAGGCATCAACCTTTAAAGTGAACTGTAGGTCAGGATCAGGATGGCGGAGCACAGGAGCTGAACAGAAAGCCTTTTTCAGACAAGAGAAGGCATTTATGGTCTCAGGAGGCCAATGTTTACAATTTTTGTTCCGTTTTGTAAATTCAGTGAGAGGAGCAACTGTTTGAGAAAAGTTCTTTATAAAGTTGCGGTAATAATTGGAGAGTCCCAAGAACCTCTGCAATTCCTTTAAAGAGGTAGTTTGAGGCAATTCTAGAACTGCGGTGAGTTTAGCAGGATCTATGGCAAAACCCTCCTTCGAGATGACATAACCAAGGAATTGGATCTGAACATGATCAAACTCACATTTTTCTAGCTTGGCTACCAAAGAATTGTCTCTAAGACAAAGAAGCACCTGTCTCACGTGCCTATGATGCTCCACTAAAGTGGAAGAGAAAACAAGGATATCATCCAGATAAACAATGACAGTGCGGTTGAGGAGGTCACGAAAGATATTGTTGACAAATGCCTGGAAGACTGCAGGGGCATTACACAGCCCAAAGGGCATTACGAGGTATTCTTAATGCACTGATCTTGTGTTAAAGGCGATCTTCCATTCGTGGCCTGGATAGATGCAAATCAGATTGTATGACCCACGTAAGTCCAGCTTGGTGAAAAAGCGAGCATCCTGGAGTGAGTCGTACAGTTCGGTGATCAATGATATGGGATAGCGATTCTTGATGGTTATGTTGTTCAAGGCCCTGTAGTCAATGCAGGGTCTGAGCCCACCATCCTTCTTACTGACAAAAAAGAAGCCAGCCCCAGCAGGAGAGGAGGAAGGGAGAATGAAACCTTTTGCTAGGTTCTTTTGAATGTACCCCTTCATGGATTTGGTTTCAGCCTTGGAGAGTGGATAAGTCCTCCCTTTAGGAAGTGGGACTCCGGGAAAGAGATCGATCTTGCAATCATAAGGACGGGGGGGGGGGTGGCAGCACGTAGGCTGCTTTTTTCTCAAACACATCCGCGAAGTCTGTGTATACTGAAGGAAGGTTTGAAGGAGTCTGTATACTGGCTATGGGAATACATGGGGCAGAGGAATGACTTTAGCAAGGCAGGAGTGGAAACAGGAGGTACCCCAGGAGGCCAGTTGTCCCTCAGCCCAGTTGAACTGTGGATTGTGTACTCGAAGCCAAGGAAGACCAAGGATGACAGGCTGTGCCATGGAATGAATGACCTCAAACTGCAGCTGTTCAGTGTGGAGGACTCCCACAGTCAGGGTCAGGGGTGCTGACTGAAAATGGATCACGTCCGAACCAAGGGGGTTCCATCCAGGGTAGTTATTTTGAGACAGTGTCTTTTCTGCAGAAGAGGCAAACCAGCTTGAATCATAAAACGGTGATCCAGGAAGTTTCCAGCTGCCCCTGAATCAATGAAGGCTTGAGTGTGGACAGTATTCTGAAGGAAGGTAAGGGTAACAGGTACCAGAATCCGAGAGGAGTGAGGGGATTTAGTTGAGATCATGCTTAGAGGTACCCCTGTGTTATCCCCTAAGCATTGGCTTTTCCCGGCCGAATGTCACAGTCCTTTAGTTGGTGGGTGTTAGAGCCACAATAAAAACATAGTCTCAGTCTCCATCTTCTCTGCCTTTCAGACTCTGAAGGTTTGAAGGAGGAGATATCCATGGGTTCCTCTACTGAGGTAACTGGAGCTGCTGAAGGGGTAGCGGATGCTGCCAAAACTGGGAGGGAAGGACCCTCCTTGTTCTGTCTCTGTCAGGGTTTTTTCCCTGATCTGTTTGCCATGTGCTGCTGGCAGCCATTTTACTCACCTCTCTTCCTGACTCTGGTGCATACTGTGTGATGCTGCTCATTTCCTGCACTTCCTTTTATGGCCAGACTGGTGTACATCATCTGACTACCAGTTCTGGTTTTGATTCCTGGCTTGTTATTTGACTTGTGGACTTTTTATTATTTTTTGCTATTAATAAAGGTGTGATTATTTTTGCACTTCTTGTCTCAATCTGATTCCTGGCACCCTGACATTATGCAAGGGCCATGAATCCTGATGGTGCTAATAATCCACCTTTACCTGCCATAATTTCCAGGATGGATGAACAGGATCACCGTTTGGATCAATTTGCACTATCCCTGCAAACCCTGCTGACTCGCTCTGCACAAGTGTCGCGCAAGTTATGGCTGCTCCTGTTTCCGCTGCTGCTCCTAATGCTACCAGGAGTATGTCCGGTTCTGCACCTCTACCTCAGCGATATGGAGGTGATCCTAATCAGTACAGAGGGTCTTTGAACCATGTGGGCATTTTCTTTGAGATGTTACCTCAGGCGTTTCCCTCTGACAGAGCTAAGGTGGGATTTCTCATCTCGTTACTCTCTGACACAGCTCTTGCCTGGGCTAATCCCTTGTGGGAGACTAATAAACCTGTGATTTCAAATTACCCTGAATTTGTGGCCTCCTTTCGAAGTGTATTTGATGTTCCAGCTCGCTCCTCCTCTGCTGCTAAACGACTCATGTCCATTCAGCAAGGTACAAGATCTGTTGCTCAGTATGCCATTGAGTTCTGTACGCTTGCCACAGAGGTAGGTTGGAACAATGAAGCCCTTGTTGCTGCTCAAGGGCTCTCTGATGCAATTAAGTACGAAGTTGCTGCCAGCCATTTTACTCACCTCTCTTCCTGACACTGGTGCATACTGTGTGATGCTGCTCATTTCCTGCACTTCCTTTTATGGCCAGACTGGTGTACATCATCTGACTACCAGTTCTGGTTTTGATTCCTGGCTTGTTATTTGACTTGTGGACTTTTTATTATTTTTTGCTATTAATAAAGGTGTGATTATTTTTGCACTTCTTGTCTCAATCTGATTCCTGACACCCTGACATTATGCAAGGGCCATGAATCCTTATGGTGCTAATAATCCACCTTTACCTGCCATAATTTCCAGGATGGATGAAAAGGGTCACCGTTTGGATCAATTTGCACTATCCCTGCAAACCCTGCTGACTCACTCTGCACATTTGGACCAAAGTGTCGCGCAAGTTATGGCTGCTCCTGTTTCCGCTGCTGCTCCTAATGCTACCAGGAGCATGTCCAGTTCTGCACCTCTACCTCAGCGATATGGAGGCGATCCTAATCAGTGCAGAGGGTCTTTGAACCAGGTGGGCATTTTCTTTGAGATGTTACCTCAGGCGTTTCCCTCTGACAGAGCTAAGGTGGGATTTCTTATCTCATTACTCTCTGACACAGCTCTTGCCTGGGCTAATCCCTTGTGGGAGACTAATAAACCTGTGATTTCAAATTACCCTGAATTTGTGGCCTCCTTTCGAAGGGTATTTGATGTTCCAGCTCGCTCCTCCTCTGCTGCTAAACGACTCATGTTCATTCAGCAAGGTACAAGATCTGTTGCTCAGTATGCCATTGAGTTCTGTACGCTTGCCACAGAGGTAGGTTGGAACAATGAAGCCCTTGTTGCTGCTCAAGGGCTTTCTGATGCAATTAAGTATGAAGTTGCTGCCAGAGATTTACCAGAAGATCTCGAGGCATTGGTGTCTTTTTTTTATCCTAATTGACATCAGACTAAGTGAGAGGCCCTCTTTCAAGCAGCGCTTGCGGAAGCCTCCTGTAACATTGTCTCATACGTGTTCGTTCCCACCCATGCCTCTCCTCCCATGTCTCCTGGTTCCTAGTCACTAGGTACTGCTGAGCTGATGCAGTTGGGATTCACGCGTCTCTCCGTGGCGGAGAGGGCCTTTAGGAGGAGGGAGGGGCTCTGCCTCTATTGTGGGTTACAGGGCCACCTTTTGAAGTCTTGTCCTACACGGTCGGGAAATGCTCACACCTAAGGTCCTGTCGGGGGCAGACCTTGGGTGGTTTATCCTTGTCCCCGGAACCGCTAAAGGAGAAATCTTTGGTCATGGTTGTCCTTTCCTGGGTGGACTCCTCCATTGTCACTCAGGCTCTCGTTGACGGTGCTGCGGGCTATTTCATTGACAGTGTTTTTGTATCAAAGCACTCCATTCCTGTTTTGCCTCGGTCCGTTCTGCTTGCTATTGATGCCATTGATGGTAGGCCCCTTCAGCCCGCACTTGTTACTCACGAAACTGCTCCGTTATCCATGGCTGTTGGGTCTCTCCATTTTGAAACCCTCCAGTTCCAGGTGATTAACTCTCCGCATTTTCCGGTTATTCTGGGTTATCCCTGGCCCCAAAAGAACAATCCCAGTCTTGACTGGTGCAGGTCCGAAATTTTGTTGTGGTCTCCACAATGTATTTCCACTTGTCTTTGGAAACCAGTTAAAGTCTTGTGCACGTCTTCGGTATCTCAATTGCCAGAGGAGTATCGAGAGTTCCTAGACGTTTTTGACAAGGTGCGTGCCGGTACGTTGCCTCCTCACCGGTCTTACGATTGTGCCATAGACCTGCAACCCAGAGTCATTCCTCCTGGGGGCCGGGTTTACCTTCTGTCTGTTGCGGAGAATTGTGCTATGGAGGAGTATGTTGCCGATGCTCTGTTGCGGGGGATCATCCGCAAATCCTGCTCTCCTGCAAGGGCTGGCTTCTTCTTTGTGAAGAAAAAGGGTGGGGAGTTAAGACCATGCATCGATTATAGGGGTCTTAATCGTCTTACCATTAAGAATGCTTACCCTATTCCGCTCATTACGGAACTCTTTGACCACCTCAAGGGAGCTACGGTCTTTACTAAACTTGATTTGAGAGGAGCATACAATCTCGTTAGGATCAAGGAGGGCCACGAATGGAAAACAGCATTTAACACTAGGAGCGGGCATTATGAGTATCTTGTAATGCCCTTTGGCCTATGTAATGCTCCTGCTGTTTTTCAGGAATTTATTAATTATGTCCTACAAGATATGTTGCAACAGTGTTGTTGTGGTGTACTTAGACGACATCCTCATACACTCACCCACACTTGAACCTCATCGTTCTGATGTTACACGGGTTCTTCAGAGACTACATGAGAACGGCCTGTTTTGTAAACTCAAGAAATGTGAGTTCCATCAGACTCAAGTAACCTTCCTAGGTTATGTTATCTCCGTTGCAGGGTTCTCCATGGATCCTGACAAGTTATCTGCAGTATCGCCCAGTTGGTCTTCAGTCTATTCAACGTTTTTTGGGGTTCGCCAATTACTATAGAAAGTTTATTAAAAACTTTTCTTCCTTGGTCTAACCTTTCACAGACATGACCCATAAAGAGAATGATCCACTCCATTGGTCACCTACTGCCATTAAGGCCTTTGATAGTCTTAAGATTGCCTTTGCTGCCACTCCAGTTCTGGCTCATCCTAACCCTGTCCTGCCTTTCGTTCTTGAGGTCGATACATCTGAGACTGGAGTAGGTGCCCTCTTGTCTCAACATCCTACGCCTGACGGTTCCTTGCATCCGTGTGGTTTCTTTTCTAAGAAATTGTCTCCAACGGAGTGCAATTATGAAATCGGCGACAAGGAATTACTGGCCATAATTTTGGCACTCAAGGAATGGAGGCATCTTCTCGAGGGTACTAGCGTGCCAGTGCTCATTCTTACTGACCACAAGAATTTAACTTATCTATCTGAAGCAAAACGTTTGTCGCCCGACAGGCCAGATGGGCGCTATTTTTGTCTCGGTTTAATTATGTGGTCTCCTACCTACCTGTTAGTAAGAATGTTAGGGCTGATGCCCTCTCTCAACAATTTTCGCCTCTGTCCAAGGAGGAGTCTGTACCTACTCCAGTTATACCTCCTGACCATATTTTGGCTACCATACGTACTAATTTGACTTCTCCCTTGGGGGAGGAGATCCTGACTGCACAAACCAATGCACCTCCTGAGAAACCTAGTGGTGTTTTGTTCCTGAGAATCTTCAAACTAAACTTTTGCACACTTACCACAGAATAAGACTTCTTGACGTCTTCCTGTGGGTCTTCTTCAACCTATTGCTAATGGTGAGCGTCCTTGGACACATCTTTCCATGGACTTCATTGTCGAGCTCCCTGTTTCCAATTGCAATACTGTTATCCTTATGGTGGTTAACCGTTTTTCTAAAATGTCACATTGCATTCCCTTGAAGAAGTTGCCTACCGCTCAGGAGCTTGCTTCAATTTTTGCCCGGGAGGTCTTCCGTTTACATGGGTTACCCAAGGAGATAGTGTCAGACCGGGGTAGCCAGTTTTTCTCCTGATTTTGCCGTTCCTTTTGTGCTCAAATGGGGATCCAGTTTTCCTTCCCCTCGGCATATCACCCTTAATCCAATGGGGCTGCGGAACGGTTTAATCAAGCTCTGGAACAGTTCCTCCGTTGCTATGTCTCAGATCACCACAATAATTGGTCTGAACTGTTACCTTGGGCAGAGTTTGCTCGTAATAGTGCTATTAATGCTTCCTCCAAGTTATCCCCGTTCATGGCGAATTTTGGGTTTTAACCATCCTTGTTGCCCGATTCATTCATGTCTCAGGGTATTCCGGCTTTGGAGGAGCATCTCCGGCAACTCCGTTCCATGTGGGTGCAGATTCAGGATTGCCTTCATCGTTCTATGCAACGTCAAAAGTTCCAGGCTGATCGTAGGCGTCTGCCCGCGCTTTCCTACCAGGTTGGTGAGAGAGTTTGGCTGTCCTCCCGCAACTTGAACCTTTGTGTGCCTTCCAATAAACTGGCTCCCCATTATGTTGGTCCTTTTCAAAAACTCCTAAGGGTCAATCCTGTAGCCTACGCTCTTGAGTTTCCTCCTGCAATGCGCATCTCTAATGTTTTTCACGTCTCCCTCTTGAAACCATTGGTTTGTAATTGGTTTACCACTGTGTTGCCTCGTCCCCACCCTATCTTTGTTGACAACCTTGAGGAGTATGAGGTCAGCAGCATTATTGACTCTCGTATATATCTAGGTGCCGCGTACAGTATTTGGTTCACTGGAGGGGCTACGGTCCGGAGGAGCGTTCATGGGTTCCCTCCTCTGATGTTCATGCTCCTGCCCTCCTCCGTGCCTTCCATGCCGTTTCCCCAATAAGTCTTTTGTCCTACTGTGGGGGAGGGGTCGTTGAGGGGAGTGTACTGTCAGAGTTTTTTCCCTGATCTGTATGCCATGTGCTACTGGCAGCCATTTTACTCACCTCTCTTCCTGACTCTGGTGCATACTGTGTGATGCTGCTCATTTCCTGCACTTCCTTTTATGGCCAGACTGGTGTACATCATCAGTGTGAGACACAATGCAGTCTCAGAATTGTGATGTCATCACTTATTATTTAAAGGGCCTCTGTTCAGTATGCTTTGCCCTTGCGTTGTCTCAGACCTGTTTGTGAGAGCTCATGTGTATTACCTGGCTGTCTGACATCCCTCCTGGTTCCTGATCCCTGGCTTGTTTCTGACTCTGCTGTTCTCCTTGTTCCTGATTCCGGCTCATCTGACTATTCGCTTGGGCTCCTGACTCGGCTCGTCTGACTACCAGTTCTTGTTTTTATTCCTGGCTTGTTATTTGACTTGTGGACGTTTTATTATTTTTTGCTATTAATAAAAGGTATGATTATTTTTGCACTTCTTGTCTCAGTCTGTTTCCTGGCACCCTGACATTACGCAAGGGCCATGAATCCTGATGGTGCTAATAATCCACCTTTACCTGCCATAATTTCCAGGCTCGTCTTTCCTGAAAGCGAGAGTCCAGATTGATACAAAGCGCTATAAAGTCATCCAAAGAAGAAGGAATATCACGATAAGTGAGTTCATCTTTGATGCATTCATGGAGACCCCTCCTAAAGGTTGCCTTGAGAGCACTGCCATTCCAAGTGGTTTCAAGTGCCAAGGTGCGGAACTCAATGGCAAACTGTGCCACAGTTTTATTGCCCTGGCGGAGATCCAGGAGAGGTAAGGCCAGAAGTCCCAAACATAGAAGATAAAGCAGGAATGAAATCATCAGCATCATGCAGGAGTGGAGCGTTCTGTTCCAAAAGGGGAGAGACCCAGGCTAGGGCCTTGTCCTTTAGCAAGGAAATGATAAAGGTAACCCTTGACTAGTAAGACTGAAAGGTGTGAGGATCATTGCGGAAGTGCAGCCTGCATTGGTTTAGAAAGCCCCTGCAATCAGTAGTACCGTTATACTTGTCAGGCAAGAGTATCCGGGGTATACTTCCAGAAGCAGAGGAAGAAGTCACAGTACTAGGAGTAGGGGCTGGTGGTGTAGTAACAGGAGCGGCATCCCTCGCTGCACCTACTGAGGAGAGTTGAGTGGTAATAGCCTCCAACTTGGAGTCCATATTCTGCAACTGTGTGGTATGGGTTCCCAACATCTGTCCCTGAAGATAAACATCTCGTGCCACCTGCATGGCCCATGTATAATGTAACACTCATGGGATACTCCTCTATCAGACCAAACTCGGCCAGTAGTCTGGCAGGCAGGCAGGGTTTAGCAACAGCAAAGCAATCCAGGGATAAACCACTATAATGATCAGGCAGGCAGGGTTTGGCAACAGCAAAGCAGTCCAGCAGATTGAGGGTTAAGGCAGGTAGAGTAGTCAGACAGGCAGGTTCAGCAACAGTAATCAATCTAGCAGTTTAAGGGTTCAGGCAGGTAGAGTAGTCAGACAGACATATTCAGCAACAGTAATCAATCCAGCAGTTTAAGGGTTAAGGCAGGTAGAATAGTCAGACAGGCAGTATTCAGCAACTGTAATCAGGCACTTAGAAAGAACGATCTGTCACACCCAGGAGTACACAATGTAACACCTATACTTGGGCAGTGACAGATCATTTGGGGAAGTTTAAATAGGTGCAGGATTCACACCACTGAGGTCTGACCGGCATCAGGAGCGTGTGCGGCGATAACGTCAGCACCGCATGCATCTGGGCTGACACTGCCCCTGGCAACGAGCAGGGAAGGAGAAGCTACACCCCTAGCATTTGGCCCATAGATTTCAATGGAGCGTGTTATGGAAAAAACTAATTATTATTATACTTTATTTATAAAGCACCAACATATTATACAGCGCTGTCCATGGGTACAATTTGTTTAAATAAAACAATGATACAAAACCTGTAAGAGACAAGACAAAATGTGACAAACACATACAAGAGGAGTTGAGGGCCCTATTCCTGTGGGAACTTACAATCTAGTAGGGTGAGAAATAGGAGGTGAGGACTCCAAGGGTGAATATGATGTTAAAGGACTAAATACAGTAGAATTAAATCATTAACAAGTGCATAATAAAAACACAATGTAATAACACTTTTTTTTTCCCCTCATTTGCAGGATCCCTGGTATCATGTGACAGCCATCAGCCAATCACAGAATAGTAAACATATATACCCCATGACCTTGTGCACATGCTCAGTAGGAGCTGATGCCTAAAAAAAGTGTGTATATAAAAAGAATGTGCAAAATTTTATAATAGAAGTAAATTGGAAAGTCTCTTAAAACTGCTGCTCTATCTGAATCATGAAAGTTTAATTTTGACTTTAGGGTCCCTTTAATACAGAGTTAGATGAGGGCAATTATTAGTTAAGTGGAAATGATTTGTTACTTAGTTGGGTGGTAGGTTTCCCTGGACAGACATGTCTTAAATGAGCGTTTAAAGGTGGCAGATTAGGGCATACCTCCCAACATTTCAAAATTCAAAAGAGGGACACCCCCCCCCCCCGCCGCGGCAACAAATTGAAAGGGGCGGGGCTTTAAAAAATCATAAGACCATGGGGCAATGTGGGACAGGTGGCTTGCAACCCGGGAGAGCGGGACAGACCCCTAAAATCGGGACAGTTGGGAGGTATGGATTAGGGGAAAGTCTGACAGTGCAAAGCAGAGCGTTCCAGAGGGTAGGTACCGCACAAGAGAAGTCCTGCAGTCTAGCATGAGGTGATAATCAAAGATGCAAGGAGCAGATCATTGGTGGATCGTAGTGGTCGGGCTGGAGTATATTTATTGATTAGTGAGGATAGGTAGTGTGGAGCGGCATTGGTCAGGGCTTTGTAGGTGTCATGAACTCCTCAGTTCCACCTTAACTTACATCTCACATACCACCTTAAGAATCAATTATCTGGCTCTCTTTTCCTTTAAAAGCTTTCCATTTCCCATACACCTTTGCTGGTTTATTGAAGGTTGATACCCATTCACTCTCCAGCCTTTCTTGTTACTTGTCTAAAACAGAGTATCACTTGTTCTGTGATTAGCTCTGTCTCCTTCAACTGAAGCTACTTCTCATCAAAAGCAGAAGTCACCTGTTGAAACTGCAGCACGCACGCCGCTCTAACAACTTCCAGCCTAACAAGCACAGGCCGCAATCTGCAGAGAGGATTAGAGAGGCTGCACGCACACAGCTGCTAGAGCCAGGTTCCGTATACAAGTGTTAGCATTGCCGTTAAGACTGTGAACTTATCTTTACCGTATGGTGTAATGTTTAACAGCGCAGCAAGCTGATACAGTATTCTTATCACTGTTTACAAACCTTTACTGCAAGGTGTATTATTTAAAGGCCCAGCAAGCTGAAACAGTAAACTTAACACTGTGAACTTATCTTTACCACAGGGGGAATTATTTAAAGGGCCAGGAAGCTGAAACATTATACTCCACACTGTGAACTTATCTTTACTGCAAGGTGTATTATTTAAAGGGGACCTCACTTATCTGTCACAAACCTATATAAACTGCTACTTATTATCTAAAAGTTTACATAGTACAAACTTATCTCTGGACCCAGATATAATTCACCTGATCTTACTACTTATAATTTTGAGGTGTATATTCCGGGCTACATTAATCCAGGTGATTAAGACTCTGTCTCCTCACTAGCAGACAGACTTAATCACATGATACATACAAACTATTTACCAGAGAATACTCATAATTAGACTAAAGAAACAGCAATCGAATTGCTGATCATTACATAATAAACCAGCCTTAAAATCTATATTTGATAATGGAGCCCAGTGACCTGACATCACAAATCCATACCCTAAATCAGCAATTGGATAGTCTGACACAGGCTTTTAGAGAGCTGCAGGTAGAAAACCAGAGTCTCAAAGCCTGTTTAAGGGAAGCATTGTCAAATAGGAACTCTGGAACTGATCATCAAGCAGAACCCCAAGTCTCCTACCCGGAGAAATTTTCTGGAGATTGTTCCACATTTAGGCAGTTTAGGAATGCATGCCTCTTGCTTTTTGACCTTCGTCCTAGGACAAATGCAACTGATAGGTCCAAGGTTCTAACCATACTCTCCTATCTCAGGGGAGAACCCAGGGCCTGGGCCGACTCCTTTTATGAGACCCAGGACCCCATTCTAAATTCCCTGGATACTTTCCTAAAGGCATTATCAGGCCTCTACGATGACCCCTACCGTCAAATAACTGCAGAAAGTAAACTCAGGAACTTAAAGCAGTCTAAAACACCGGTAGAAGAGTACATTACCAGATTTAGAATCTGGGCTAGAGATTCCCTCTGGAATGAGGTATCTCTAAAAAACCAATACCGTCTTGGACTTGCAGAGGAGATCAAGGATGAGCTTGCCAGGATTGGTATACCGGATCGTCTTGACGACCTTTATGCCCTCACGATTACAATTGACAGACGCCTTAGAGAGAGGAAGCAGGAAAGATGCCCATCTACAGCACCTGTTCGCAGGGTACTGCCAACTCCTCCAACCGTTGATCCACCGTCCGACCAACCCATGGACATCAGTTTTATTAGGGGTCCACTTACCCCGCAGGAAAAGGCTAGACGCCGAACTGCGAATTTATGTATGTACTGCGCAGGTACTGGTCATGCAGTTAAGGAGTGCCCTCTATTACTAAAGCAGAAGATAGGTAAGATCCATAACATAAAACATTGTTTCCACACAAAAACCACTGCTACAGCTTACCTTACCATTCCCTTGCTTTTGCAGTGGGACAGACACAGGATAGAGTGTAACGCCATCATCGATACAGGCGCTTGCGCCAACTTTATTGATTTACGTTTGGTTGAATTAAATAAAATACCCTTTCAGTTTAAAAGCACACCTTTGCCTATAAAAGTCATTGATGGTTCACATTTAGCATCTGGTCCAGTGTCTCAACAGACTATTCCTTTACTCGTTTCCTCTCCACCTGGTCACACTGAAACTATCTCCTTTGACATTATTTCTTCTCCCATTTACCCTATTGTTCTGGGAATCACTTGGCTTCAACTACACCAACCTGTGGTACATTGGTATACCCTCACCATTTCATTCTCCTCTCCCTACTGTGTCTCAACTTGTTTTCCAAACACTCACTTGTTCACTACTTCCTCATCTCCTATTCCTACACAATATCTTGACTTCTCTGCTGTCTTCAATAAAACAGAAACCGAGTCGTTGCCCCCACATAGGCCTTACGATTGCCCCATAGACTTACTTCCCGGGGCAACCATTCCCTATGGCCACATCTATCCTCTTTCTAGACCTGAATTGGCTCATTTAAAAACCTATATCACTGATAATCTAAAAAAAGGTTTTATTCGCCCTTCCACCTCCCCTGCCGGTGCCGGCATTTTTTTCATGAAAAACAAGGATGGGTCTTTACGTCCGATAATAGATTATCGGGAATTAAACAAGCGTACTAAAAAGAACAGGTACCCTTTGCCTCTCATTCCCGAGTTAATTGAGAGGTTAAGAGGCGCCACTGTTTTTACTAAACTTGATCTTAGGGGCTCCTACAACCTTGTAAGAATAAGGTCCGGAGACGAGTGGCTGACTGCATTTAGGACCAGGTATGGTCTTTTCAAATATACAGTTATGCCATTCGGGTTGTGTAATGCTCCGGCAACATTCCAGAATTTCATTAATGATATCTTTAGGGACATCCTCGACACTTTCCTGGTGGTCTATCTAGACGATATTCTTATCTATTCTTCCTCTTTCTCTGAACATGTCAAACACGTCAGGTTAGTGTTATCCAGATTACAGACACATAAGCTGTATGTCAAGTTAGAGAAGTGTCTCTTCCATGTAAATGAAGTATCATTTCTTGGCTATTGCATTAGCAATAGCAGGATATCTATGGAGGATAGTAAAATCTCTGCCATCACCACTTGGCCTATACCTTCCAACATAAAAGAAGTCCAGCGGTTCTTAGGCTTCGCCAATTTTTACAGGAGCTTTATCTGCAATTTTGCAGCCATTGCTAGGCCACTCACTAACCTGACTAGGACCTCTAAGCCATTCAACTGGACTCCAGAAACTCAAAAGGCATTTGAACTCCTTAAATCTCTATTTGTCACTTCCCCAGTACTGCACATTCCCAACAGCAAAGCACAATTCGTATTGGAAGTGGATGCGTCCGAATACGCCATCGGATCTATTCTATCCCAGAGACTCTTACCAAAAGATCCTTTGCACCCAGTGTGTTACTTCTCCAGACTCCTTACACCTGCTGAACTCAACTATCCAGTGGGGGAAAAGGAGCTTCTCGCAATTAAGACTTCATTTGACCAGTGGAGACATTTGCTGGAGGGCGCAGAACATCCAATAGTAATTTATACGGATCATAAAAACCTACAATATCTTCAAACTAGTCGTACTTTGTCAGCTCGTCAGCTCAGGTGGAGCTTGTACTTTTCACGATTCAATTTTACCATCACATATCGACCTGGATCAAGAAACGGTAAGGCGGACGCTCTGTCTCGAAAAGATATTAAGCCTTCCACAGCTCCTCCCAACTCAACAATAGTTCCCGTTACATCCATAATTGGTGTACTCTCACCTGATAGCACTGAATTAAAGAACCAACAACAACTGGATACAACAAAGGCTACTTACCCTCTCACCCCTGATCAAAACGGTATCCTCTGTAATAAGTCAAGATATTACATACCACCATCTCTCTGGACAAAAGTGTTATCTATAACTCACTGACTTAGCTTGTCATTTGGGAATACATAAACCTATGACCGTCTACATATGGCCTTCTATGAAACACTCAGTAAAACAATATATAAGTTCCTGTTCCACCTGTCAAACCTGTAAACCATCTCATCAACTCCCTCTGGGCCTATTGCAAAACATACCCTTACCAGACTATCCATGGGCATACGTCTCTATGGATTTTATCGTTGATCTTCCAAGCTCCTGTGGCATGACTGTCATCTTTGTCGTAGTTGACCTGTTCTCTAGAATGGCCCACTTCATTCCTACAGCTTCACTTCCTACAGCACAGCAGACTGCAGATCTATTTATCAAAGAGATTGTTCGACTGCATGGCCTTCCAGTATCTGTACTCAGTGACAGAGGGTCGCAATTTACATCCAAGTTTTGGAGATCCCTATGTCAATCTCTTGGCATTCAGCAACATCTGACTACATCGTACCACCCGCAAACAAATGGGCTATGTGAACGTACCAACCAATGGTTGGAGCAATACCTGAGATGTTTTTGCTCCCATAAACACGATTCTTGGGCTTCGCTCCTTCCCCAGGCTGAATTTTCTTTCAATAACACTACTAATTCATCCACAGGATTTTCACCCTTTTATGTCAACTCAGGAAGGCACCCTCGTTTTCACCCGCTACCTCCTGCAAACAGTCCCTGTCCACAAGTAAATGACTTGGTCAACTCCATTAAACAGACATATACTGTCATACAAGAGAACATCAAGCAAGCACAAGCCACCCAGAACCGATACTACGACCTACGCCATCGTCCCCAACCCGCCTACAAAGTGGGTGACTTAGTTTGGCTCGCCACCAAAAATCTTAAATTACCTACACCCTGTAGGAAATTCAATAAACTGTTTGTGGGACCCTTCCCGATAGTGGCTATAAGCAACCCTGTCACTGTTACCCTACAACTCCCAGCAACTTACCGTATACATCCCACATTTCATGTGTCACTTGTCAAACCCTGTGATCCCTCTACCCATGTCTCTCCATCTCCTCCAGAATCTCCTACACCTGACCCAGAATACGAAGTACATTCTATAGTCCGCTGGTCGGGGTATGACTCATCTGAGGATTCCTGGGAGCCGGCATCAAATCTATCGGCTCCCCGTCTGGTGTCTGTGTTCCACCGTAGGCATCCTGATCGTCCAGCGCCTTGACACCTCCTTGAGGTTCTTTTGAGGGGGGGATGTGTCATGAACTCCTCAGTTCCACCTTAACTTATGTAACTACATCTCACATACCACCTTAAGAATCAATTATCTGGCTCTCTTTTCCTTTAAAAGCTTTCCATTTCCCATACACCTTTGCTGGTTTATTGAAGGTTGATACCCATTCACTCTCCAGCCTTTCTTGTTACTTGTCTAAAACAGAGTATCACTTGTTCTGTGATTAGCTCTGTCTCCTTCAACTGAAGCTACTTCTCATCAAAAGCAGAAGTCACCTGTTGAAACTGCAGCACGCACGCCGCTCTAACAACTTCCAGCCTAACAAGCACAGGCCGCAATCTGCAGAGAGGATCAGAGAGGCTGCACGCACACAGCTGCTAGAGCCAGGTTCCGTATACAAGTGTTAGCATTGCCGTTAAGACTGTGAACTTATCTTTACCGTATGGTGTAATGTTTAACAGCGCAGCAAGCTGATACAGTATTCTTAACACTGTTTACAAATCTTTACTGCAAGGTGTATTATTTAAAGGCCCAGCAAGCTGAAACAGTAAACTTAACACTGTGAACTTATCTTTACCACAAGGTGTATTATTTAAAGGGCCAGCAAGCTGAAACATTATACTCCACACTGTGAACTTATCTTTACTGCAAGGTGTATTATTTAAAGGCACAGTATTACCTTAAAGGGGACCTCACTTATCTGTCACAAACCTATATAAACTGCTACTTATTATCTAAAAGTTTACATAGTACAAACTTATCTCTGGACCCAGATATAATTCACCTGATCTTACTACTTATAATTTTGAGGTGTATATTCCGGGCTACATTAATCCAGGTGATTAAGACTCTGTCTCCTCACTAGCAGACAGACTTAATCACATGATACATACAAACTATTTACCAGAGAATACTCATAATTAGACTAAAGAAACAGCAATCGAATTGCTGATCATTACAGTAGGTCAGGGTAAGAATTTTGAAATTAATTCTGCTGTGAATGGGGAGCCTGTGAAGGGATTTACAGAGAGGTGCAGCAGATAGAGAGCAACAGGAAAGGTGGATTAGCCTGGCAGAGGCATTTAGGAATGATTGAAAGGGGGGAGAGAGGAAGGCCGGTAAATAGGTTATTGCAGTAATTAAGCCAGGAAATTACAGGGGAGTGTATTATTTGTGGTGTCAGTGCTCATAAATGTGCGAATTTTGGAAATATTGCGTAGCTGCAGGATGAAGAGAGCGATTGTATGTGGGGGATGAAGGACAGGTTGGAGTCAAGTGTAACTCTGAAACAGTGGACTTTGGGTGGTTGACGAGATAGTGATGCCATCAATGGTGATAAAGAAGTCAGAAATCAGAGTGGAGCTAGAGGGGGAATTAAAAGCTCAGCCTTGGACATCTTTAGGTGGTGAGAGGCCATCTAGGAAGATATGCCAGATAAGCAGTTGCTGACATGAGAAAGGACAGAAGGAGAGAGAGCAGGGGAGGAGAGGTAGATCTGAGTGTCATCAGCAAAGAGGTGATATTTGAAGCCATAGCTGTTGATAAGTTTACTCAGTGAAGAAGTATAAATAGAAAAGAGTAGAGGACCCATGCCTTGAGGTACTCCAATAGACAGAGGCAGTGATGAGGAGGAGTCCCAAGCAAATGACACAGAAAAGACCTGTGAGAATGATAAGAGTGAATCCAAGAAAGAGCAGTGTCACAGAGACCAAGAGAGCTGAGGGTCTGTAGGAGGAGGGGTGGTCAACTGTGTCAGACAGTTGAAAGGTCAAGTAAGATACAGGTGAGACTCGAAAAATTAGAATATTGTGCAAAAGTTAATTTATTTCACTAATGCAACTTAAAAGGTGAAACTAATATATGAGATAGACTCATTACATGCAAAGCAAGATAGTTCAAGCCGTGATTTGTCATAATTGTGATGATTATGGCTTACAGCTCATGAAAACCCCAAATCCACAATCGCAGAAAATTAGATTATTACATGCAATCACTAAAACAAGGATTGTACATCGAACAATATCGGACCTCTGAAAAGTATAAGCATGCATACTGTATGTACTCAGTACTTGGTTTGGGCCCCTTTTGCAGCAATTACTGCCTCAATGAGGCATGGCATGGAAGCTATCAGCCTGTGGCACTGCTGAGATGTTATGGAAGACCAGGATGCTTCAATAGAGGCCTTCAGCTCTTCTGCATTGTTCGGTCTCATGTCTCTCATCTTTCTCTTGGCAATGCCCCATAGATTCTCTATGGGGTTCAGGTCAGGCGAGCTTGCTGGCCAATCAAGCACAGTAATCCCACGGTCATTGAACCAGGTTTTGGTGCTTTTGGTAGTGTGGGCAGGTGCCAAGTCCTGCTGGAAAATGAAGTCAGTATTCAAGCATCTTGCAGTGTGTGCCTCTCCAATTCTTCCTCCATACTCTGGGTCCTTGGTTTCCAAATGAGATGCAAAATTTGCTCTCATCAGAAAAGAGGACTTTGGACCAGGTCTGTTGTTCTTTAGCCCAGGTAAGACGCTTCTGACATTGTTTGTTCAGGAGTGGCTTGACAAGAGGAATATGACATTTGAAGCCCATGTCCAGGATCCGTCTGTGTGTGGTGGCTCTTGATGAACTGACTCCAGCCTCAGTCCACTCCTTGTGAAAGTCCCCAACACTTTTGAATGGCCTTTTCCTGACAATCCTCTCCAGACTGCAGTCATCCCTGCTGCTTGTGCACCTTTTTCTTCCACACTTTTCCCTTCCACATTTTGAGGCTTTCCCTCCTTATGGTGGGTGTCAATGATAGTTTTCTGCACAACTGTCAGGTCAGCAGTCTTTCCCATGATTGTGATTCCTACTGAACCAGACTGAGAGACTATTTAAAGGCTCAGGAACCCTTTGCAGGTGTTATGGCTTAATTAGCTGATTAGAGTGGAACACTTTGAGCCTAGAATATTGCACCTTTTCACAATATTCAAATTTTCTGAGATTGTGGATTTGGGGTTTTCATGAGCTGTAAGCTATAATCATCACAATTATGACACATCACGGCTTGAACTATCTTGCTTTGCATGTAATGAGTCTATCTCGTATATTAGTTTCACCTTTTAAGTTGCATTAGTGAAATAAATTAACTTTTGCACAATATTCTAATTTTTCGAGTTTCACCTGTAAGAGTATTGGCCGTTACTTTTAGAAGAAAGAAGATTGTTAGTAACCTTACTGAGGGAAGTTTCAGTTGAGTGTTGGGGCGGAAGCCAGATTGCAGGAGGTCAAGCAAAGAGTTGGGGGACAGGAAGAGGGTTAGGCGATCGTAAATGTTTTGCGGTTAGTGGAAGCAGTGGTATGGGGCAGTAGTGTGCAGGAGAATTAGGATCAAGAGGGTTTTATGAGTATGGGATTGAACTTTGCATGTTTTAAAGAAGATGGGAATGAACTGGTAGAAAGGGATAGTTTGAAGATGTGAGTAAGAGCAGGAGTGAGGATGGCAGACAGAGAAGGTATTAGCTTGGAAAGGATAGGGTCGAGTGGGCAGGTAGTGAGGCGTAAGGAAGATAGTAAGAAACAAACTTTATTCTCGGTGGCTGAAGAGAAGGTGCAGAGAGTGGCAGAGAGAGGGTGACTGAGGGTGGATTTGGAAGATTGCAGGTCAGTGTCAGGATGGTGCTTCGGATAATATGTATTTTATTTAAAAAGTAGTATGTCAGGTCTTGAACACTAAAGACAGACAGAAGGTGTGGTGCAGGTGGGAAGAGAAGAGAGTTTAAAGTAGAGAAGAGGCTTTATGGTTTGAGGAAAGAATATGTATAAGAAAATATAAGTAGGTTTGCTTGGCTAAGTAAAGGGCAGATGTGTATTCAAGTAATGTTCACTTGATATTTTGAAAAGTCAGAGGTGGTTAAATGCCATTAAATAAATAGCTTACATAAAAGTAAAAAAATTGTTGTACAATGAACTTCCTTTCTCGTCAAAGTAATTGCTACTGCCCACGATTCCATCAAAGCTTTAAAATGGAATACTGACTGCCACTGTGGAATATAGAAAGATTAAAATAATAGGTGGGCGCATCATGTAAATATATTTTTTAATCATGATGAAAAGATTTGAGGAAGAAAATATCATAGACCCCCTCATATGTTTAATAGGTCATCAAAATTATACATTATTTCCTATCAAGTGAAAACATCAATATTCTCTATTCCCAGTAATTAATCAGATCAAATTCCAAATTTAAGCCATGTGGGACCCTTGTAGACAATTTAAAGATCCATAGAATTATTTTTTATTTAACAATCTATGTCTGTCACCTCCACACGTATGGTGCAACACCTTATCAATAGCCATCCACCTGTAACTGGTCACCTTTTTACAAAATGCTGCACCAGCAGAAGATTGAAACAGTTCCTATGTTTATTGTAGAGAGATGCTCTCTAATTCCATTCCAGTCCAGTTAATCCAGTCCAGTTAATGTCCAGTGTTGTGATAACCACGTACTGAATTCTACACACATCATAGGTGATTACATAAATTACATAGCATGATGTAAAATTCAAACAATGGTCTATTTTGAAAGACTTTTAAGTCACCATAGAGTGAAACCTCTACAGCGTAAACTGCCACATTTGAACATGCCCTTACATGATACCCATACAAAAAAAAATGGCACTACTGTTATAGTTAAAGGGAATTCAATGTGGGAGTCAATTTCCAACACGGAGTAGCAAAATCATCTACCCCTCAGGATTGTTATATATTATATCAAAATAGGTGCTGTGTACTAGGAACAATCTACAAATAAGCAGTACAAGCCTGCACATAAATGTACAACTGAAAGCACTCAAATTCCCTGATGCAAATGCTTGAACATGAGAGCAGCAATGGGCAGATATTTAAAGGGAAAAATAATAATAAAATATAACTTTTATTTAGGCAATTTAAAATGAATGGACAAAATTGTTAAAAACCACAGGAAGGGTATCTAGACCTCAAATAAATAAGATATGGAAACGCGGTCATATGATGGAACCAATGCTGGTTGTAAACAACTTGACTCCAGCCACTAAAGTATATAAGTATACCAGTGATCCTAGTAAAAATGACCCAGGATGTGGATGTTAATCCATAGTCCTCAATCCAACAATAACCTGATAATCTTGATCATTTATTGTGTATTATTATGGCCAGAGTATGTAGTTTACACCTAATGAATATAGATTTTATTGGGAATAAAGTATACAAGTGTTTTGTGCAGTTACTTCATTTCATGCTACTAAGAACTTAAATAGTGGGTAAATTAAATTGCTAATAGTATTGATTCCTACACCTATTATAGTTTTGTCTAGTGTCAAAAAAGGTCTATAGATATTGATAAATACACACAGGAAAGAGAAGTGATCTGTAATAAATTTCACTTCATACGTGTATTATTTCACTAGATTTAAATGATCTTAAATAGTATAATAGGTTTCTGTATGGAATCACGTTAACAGTACTATATATATTAAGCATTATTACCACTATTAAGTATATATATTTTGTGTTACAAGTTGGCTACATTCCCTTTAGCTATAAACTAGGGTGAAAAGAGTATCGCCTAGATTTAGAGTTCTGCGTTAGCCGTCCAAACCAGCGTTAAGGGGTCCTAACGCTGGTTTTTACCGCCCGCTGGTATTTAGAGTCAGTCAGGAAAGGGTCTAATGCTCACTTTCCAGCCGCGACTTTCCATTCCACAGATCCCCCTACGCCAATTGCGTATCCTATCTTTTCAATGGGATCTTTCTAACGCTAGTATTTAGAGTCTTGGCTGAAGTGAGCGTTAGAACTCTAACGACAAGACTCCAGCCGCAGAAAAAAGTCAGGAGTTAAGAGCTTTATGGGCTGACGCCGGTTCATTAAGCTCTTAACTACTGTGCTCTAAAGTACACTAACACCCATAAACTACCTATGCACCCCTAAACCGAGGCCCCCCCCACATCGCCGCCACTATAATTACATTTTTAACCCCTAATCTGCCGACCACACACCGCCGCCACATACATTATCCCTATGCACCCCTAATCTGCTGCCCCTAACATCGCTGACACCTACATAATATTTATTAACCCCTAATATGCCCCCCCCCAACGTCGCCGCTACCTACCTACACTTATTAACCCCTAATCTGCTGACCGGACATCACTGCTACTCTAATAAATGTATTAACCCCTAAACTGCCTCACTCCCACCTCAAAAACCCTATAATAAATAGTATTAACCCCTAATCTGCCCTCCCTAACATCACCGACACCTAACTTCAAGTATTAACCCCTAATCTGCCGACCGGACGTCGCCGCTACTCTAATAAATGTATTAACCCCTAAAGCTAAGTCTAACCCTAACACCCCCCTAAGTTAAATATAATTTAAATCTAACAAAATAAAATAAATCTTATTAAATAAATTATTCCTATTTAAAGATAAATACTTACCTGTAAAATAAACCCTAATATAGCTACAATATAAATAATAATTACATTGTAGCTATTTTAGGATTTATATTTATTTTACAGGCAACTTTGTAATTATTTTAACCAGGTACAATAGCTATTAAATAGTTATTTACTATTTAATAGCTACCTAGATAAAATAATTACAAAATTACCTGTAAAATAAATCCTAACCTAAGTTACAATTAAACCTAACACTACACTATCAATAAATTAATTAACTAAACTACCTACAATTACCTACAATTAAATAAACTATACTAAATTACAAAAAAAAAAAAACACTAAATTACAAAAAATAAAAAAAGAGTACAAGAATTTTAAACTAATTACACCTACTCTAAGCCCCCTAAAAAAATAACAAAGCCCCCAAAATAAAAAAATGCCCTACCCTATTCTAAAATAAAAAGTTAACAGCTCTTTTACCTTACCAGCCCTTAAAAGGGCCTTTTGTGGGGCATGCCCAAAAGAAATCAGCTCTTTTGCCTGAAAAAAAAAACATACAATACCCCCCCAACATTACAACCCACCACCCACATACCCCTAATCTAACCCAACCCCCCCTTAAAAAAACCCTGAAGATGTCCCTACCTTATCTTTACCACGCCGGGTATCACCGATCCTTCCAGAAGAGGGTCCAAAGTATTCATCCTATCTGGCAAGAAGAGGTCCAGAAGAGGCTCCGAAGTCTTCATCCTATCCGGCAAGAAGAGGACATCCAGACCAGTAGACATGTTCATCCAGGCAGCGTCTTCTATCTTAATCGGCAGCGTCTTCTATCTTAATCCATCCGGTGCGGAGCGGGACCATCTTGAAGCAGCCGACGCGGATCCATCCTCTTCTTCCGGCGACTCCCGACGAATGAAGGTTCCTTTAAGTGACGTCATCCAAGATGGCGCCTCTTAAATTCCGATTGGCTGATAGGATTCTATCAGCCAATCGGAATTAAGATAGGAAAAATCTGATTGGCTGATTGAATCAGCCAATCAGGTTCAATTCGATTGGCTGATCCAATCAGCCAATCAGATTGAGCTCGCATTCTATTGGCTGATCGGAACAGCCAATAGAATGCAAGCTCAATCTGATTGGCTGATTGAATCAGCCAATCAGGTTCAAGTTCAATCCGATTGGCTGATCCAATCAGCCAATCAGATTGAGCTTGCATTCTATTGGCTGATAGGAACAGCCAATAGAATGCAAGCTCAATCTGATTGGCTGATTGGATCAGCCAATCGGATTGAATTTGAATCTGATTGGCTGATTCAATCAGCCAATCAGATTTTTCCTACCTTAATTCCGATTGGCTGATAGAATCCTATCAGCCAATCGGAATTTCAGGGACGCCACCTTGGATGACGTCACTTAAAGGAACCTTCATTCGTCGGGAGTCGCTGGAAGAAGAAAATGGATCTGCGTCGGCTGCTTCAAGATGGTCCCGCGCCGGATGGATGAAGATAGAAGACGCCGCCTGGATGAAGATGTCTACCGGTCTGGATGTCCTCTTCTTGCCGGACAGGATGAAGACTTCAGAGACTCTTCTGGACCTCTTCTTGCCAGATAGGATGAAGACTTCAGACCCTATTCTGGACGGATCGGTGATACCCGGCGTGGTGAAAATAAGGTAGGGAGATCTTCAGGGGCTTAGTGTTAGGTTTTTTAAGGGGGGTTTGGGTTAGATTAGGGGTATGTGGGTGGTGGGTTGTAATGTTGGGGGGTATTGTATGTTTTTTTCAGGCAAAAGAGCTGATTTCTTTGGGGCATGCCCCGCAAAAGGCCCTTTTAAGGGCTGGTAAGGTAAAAGAGCTGTTAACTTTTTATTTTAGAATAGGGTAGGGCATTTTTTTATTTTGGGGGGCTTTGTTATTTTTTTAGGGGGCTTAGAGTAGGTGTAATTAGTTTAAAATTCTTGTAATCTTTTTTTTATTTTTTGTAATTTAGTGTTTGTTTTTTTGTAATTTAGTATAGTTTATTTAATTGTAGGTAGTTTAGTTAATTAATTTATTGATAGTGTAGTGTTAGGTTTAATTGTAACTTAGGTTAGGATTTATTTTACAGTTAATTTTGTATTATTTTAACTAGGTAGCTATTAAATAGTTATTAACTATTTAATAGCTATTGTACCTGGTTAAAATAAATACAAAGTTGCCTGTAAAATAAATATAAATCCTAAAATAGCTACAATGTAATTATTATTTATATTGTAGCTATATTAGGGTTTATTTTACAGGTAAGTATTTAGCTTTAAATAGGAATAATTAATTTAATAAGATTTATTTTATTTCATTAGATCTAAATTATATTTAAAGTGAATGTAAACTCAGCCTTCGTTCTAAACAGCAGTCTATCAAATATAAAAAAAAACCTTAGTTTCATTCATCAAATTTAAATTTTCTAAATGTATACCTTTATTTTCATAAATTTATATCAATTTGCGGCTAAACCGTCCTCCGCCCGGCATTCGTGCTCTTTTGCTCATCTTTTTGATTGATTTCTTAATAGCCAATAACGGCTCTAACCACGGGGGGACCCACCCTCTTCTCATTACGTAATATGCGTTCGTCTTTGGTGCTGAGCTAATCTACTGTAAGCTCGTGCACATTTCGCGCATGCGCAATACTAATAAACACGGCATGCACAATGAAAAATAGACACAGGAGCGCGCAGTGCCTATACGTAAACAGCGGGTGGGACCGCTGTTTACGTAATATGGATGAAAAGTAGGAAGCAGTGAGTGGGAGGAGCGGGTAAGCGAATGAGCGATATGCAATATTTAAAATAAAAAATAAAATACACATTTTATTAGAAATTTATTGCGGCGGTATGCTTAATCTCAGTAATGACTACAAAACTAGATTACACAAAACGGAAAAATTGACATTCACTTTAACTTAGGGGGGTGTTAGGGTTAGGGTTAGACTTAGCTTTAGGGGTTAATACATTTATTAGAGCAGAGACGAGGTCCGGTCGGCAGATTAGGGGTTAATAAGTGTAGGTAAGGTAGCGGCGACGTTGGGGGGGCAGATTAGGGGTTAATAAATATAATATAGGGGTCGGCGATGTTAGGGGCAGCAGATTAGGGGTACATAGCTATAATGTAGGTTGCGGCGGTGTACGGAGTGGCAGATTAGGGGTTAATAATAATATGCAGGGATCAGCGATAGCGGGGGCGGCAGATTAGGGGTTAATAAGTGTAAGGTTAGGGGTGTTTAGACTCAGGCTTCATGTTAGGGTGTTAGGTGCAGACTTAGGAAGTGTTTCCCCATAGGAAACAATAGGGCTCCGTTAGGAGCTGAACGCTGCTTTTTTGCATGTGTTAGGTTTTTTTTCAGCTCAAACTGCCCCATTGTTTCCTATGGGGGAATTGTGCACGAGCACGTTTTTGAAGCTGGCCGCGTCCGTAAGCAACGCTGGTATTGAGAGTTGAAGTGGCGGTAAATTATGCTCTACGCTCCCTTTTTGGAGCCTAACGCAGCCCTTCAGAGAACTCTAAATACCAGCGTTATTTAAAAGGTGCGGGGGGAAAAACAACGCGTAGCTAACGCACCCCTTCTAACGCAAAACTCTAAATCTAGCCGTTTCTTTCTATGTATCAATAATGGTTTGAGTAAACAGATTGAAGAGTTGCTGCGTTATCTGCAACACTAGCATTAATCAAATCTGTAAATATCTTGTCTTACAACCGTTATAACTAATACAGCTGTCAGCATAAGCAAGTTAACACTTTAATATGTGTTGAATGTGTCACAATGGTAACCGGACTGAGATTTCCTCAGTTACCAGTGTGACTTAATTTATGCCAATGTAAAAGAGCAAGAGAAACAATGAGTCACTTGTACTTCAGAAAAACATGGCAATATGCAGATTTTACCTTAGAATGGGAGACCATAGGAGCGGGAGAACGCTGCAAGCTGTATTCGCCGGATTCAGTGAGAAGCTCCGTGTGTACTGAGAGCGGTGACGGCCGTAGCTGATGATGTCAGCGGGATCTCTCTCTCACTCTGTGTCTCACCATTCCGTTGTTTTTCAGAGATAATTTGACTGCAGGTTAAACGGCACTATGCGGGAGGGAGTGCCGAGGCTGGATGCAGAAGAGAAGGTACAATTCCGTAGTAAGAATTCCACAAAATTGTAGCGTGCTGCAGAGATGTAGTTAGGTCACTACACAAACTCAATTTACCAGCAAAGGTAGATAGAAGGAGGAGCCTTAAATAGGGAGAGGAAATGGATTTAAAGGAGTAGTACACAAAAGTCCTTACACCTACTCAGTAATATCCTATATCTCTACCTGTCTATATTCAAGTTAAGTAAGTTAAATAATGAGGTGTCTAATGCATCCTCCATTACAACAAGATCACCTAACAGTTAAATATTTAAATCAGGAGGTGTATAATGGTTCCTCCGTTTCAACAGTTTTGCCAAAAAGTTAAAATAAATAGAAAATGATTTTGAAGCGATCCTGTTTACATAAATCATTAGCCTAAGTTCAAGGCGTTAACTGGATACGCTAATAATTTAAAGTAAATTAATTCAGGCTAGTTTTCCTGCAACATTAAAAAAGAGTGGGAGAGCCCATTAACTCCCCAACCTCCCCTGACATGTTTCGCCGACAAACTCTGCTTTTTCAAAGGGTTACGGCAATGCCATTGCGGCAGGTATTTATCCCCTTATGACTCCGCCTTCAATAATGAGATCATTGTTTGGCCATCCAATCATACTCTTTGTTGTCATTACCTGTCCGATTGTAATAACTAAATAGCATAAGATGATATACGATATTGCCTTGGACAATACGAGTATTCTAAAATAGATAGATTATTCTGAGAGATCTTATACTGATGCTGTTATGAACTTAACACCGCTTGTGGGTTTATAATGATTATCATAAGATATATATCGGCTGATCAGATATAATTTTAGCTGCAGACTGGTTTAAAGGTATATACATCAATGGCATCAATCAGACACATTAACAGGCATAAACCGTAAGTAATGTACGTATTTCCTGGTGAATACATATTTATTTATAAAATATTTTACCAGGAAGGATACATTGAGATTTCTCTCGTTTTCAAGTATGTCCTGGGTCCACGAAACATTGCATTGATACAATAGGGTACAATAAAATACAACAACAATATTAATACATAACAGATGCAAAATTTAACATAGAACAGGTAGGAAATATATAATCAACCATGACAGGTGCATTCTGTTTTGAGATATGTAGAGAGGGATCTCTTAAAGGATATTAGGCTTGGGTAAGGTTTTAAAGTGTGTGGGAGGTCGTTCCATAATTGTGGCGCTCTTTAGGAAAAAGAGGATTGAGCTGCTTTCTATTTGTATGGAGGCAAGCTAAATAATGTGCTGGTACTGGATCGGAGGTTATGGGAGGTGGGAACAGCCGGGGAGAGCATTCTGCTCAGGTAGGGTGGGAGCTTCCCAGAAAAGCTCTTAAACACAAGGCTGGAAAGATGGAGGGTGCGTCTGGATTCCAGCGACAGCCAGTTTAGTTCTTTTAGCATGTCACAATGGTGGGTCCTGTAGTTACATTGTAGCACAAAGCAGCAGAACGAGTTATACAATGTATTAAGTTTATTAAGGTGAGTTTGTGGTGCAGGTGCATATACTACATCCCCATAATCCATGATTGGCATCAGCATTTGCTGTACAATCTTTTCCTTTACTGTAGGGCTGAGGCAGGATTTGTTTCTGTACAGGGCACCTAGTTTTGGATAGAGTTTAGATGCAATCATTTCTATGTGGAGGCCAAAAGATAGATTGGGGTCTAACAACATACCCAAGTATTTGAAAGAGTTGACTGCGGTCAGTTTGCAATTTGATTTTGTTTTGATGCGTAGATGGGTATTTTGTAGTTTGTGTAATTTAGGTCCCGTTCCAAAGATCATTGTGACAGTTTTGTCAGTGTTTAGGAAGAGTTTGTTTTTTGAGATCCACTTTTCTGCCTCTGTGAACTGGTCTTGGAGCACTGCCTCAAGCTGCGGCAGATCAGATTTGTTTGCATAGATTACTGTGTCATCTGTGTACATGTGTACAGTTAAGGATTTGCAGACATTTGGCAGATCATTTATGAATAATGTGAATAGTAGGGGGCCGAGAATGGAACCTTGGGGAACACCACAGGTGACTGGGAGAGGGAGGGAGTCGCTGTCAGAAATGGAGACATACTGTGATTGATCCGATACATATGATCGAAACCAGGTTAGCAGACGATCACCAATACCTGAGTTTTTTAGTTTGTGCAGTAGTATGTTGTGGTCTACTGTGTCAAAGGTCTTTGCAAAATCAAGGAAAATTGCTCCAGTTAGGTCTCCTCGTTCCATGCCAGTTTGGATGTTGTTGCAAACTTTTAGGAGGGCAGTTGTAGTGGAGTGATTTGGGCGAAAACCTGATTGAACAGGGGTCAGATAGTTAGATTGTTGGTAATACTCACATAGTTGGGTATGGACGCATTTTTCTAAGATTTTTGACAATACTGGGAGCAATGATATTTGGCGATAGTTAGTAAACAAGGTTAACTCGACACTTTTATGGATAGGCACTACTCTTGCAGTCTTCCAAAGTTTGGGTATGTAACCAGACACCAAGGATTCGTTAATTAGGGTTGTGACAGGCGCACTGAGCTTCAACAGCATTGCTGGGATTTGATCAGTTCCAGACTGGTTTTTCATTTTTAGATTATCTGTTGAGGGACTTAAAATATCCACATAAGAAAAGCAAGAATATAATAACGGGCATATACAAGGATACAAACACTTGAAAGTGAGGATGAAATCAAAAATATTTTACTTGATAGTACACAGTATATCAACTAAACAGAATATTAGCTAATTCATGTTTGATATTATTTAAATTGATAAATTTAAGGAGAAACATTAAAAACTAGTGAATAACAAAGTTAATCAAAAATTGAAATAATAAGGTATTGAAACCTCTTTATAAATAGTGTTAACTGACATTCAAAATGGCGTGAAAGTGGCACGAAGGAGTGAAAACTATAACATGAGAAAACTAAATTATGAATCCATGTATGGATATTTTTTGTGAAGAAAGGAGGCATTAATAGTGAACGTGTGAGATGTACATTATTATATTTATATTAAATATTAGCCTAGAGCACATCTAGGAGTGAATGGTGATTGCCTGAAAATAGATATGGGCAATATATAATATTAGTGTTTAAAGAAGAAAAAAAATATTTTAAATTATAGATATTTAAAAGTGAGAAGTGCTTGTGTCAATGAATAGTGTGAAGAGAGAAATAATTTTACCTTAAACTTATATTTGTTCAAGTTGGTATGTATTATTACCATTTATATTCCAGCTCTGTATAAGATTATACTCAGTCTTATGGTCATTTTATGAGTTAGATATAGTCTTATCATATTCCTGTAATGAGATATCCTGTAACAGTGACGTGCAGTGACGTCAGAGGCTGGTGAGGCAGTGGCTAGGATACGCCTTCATTCTTTAGATATCCTTTGTTGAAGAAATAGCAATGCACATGGGTGAGCCAATCACATGAGGTATCTATGTGCAGCCACCAATCAGCAGCTACTGAGCATATTTAGATATGATTTTCAACAAAGGACATCAAAAGAATGAAGAAAATTAGATATTAGATGTAAATTGGAAAGTTATTTAAATTTGCATATGGGTTTCATATGGGTTTCATGTCCCTTTAAATGGTGTCTTGGAAAACTGGTCAACTTAGTAAACATCTGATTTTAGTCTAAAAGGATTGTAACAGAAACTCTTGCCAGATAACACAATGCTTGCTCTGATTATGAGATCTAGAAATCCATGCCCATTAAAATATGTTTAAAACATACTTTTCACGGGGCGGAGCCGGAAGCTGCCATGAGAGCAGTGTAAAACCGGAGCTCCGTGCATGATGCCCTGAAATAATACGTTTATTCTGGGTGGATATTTGTAAAACTGCAAAAAAGAAAAAGTAGAGGCAATCTAAACACCTAGGCTTCAAGATGAGACCCTTTGCAATAAGATGTGACACGCCGGTGGATATTTAGAAGAACTATCTCGATACATCTCCAAAGTAGCTGCGCCATAACGGAAGTGAAACTGAAACGCCACCAGAGGCCTACCTTTGTACCCGCAGAGTAATGAACTGCACAGACAAACTAAGAACCCCAGCAGTAAGACCACATTAACAGATAAACCAGGAAGCTGACAGGCTATCGCTCCGTGAACGGAACATGTGGCAAAGGTGAGCCCTTCTGATATAAAAGGCTGGGAACATAGTACAGGCAAAACAGTTAACCGCTACGACACATATATTACTATCTCTGCTAAAAAGACTAAAAGGCCCGTTAGCAGCTAAACACGTACCCACCCATACATGCAGCGGGTGTTATACGAAGAAAAGGCACATAAATAAAGGGAGAATATCACTGACAAAGTCGGGGAAATGAAATCAGCATGAAAAGCAGTTAAAGTAAAGAAAGGTTTCCCTGTGACACGTGTCTCTACTTCTGAGATGCTAGGTACAGAAGCATAGAAGCATCAGCGGCAGAAACTTAATAATAATTCATAACTATAAATATCACTCTGGCAAACAGTGATTTTAAGGGATAAAAACTCTGCAGTACACACAGCAACAGAAACACTTCCTGAGAATTCTCAGTATTAAACATGGCGGCAAGACGCAACATTAGAACTGATAAGACAACTAAGCAGACACCCTTAAAAACTCTCACCATGACATCATACTTACAGGCCACAGATGTAATGGAACCATTGCATAGTGAAGCCAACTCCGGAGCGCAATCACCTACACCTTCTCAGAACTCCCAACACAAGGCCACGGTGACAACTCCTGAGCCGCAAATGCAAGCATCTTTCTTAAGTAATCTGCCATCAAAGCAAGATATAGCTGATATAGTTCGTACGTGTATTAGGGAAGAACTTGCCACCTTATCTCAAGACATCCATACACTTGGTTTTCAAGTTGAATCCCTAGAAAGCAACCATGACCAACTGAGGGAAGAAGTCCAAGTCTTGACTGAACAGGTCAATACTCAGCAAGATGTCATTCAAACCCTCCAAGAAAAAATGGAAGACATGGAAAACCGCAGTCGGCGGAAAAACATTAGAATTAGAGGAGTACCAGAGGAAGTTTTACCTCGAGATTTTCCAGTCTATCTACAAGCCCTGTTTCAGCATGTAAAAGAAACTTCACACACAACGGACATACAATGGGTGAGAGCACATCGATCACTTCGTCCTAAACCCCCCAGTACAGCACCACCCAGGGACATTATCATCAGGTTCAAGAATTTTCTAGAGAAAGAAATGATCTTAAACCAGACACGCAAAAACCAGCCAATCCGCTTTAGAGGTACTGTATTGCAGTTCTATCAGGACTTGTCATATGAGACTTTGCAGAAGAGAAAGGCATTCTCCCCTCTGACTACTGCATTAAGAAACAAGAAGATCCCCTACCGTTGGGGTTTCCCAGCACAGATTTGGGTCATTCAAGATAATATCAGACTGATCTGTAAAACACCAGATGAAATAGCGTCTTTCTGTTCATCTCTGGACATTGAACCTATAAAGTCAACGTCAGACAATGGCGCTACCCAGTCCTCAGCCAAAAGACCTAGCGACAGAATCCCGAATTGGCAGACTGTTTCCACAAAAAAAGGGAAAACTTTGATTCCCATACCACACAGATCACCTGTTACTAACTTAACTGTTTCCACAGAGGTGTCTTGAATTGTAGACAATATTTAATTACAGGGCCTTATATCAAGATAGTTTATTGTTAGTATTGCCTTTCAGTTTGAAATTGTTTATTTACCAGAATGAAGGAGATCCTGTTAGGTGAGACCTAGGGGCTTGCAACACCAAATCCCCCATGTATTCTCTCAACCCTATGTTAGGAAGAGAGACTTGTATTGTAATCCATATACTAAAATTTCAGTATATACGTTTGTTTGTTATATGTTTACACTAATGCACAACTTAGTTCTCACTGTTAATTTTTTGTTTTGCAGAAAAACCTGTGTTCAAACTTTTTCTCCCGAACCCAGAGCAATGTACAATGCAGCATTCCTGATCAAGTTCTATCAAGTATAGGTAAAGATGTCGAGACATACAAATAAACACACACACCATCTGACTTTACTAACGCAGAATGCTAAAGGGCTGAACTCACCTCACAAACGCAGCAAGGCACTATCAGACCTAGCTAAGCGACATGCAGATATTATATTTTTGCAGGAGACTCATTTTCAACATCAAAGAGAACCAAAATATCTAGGGAAAACATACACCACACATTACCACAGCTCAGGACCCCATAAGAAAGCAGGAGTGAGCATCCTAATCAAAAAGGACCTCCCGTTCACGACTTCACATATCAGTAAAGACAAGGAGGGTAGATTCCTAGGCCTAACTGGACTGTTGTATGGAAGACCTATAACGTTAGTAAATATATACGCACCAAATACCAAGCAGAATTCTTTCTTCCGCACTATGTTTAGGATGACGTTAGATTTGGCAGTAGGTCCAGTGTTTCTAGCAGGAGATCTGAATTTCCCCCTCCAGCCCTATAAAGATAGTTCCAATCCTAAAATAATGGTATCCAAAAAAACCACTACAACATTATGGAGAAACCTAAAAGACCTTAACTTATATGACCTTTGGCGCCTTATACACCCAGACACAAAGGACTACACTTTTTATTCTAGCCCCAACAAGACACATAGTAGATTGGACTATATCTTCACTAATCATAAAGGCCTCCCTAATGTCCATAACTGTGATATCTCCCCGACGGCATGGTCAGACCATTCGGCGGTAAAACTGAAATTCTCTTGGCCAGAAGCGCAGTCAGATGCGTTTCTTTGGAAGTTAGATGACACTTTACTGAATGACCCAGACACCCAATTGAAGATATCAACACTGATCACAGAATATTTCACACACAATGAAAATTCTATAAATAACAAATATATGATTTGGGAGGCACATAAAAGTGTATTGAGAGGGGAACTAATAAAGTTAAAAGCCCAGAGACAGCGTCAGATGAGGCAACAATATAAAGACTTGACTGATGAATTTTCCCGATTGGACCTGGCAATAAAACAAAATCCAAATAATCTAGAAATATTTCAGGAATACCAAGCGACCCGTACAGCCCTAGACAGTTTTTTAGATATAGAGTACCATAGCCTACAGCGGAAAACAAACAGCATGTTTTATTACGAGAGCAATAGAGCAGGCAAACTGCTAGCGAGGGCACTAAAAAAGAAGCGGTTTAAGTCATATATCTACGAGATTAGGAAACCACAAAGTCAGAGTCCTCTAACCACAACAAAAGAAATACTAGATAGTTTTAGGGAATATTATATTAATCTATATAACATTTCCAAAACACCTCCCTCAGGGGAACACCTCACAAATCTCAAGTCATATGTAGCAAAGTGTAATATTCCCCAAATCACACAAGACCAATTGCAAGATTTAAAGAAACCCATCACGGCGCACGAAATACAGCATGCGATTAGCACATTACAAAATGGGAAGAGCCCGGGCCCTGATGGCTTCTCTTCAAAATATTATAAGCTCTTCTCCCAAAACCTAACACCCCACCTAACATCCCTCTTTAATGAAGTAACAGGCAATAACCCGTTCCCTCCCTCTATGCTAGAAGCACAAATCTCAGTAGTCCCTAAACCAGGGAAGTCTCCAGACACCCCAGCAAATTTCCGTCCAATCTCATTGCTGAATGTGGACATAAAACTATATGCCAAAATTTTAACAGCACGTATTAATAAAGTCCTTCCCCAAATAGTCCACATTAACCAGGCCGGTTTTACACCAACACGAGAGACACGAGACAACACTACTAAACTTTTAGCGCTAATGGAACATGCACACCGTACGCACACGCCCTCCGCATTCATTTCAATGGATGCGGAGAAAGCCTTTGATAGGCTCAGTTGGAACTTTCTAAAGCAAGTTTTATCTAAATTTGGGTTTGATCAGGAATTAATAGGGAAGATATTTTCATTATATAACACCCCACAAGCAAAAGTTAAACTCAATGACTCAGTCTCAGACCCTTTCCCAATAACAAATGGTACGAGGCAGGGCTGCCCCCTGTCCCCACTACTTTTTGTGCTATCGATGGAAGTATTAGCCTCATATGTTAGAGATAACGAACACATAACAGGACATCAGATAGGACAGTCGGAATACAAAATCACAATGTATGCAGATGACATATTTACCACACTAACACATCCTAGCAAGTCTGTCCCCACCCTTATTCATTTGATACAAGAGTATGGCCTCTACTCCAATTTCAGCATAAACATATCTAAATCTGAATTATTGGGTATTAACTTAGAGCCAGTGACAGTAAAAACTTTACAACAGCAATTTCAATTCAGAATCCAAGATAAAGCGATAAAGTACCTTGGGGTACATATCTCCCCTAATGTCTCTGATATTTTACTACTTAATTATAACTCACTTAAACTACATGTATCCTCATTGCTAAGGACTTGGAATAATAAATTCCTTTCTTGGCTCGGTAGACTTAACGCGATCAAAATGGTCATATTACCAAAAATATTGTATTATATGCAAACCTTGCCCATTCCCCTCCCTGAACAAACAATTCACCAGATACAAAAAATGCTTACCAAGTTTATATGGGCAAATAGGCGCCCACGAATAGCAACAGCGACACTTTACCGTCCAAGAGAATTAGGAGGCATGGGGGCCCCAAACCTACAACACTACAAGCAGGCAACCTATCTGACCAGAATTGTTGACTGGTGCAAGAATGCAGTCAATAAAGAATGGGTTCAGCTAGAACATCAGTTAGCTAACAATACTCCGCTAGGAGGCTTCTGCTGGCTCCCTCCCAGTCAAAGAGTACTCCCCAAAACCGTAGCCACATCGACATGGGAAACTTACAAATGTTGGGACAGGATTATTAAGAAACACCCGCACATCTCCTCGACATACTCCCCGCTAACCCCATTAGTGGGGAACACTCTCCATCCAATTAACCTTATAAAAAAAGGGGAATATCCCTTAAGTATACGAGAATCTCTTCCCGTCTGTGAATTTTACGTAGCAGGAAAACCGAAATCACAAGAAGAACTTATTGCTAAACATGGCCCTAGATTTCAAGATTGGCTTGCGTATTTGCAAATATCCCACTTTCTCACCACACACCCGTTCAAAGCACAACTAACTCGATCTCTCACCCCATTTGAGAATATATGTATCAACCCCCTCCCAAACCGGGGAATATTGTCTCTCACACATAAACAAATTTTAGTCACATACTCTAAAACACTGCCATCCTATGTCAGCGCATGGGAGAAGGAATCAGAAAGCTCGATGCCTAGACAGACATGGTGTGATATATTCACACGTATGAGTAAGGCTTCCTCATCCATCTCTATCCAAGAGATGAATTTGAAACTGATGTGCAGGTGGTATTATACACCAGTACGCCTACACCAAATTTTTCCTACAGTTTCAGACATGTGCTGGAGAGGCTGTCAAGAAAGGGGCACGCCATACCACATCTGGTGGCAATGCCCAATAGTAAAAGACTACTGGGAGTCAATCAAAAGAGAAATTGAGAAAGTCTTGCAGGTGTCCTTACCACTTAACATCTGGACTCTTCTTTTTAACTCATTCCCTAAAATAACTTGTAAATTTAGACTAACACTTTTGACAATCATGGTTAATTCAGGGAAAAAATTAATACCATTAAACTGGAAGAAGCCAGATCTTCCTTCAGTGGAGGCATGGAAAGCTACAGTAACACATGCACTTACATTAGAGAAATACCACTTCAAGCTGACCAACCGAAAAGACGACTTAGACTCAATACGATTCATATGGGACGAGTACAGAAATACCTGACCCGGTTTCACAGTGTGAGTAGTAGCCGAGAGCCTCAGTAATCACAACAAGGTAATATGTAGTCTTAGATACCAGCTTAGCAATGGAATGCAAAATTTTCAATTAACCATTCAAACACAAGTACATATATGCTCTGGGTTCTCCCTTCTTCTTTCTTTCCTTTGTTTTATTTTTATTTTTAAAATCCTAAAACTAGGAGTTCTTTTCTGCAGTTAAGATGTTAATAATATGTTAAATATATGAGTAGATAATGTGAAGCAAAGCTATATCTGTACACCTTGTCATATAATACTGTATGCTTCTGAACCTTTCAATAAAAAGTTTAAAATGAAAAAAAAACCAAAAAAAAACATACTTTTCACTTTAAAGGGACATGCCAGCCACATTTTTTCTTTTATGATTTATAAAGAGAATGAAATTTTAAACATCTTTCTAATTTACTTATATTATCTAATTTGCTGTATTCTCTTGATATTCTTTGATGAAAAGCATATCTAGATATGCTCACTAGCTGCTGATTGGTTGCTGCACATAGAAGCCTCGTGTGATTGGCTCACCATGTGCATTGCTTTTTCTTCAACTAAGGATATTTAAAAAATGAAGCAAAATAAATAATGGAAGTAAATTGTAATGCTGTTTAAATTTCTATTCTCTATCTGAATCATGAAAGAAAGATTTTGGGTTTAGTGGCCCTTTAATGCTGTAAATTATGCTTATAGATTCTTTCATTACATAAGGGATGAGAGAGTCAGAGGGGGAGGAAGAGAGACAGAGAGAGAAAGAGACCATGGGGAGAACAACACATAAGGAGAGAGATGGATAGATAGAGAGAGACACACACACACACACACACACACACAAGGGGGGGGGAGGGACCACTGCATTTTAAAGTAATAAAACAGCAGAGCTACAGAGAGTTCAGAAAGTAAGACTATACATTAGTACAGAGGCAAGCTGCTAAGTTAGTGGGTGTAAAGTTTGAGTAAACAAAATACAAAAACGACCCTGCTGTAAAAGAGTAAAAAAAACACTAAACCACATTCATTAAATTATCATTTTCACTAACAGAATCCCTTTTTAGTAAAATCTTACTTCAATAAGATGTGGCTGAAACAGTGTTCTCTGTGCCTCTCTCTTCCTGCTCTGTAAGGATTCAGGAAGTGACAGTGGCACATTCCACTGCACTTAGAGGGGAAGAACAGAACTCTCTTTTTCACTTTAGCAAAGCTAGCAGGTTCACAGGACAGCAACAAAATATATGAAAATTGTTTTTTTCCGTTTTTGTTTTGTTTTATATGATTTAACATCCAGCCCCAACCCTATGTTCCACTTACTAATGCCTCTCGCTGGATTGGTTCAGCCCAAATAGGACTGCCTCAAATAAGCAGTTAATGGGCAATGCAATGATCTTAACCACTTGCATCCAGTAGGTGGCGCAGCATGTTGTGTAATGGTGGGCAGACCTGCTTGTGCCTCTGCATTGCACAACATATAGTTGTGAGAAAAAAAAATGCTGGGGAAAAAAAATACAATTTTTTTTTTAAAGCCAATAAAAAAAAATATATTTTTGCCCATATGAGAGGTGAAGCACTGCCTCACCTGCCTCTAGTGACTGCACATCACTGTCCTGTAATGATGTATCCCGAAAAAAATCTAACATAACTTGCAATACTGATGTTGGTAATGTATAATAAAAGTTAATTCACAGTAATTTAAAGACAGCTTATATTTGTTCAAGTTGGTGTATACTATTATCATTTATATTCCAACTCCAAATAAGATTCTACTCTCTCTTAAGATCATTTCTTGTGTTAGATATAGTTTGCTTAAATTTCTGTGATAATATATCCCAAACAGATAATCGAACATTACTTGGTATACTAAAGTTGGTAATATATGATAAAAGTTACTTTTCAGTATGCTAGATGCTGTGTCCACTTTCTTTATTGGTATGATGTTCCCTCTTTTGTAAGACATTTATATTCCTAGACAGTATGGTATAATTTTTCTCATAAGTTATCGTAATCAGTCTTTTAATCTGATAAATTAAAATGGTCTTATAAATATGAGAAATTATTATATTTGTTCAGACCATTTGGCTGAACTGAATTCAACAAAAAAATAAAAATCCATCTGCTTTCACATTGCAACAATGTTTTTGTTATGAGTCCACCTCTTATACCGAGATTCATTTTTTGAATACCGGTGCATAGTAAATGATCAACTTTCCCTTGATGGTATTTGTGAAAGTGATAAGTTACCAATGTTATAGTTTTTTTGGCTTTGTAAATCATTAGTAGTCTTTGTAATTTAAGTGTTGTCATACCAATGTATATCTTTGGACAGTTACATTGAAGCATGTACTGTATATTACTCCAGTTGTATTACAGCTTATATAAGATTTGATATCATGTACTTTACCAACTCTATCATGGATTGTTATAGTGTTACACATATGCCTGCAGCTGCAGGATGTACCACATGGATATAATCCCTGCACTGTCCAGGTGTTAGTTTTTTTCTTGCTAGAAAAATGACTTGGGCTAATCATATCTTTCAAGTTCCTGCATCTTCTATAGCTTACGTCTACTTTGTTGCCCAATATCTGTTTTAACATCTGATTGCAATATATTCCAATGCTTATTAATCACATTGATTACTTTTTGACTATAGTAGTTGGAAATCATTATTAATCTGTTTTTTCTGTCAGATTTGCAACACTTCGGTTTCAATAGCTAATGTCTCGGGGTTAATCTCGCTCTTTTTTTGGCTTTCTTAATGGATGTTTTACTGTATCCACATTTTAATAATCTTGTCTCCAGTTCTTGAGCTCTTAAATTGAATTGACTGTCTTCTGAACAATTGCGCTTGGTTCTTAAAAATTCCCCTATCATGAACTACGATCTGTGATTTTTTTTCAAAAGAATAGGGAATAGATAATTTCCTATGGACGTATCCCTGCTATAGGAACACCTCATTCCCTTTTGGACACAGTCTAGCAATTCATCATCTGCTACCAATAATTTTAAATGTTTCCTGATAATTTAAAAAAACTTGTGTGTATATTGTGCACGGCAATCTGTCACAAAAGTTACACCCTCAAATCCATGTTGTTTCTCTTGGTCCATTAATAATGTAGTCCTATCTAACATTTGTACCTCCTTACTTGCTCACTTAATATAACATGTGTGAAATAACCCCTCTGTTGAAAACGAAAATCCAAATCCTTTGTCTGTGTTTTACATATATCTAGATCAGAATAATTCCCCTACACCCTAATAAACTGCCCTTTAGCTATAGCATAAGGGACATGATGAGGATTGCAACTTTTAGCATGGAGAAGAGAATTGCCTGAAATGGGTTTCCTATACTGTATGTATGTTTCAATATCTACATACACTTTTGCCTCTGAAAGTGATATCTAAAAAAAATATCTCTTTCTTCGGTACATCATGGGTAAATTTCAAACCTAAATTTTTATTAAGTTAGAAAATATTAAATATCACTTACATCACCATGCCAAATTAGTTGAAGATTGTCTATAAAACATTGATAAAATGCAGTTTCTCTGAAGGGGTTTTGGTCATCAAAAATGCAGTTGGCATAGTAGGGGGCAAACTTATCACCCATAACTGTCCCATATTTCTGAAGATAAAAAAACACCTTCAAATTCAAAGAAATTATGGGGTCAATTTATTAATTTCCTAGTGGACATAATACAATGAAGCGTATCATGTCCACTGCACATCGATAAATGCTGACAGCATACGCTGTCGGCATTTATCATTGCACCAGCAGTTCTTGAGAACTGCTGATGCAATGCCGCCCCCTGCAGATTGGCCGCTAGCAGGGGGTGTCATTCAACCTGATCGGCTTTTAACGCTGAAAAAATGGTAATTTCAGCGTAAAAGCAGTAATGCACTATTGGGAGTCGTGTCGGTAAAGCTTGTGTTACAGCCTATACCGACATGATCCATTCCTCCATCTGAGAGCAGTAGTTATGGATTTTGTGTAACAAAAATGTTTCACAAAACTCATAAGTAAAATGTTACAAAGTACACTAACACCCATAAACTACCTATTAACCCCTAAACCGCTGCCCTCCTGCATTGCAAACATTATATTAAACTTATTAACCCCTAATCTGCCACCCACCCACATTGCGACTATTCAATAAATTTATTAACCCCTAATCTGCTGCTCCCGACATCGCCGACACTATAATAAATGTATTAACCCCTATTCCGCCGCTCCCCGACATCGCCACCACTAAATAAAGTTATTAACCCCTAAACCTCCAGCCACCCACATGTCCACCACTAAATAAACATATTAACCCCTAAACTGCCGGCCCCCCACATCGTAAAACACTAAATTAAACTATTAACCCCTAAACCTAACACCCCTTAACTTTAAATTAAAATTATAATATAACTCTATTTAAATAAATAAAAACTTACCTGTGAAATAAAAATAAACCTAACATTAAACTATAAATTAACCTTACAAAACTAATCTAATAAAATAAAAAATACTACCAATTAAAATATCTAAATTAAAAATAGGTAGTTGCTCATGGTCTGATCATTCCCCTGTCACTATTCAATTACCATTAACGTCTCCTGTGAAATCCAGACCCCCTTGGCATTTATTAGACTCTCTTCTTTCCATCCCGGGTCTCAAAGATAATATTTCAGAGGAAACTTTTCATTTCTTACAGCACAACAGTACAGGTCAGGTCGATGACTTCTGTTTATGGGGTTCACTAAAAGCTTTCCTTAGGGGTCTCTTTATTAAGATACAAAGCCAAACTCACAAAAGATCTGCAGCTTCTCTAGCACAACTACAAAAGACTCTTCAATCTCTCACAATTCAGCATATGTCCACTCTAAACCCTCGTTTCCTACCTCTTATAGAATCAACTAGGAATTCCCTTAGGCTTTTGGAAAACCAAAAAAGTACAAGATTGCTTGCGGGCTAATAAACTCCTATTTTACCTTAAAGGCAACAGAACAGACTTCCTTTTAGCCAGGAAATTGAGAAATTGTACAGCCCAAACTCGAATCCCTTACTTACATAATGGGGAGACCACTATAACCAACCCGAAAAATATAGGAGCCAAATTTTCTAGGTAATATACACAACTTTATAACCTACGCTCATCTTATCATTCAAACTTTTTTATCCAACTTAAACCTCCCAACCCCAAAAATTGCGAGAGCAGATTGATAATATAGATTCTCTATTCACTGTGGATGAAATCACCTCAATTATCTTGAAGCTGAAAGCTCATAAAGCTCCAGGGCCGGATGGCTATACTTCTCTATTTTATAAATCTTTTGTAAGCCAAATTTCCCCTATTCCGTTAAGAGTGTTTAATAAAGCAGGACACATAGGTTCTTTTCCTGAGGAGTTCCTGCAAGCTACAATAATCACACTCCCAAAACCTGGTAAGACCCCAGATAACTGTTCAAATTTTAGGCCTACATCCTTACTAAATATTGACACTAAGGTATATGCCAAGATTTTGGCGAACCTTATAAATACCATAATTCCCCAATTAATAGAACCTAATCAAGTTGGCTTTACTTTAGGCCGCGAAGGCCCAGATAATGCCAGGAGGCTACTTAACATTTTTCTGGAGGACAGTCGACTAGGCCAACCATGAGTAACCTTATCACTGGATGCTGAAAAAGCCTTTGACCAAGTCGACTGGCTTTATCTGAGGGAGGTTTTGTTAAAATTTGGTTTCCCTCAAAATTTCTGCTCTATGATTATGGCATTGTATTCCTCTCCCTCTGTGAAAGTATGTGGCATAGGCTTTTGCTCATCAAGCTACAAGATTTCAAATGGTACCCGACAAGGGCATCCTCTTTCTCCATTGTTGTTTGCTCTCGCCATAGAGCCACTCGCAGAAAAAAATTGAAGTTCCCCTGTGATTGAGGGAGTTAATATTTCAGGTAGTCTACATAAAGTAGAATTGTTTGCAGATGATTTAACTATAGTTACCTCCAAACCCTTCTCTTCCATTCCAGCCCTATTTTCGATACTAGAGAAATTTGTCAACGTTAGTTATTATAAGTTAAATATCTCTAGAACTATTGCATATGCGCTAAACATTCCTGACAGCAACGTTAATAGGTTACAAAGTTATGGTCTAAAGCAAAAATACATCATTTAGGCATCTATCTATCCCATGATATCCCCACTGTTATCTCCAGCATTTTTGCCCCTCTTTTACAAAATTTTAAAGACCTTATAAAACAATGGGACTCTCCATTCTTATCATGGTGGGGAAGAATAGCTGAAGTGAAGATGAATTTACTCCCAAAAATAACCTATTTAGTTGCTTACCGATACCTATTCCTAAACCCATATTAATACAATTTTAGTGAGTTTGTCATTTTTTCATTTGGAAGGGGAAAAAGTCCAGAATTGCTGTAAAAATTTTATATAACCCAATCCTGGCGGGAGGGGCAGCTCTACCCAATATCATTAAATATCATGAAGCAGCAAGACTAGCTCATATTTCGGCTTGGGGAGACCTCACTTCTTCCAGTAAATGGTTTAGCCTAGAACAGAATTTGAGACCTGATTTGGATACCCAAACATGTTAGGAACTTAAATATTTCCGGGAATTACATAGTCAAGGCAAATCTTAAGTTCTGGGACACAATATACCACTCCCTGGGGGTTTCACCCCACACTTCTCCGATACATCCTCTCTCAGGACTATTGAATGACTTATCAAATTCACACCCGGAGTGGTGGGAGAAACAAGGATTTGTAAGAATAGCAGATTTTTGTGTCAATTCTTCTATGTCCATGACTATATTCCAAAACCGTTTCCACCAAAGGTCTTTATTTAATTTTGAGTTTTTTAGACTCAAAAGCTTCCTAAGATCCTGGGGGTTTCTCAATGCACCTTGTAGACTATTAACTAATTAGGAGAGGAGATGGTGCTCGAAATTGCAAATTCCTAAATTGTTTTCTTTAGCCTATATGGACGTTCTTCAACCGCCTACCTTCTGTAAAACGCCCTACATTAAACAGTGGGAGAGGTTTTCTGAGGTTTGAAGCCTCGGAAGAGTCATGGTCCAGAGCTATCCTGATTACCAAAAAGCTGTGCATAATGTTACTTACATGGAACTATTTTATAAAATTCTTACTCAATGGAACTTGACTTATTCCAGATTTTTCATTCACATTCCCCTTTGTACTGGAGAGGCTGTGTAAGGATTGGAACTAAAGCACACATGTGGTGGGAGTGCTCTAAATTTCAAGAACCTTCGACCAGAGCTCTCCTTTGTAGTAGAAGGTTTAGAGTGCAGTGGGGAGATCACCCCCAAAGGGGACTTTTTCATATGTTCTCTGAAAAGCTCTCGGCGCATATATTTAACCTCTGTGTCTATCTCTTTACTGCAGTAAAATTGGCTATAGCTAGGTCTTCGCATCAACCTAAGGGCCCTGGGTGGACCCAAGTCCTAAAATTTTTTATCACATATGGAATCCATGGAAAGCCCCATATTTGCTGCCAACAATAGAATTGATACTCACTGTATGAGCTGGGAGCTTTGGATACAAAGCCAGGGGCAGAGACCCAGTATTTAACTAGAGCCTAAGTAGACATTGATTCAACTTAAAGTTGTGAGGTTTTTGATATTGTACTAACTGCCAACAATTGTAGATAAATCTTTTTCATATCGAAATCTGGCCTTAAGCGACATAAGCAGCTTTCTCACCACCCACCTTTTTTTTTCTCTCCTCCTCCCCTTTCCTGAGATCAAAGAGAAAAGAAAGCATTTTAGCATTTTCTGTTGACAATGGGGGTGTTAGCCCTTAGCTCTTATTGGTATTATATCTTATATATATATATATATATATATATATATATATATATCCAATGCTACGGAATTTGACGGCGCTATACAAATAAATGATAATAATAATATCTTCAGTACAACACACTACAGTTCTTTATTAACTGGTTTATAGTAAATTTATGAGACACAATTTTAATTTTGTAGTTATGATTTACACTGTTATGATGAGAAATTTGTGTTTGTCACCCTTTCTGTAACCCGTTATGATATGGAACTTGTATATTAATTTAATTACGTTTAGGCTGCATCCTCTTCGAAAGTAATGCCTGTACTGTGGATTATTGTTATTGTAATAATATAAAACTTCAATAAAAATGTATTAAAAAAAAAATCTAAATTACAAATTTAAAAAAACCTAACACTACGGAAAAAAAAATAATCTAAATTACAACAAAAAAAAAATCCTACAAAAAATTAAAAAAATCTAACGGCCAGATTACGAGTTTTGCGTTAGAGGCTATGCGGTGCTAACGAGCAGTTTTTTCTCACCGCTCACTTACCTGCAGCGCTGGTATTACGGGTTTTTACAAACCCGGCGTTAAAAGGCAAGAAGTGAGCGTTGAGCAAAATTTTGCTCCTTACCGCACTCCAATACCAGCGCTGCTTAAGTCAGTGGTGAGCTGGTCGTACGTGCTCATGCATGATTTCCCCATAGTAATCAACGGGGAGAGCCGTCTGAGAAAAAGTCTAACACCTGCCAAAAAGCAGCGTAAAACTCAGTAACGCAGCCCCATTTATTCCTATAGAGAAAAACATTTTATGTTTACACCTAACACCCTAGCATGAACCCCGAGTCTAAACACCCCTAATCCTACACTAATTAACCCCTAATCTGCCGCCCCAACATCGTCGACACCTACATTATACTTATTAACCCCTAATCTGCCGCCCCCAACGTCGCCGCCACTATACTAACTATATTAACCCCTAAACCTAAGTCTAAACCTAACCCTAACACCCCCTAACTTAAATATAATTACAATAAATCTAAATAAAAATTAATATTATTACCTAAATAATTCCTATTTAAAATTAAATATTTACCTATAAAATAAACCCTAAGATAGCTACAATATAACTAATAGTTACATTGTAGCTATCTTAGGGTTTATTTTTATTTCACAGGCAACTTTGTATTTATTTTAACTAGGTACAATAGTTATTAAATAGTTATTAACTATTTAATAACTACCTAGCTAAAATAAATACAAAAGTACCTGTAAAATAAAACCTAACCTAAGTTACAATAACACCTAACACTACACTATAATTAAATAAATTTACTAAATTAACAACAATTAAATAAATTAAATTAAATTAGCTAAAGTACAAAAAACAAACACTAAATTACAGAAAATAAAAAACAAATTACAGATCTTTAAACTAATTACACCTAATCTAATAGCCCTATCAAAATAAGAAAAGCCCCCCCCCCAAAATAAAAAAAAACCCTAGCCTAAACTAAACTATCAATAGCCCTTAAAAGGGCCTTTTGCGGGGCATTGCCCCAAAGTAATCAGCTCTTTTACCTGTTAAAAAAAAATACAAACACCCCCAACAGTAAAACCAACCACCCACACAACAAATCCCCCAAATAAAAAGCTAACTAAAAAACCTAAGCTCCCTATTGCCCTGAAAAGGGCATTTGGATGGAAATTGCCCTTAAAAGGGCAGTTAGCTCTTTTGCGGCACAAACCCCTAATCTAAAACTAAAACCCACCCAATACACCCTTAAAAAACCTAACACTAACCCCTAAAGATCGACTTACAGTTTTGAAGACCGGACACCCATCCTCAAGGAAGCGGCAGAAGTCTTCATCCAAGCCGGGCGAAGTGGTCCTCCAGACGGGCAGAAGTCTTTATCCAGACGGCATCTTCTATCTTCATCCATCCGACGCGGAGCGGGTCCATCTTCAAGACATCTGACGCGGAGCATCCTCTTCATCCGACGACTACCTGACAAATGAAGGTTCCTTTAAGTGACGTCATCCACGATGGCGTCCCTTAGATTCCGATTGGCTGATAGAATTCTATCAGCCAATCAGAATTAAGGTAGAAAAAATCCTTTTGGCTGATGAAATCACCCAATAGGATTTAAGTTCAATCCTATTGGCTGATCCAATCAGCCAATAGGATTGAGCTCACATTCTATTGGCTGTTCCAATCAGCCAATAGAATGTGAGCTCAATCCTATTGGCTAATTGCATCAGCCAATAGGATTTTTTCTACCTTAATTCCGATTGGCTGATAGAATTCTATCAGCCAATCGGAATCTAAGGGACGCCATCTTGGATGACGTCACTTAAAGGAACCTTCTTTCGTCGGGTAGTCGTCAGAAGAAGAGGATGCTCCGCGTCGGATGTCTTGAAGATGGACCCTCTCTGCGTCGGATGGATGAAGATAGAAGATGCCGTCTGGATGAAGACTTGTGAACGTCTGGAGGACCACTTCGCCCGGCTTGGATGAAGACTTCTGGCTTCGTTGAGGACTTCGGCCCGGTTGGATGAAGACTTCTGCCGCTTCTTTGAGGATGGATATCCGGTCTTCAGAACTGTAAGTCGATCTTCAGGGGGTTAGTGTTAGGTTTTTTAAGGGTGTATTGGGTGGGTTTTATTTTTAGTTTAGGGGTTTGGGCCGCAATAGAGCTAACTGCCCTTTTAAGGGCAATGCCCATCCAAATGCCCTTTTCAGGGCAATGGGGAGCTTAGGTTTTTTAGTTAGCTTTTTATTTGGGGGGTTTGTTGTGTGGGTGGTGGGTTTTACTGTTGGGGGTGTTTGTATTTTTTTAAAAGAGCTGATTACTTTGGGGCAATGCCTCACAAAAGGCCCTTTTAAGGGATATTGATAGTTTAGTTTAGGCTAGGCTTTTTTATTTTGGGGGGGCTTTTTTTATTTTGATAGGGCTATTTGATTAGGTGTAATTAGTTTAAAGATCTGTAATTTGTTTTTTATTTTCTGTAATTTAGTGTTTGTTTTTTGTAATTTAGCTAATTTAATTTCATTTATTTAATTGTTTTTTATTTAGTTAATTGATTTAATTGTAGTGTAGTGTTAGGTGTTATTGTAACTTAGGTTAGGTTTTATTTTACAGGTACTTTTGTATTTATTTTAGCTAGGTAGTTATTAAATAGTTAATAACTATTTAGTAACTATTCTACCTAGTTAAAATAAATACAAACTTGCCTGTAAAATAAAAATAAACCCTAAGCTAGCTACAATGTAACTATTAGTTATATTGTAGCTATCTTAGGGTTTATTTTACAGGTAAGTATTTAGTTTTAAATAGGAATTAGTTAGGTAATGATATTATTTTTATTTAGATTTATTTAAATTATATTTAAGTTAGGGGGGGTTAGGGTTAGACTTAGGTTTAGGGGTTAATAAATTTAGAATAGTGACGGCGACATTGGGGGCAGCAGATTAGGGATTAATAAGTGTAGGTAGGTTGTGGCAACATTGGGGGCGGCAGATTAGGGGTTAATAAAAACAATGTAGGAGTCGGCGATGTTGGGGGCATAAAACTCTTAACTACTGACTTTAAAATGCATTAGGGATCTTGGAGGTAGAGGGTGTACCGCTCACTTTTTGGCCTCCCAGGACAGACTCATAATACCAAAAAAAACCTAAGCTACCCATTGCCCCTAAAGAGGAATTTGTATGGGCATTGCCCTTAAAAGGGCATTTAGCTTTTTTGCATTGCCCTTAAAAGGGCATTTAGCTTTTTTTCAAAGCCCAAACCCTCATCTAAAAAAATAACCCATCCAAAAAATGTAAAAGTAACCTAACACTAACCCCAGAAGATCTACTCACGGTTTCTGAAGTCCGGACATCCATCTCCATCCAGGCGGCGAGGTCTTCATCCATCCTGGGGGCGTCTTTCTTTCTGGAACCTGATACCATCCTGTGCAGAGCGTCCTCTTCATATGGTCTCCGCCATACACTGAAGTTGAATGCAAGGTAGCCGTTTCAAAATGGCATCCCTTGCATTTCTATTGGCTGATTTGATTCTTCAAATTAAAATCAGCCAATAGGATGAGAGCTTCTGAAATCCTATTGGCTGTTCTAAACAGCCAATAGGATGAGAGCTACTTATCCCAGAAGGTAGCACCCCCAAATAAGTTGTATCCCTAGATGCCTTATCAAATTGCAGACAACATGCTAAAAGACAAGCTTGATCCCTGGACCCTTGCACTCTACTCAATCAACATCTTTTTCAATAGCGGCAGACCAGGGCTCCATTTCCGGTCCGCCACTGAGTTCCAGCAGGCCGGATAGGCCGAAGAGGTTTTGCCGGTCCTCCGACGTTTACCTCATCTCCATGACAAAATATGCATTGTCATTTACAATGTAGATTATTTAAAGTATTGGATATATCTTAAAATGGATTTAATGGTTGATTGCTATTATTTCAAACGTAAATATATATATTTTAAATGTTTAAAATGATATTAAGCAAACATTAAATCCATTTGAAGATATCTACAATAATTTAAAGGATATTATTTAAACATTGCCCCTTAATCTGCCATAACCTAAAACTAACTGCAGATGGTCAAAAACAGAAATATTAAATATTTAAATGGATGCATTGTTATGTACAATATGTAATGTTACGATATTTGCATATAAATGAAAATGTATTTAATGTTGCTTGTTGTGAATTATTATTTCTAATTAAAGACAGTATAATTAACATTATAGATATATATAACTGCCTGCCTGTTATGTAAATATATAATTGAATTATAGTGACTACTGTAACATAAATATATATTAACATATATATCTATGTTATCACTAATAAACACAACAAGCTTACAGAAACACATTTAAATTTATATGCAACACTTAAACCATTATGCAATATACATGCATAATTGTTTAAATATTAAATATCAATGCAAGGACTCACTAAAAAAATGTTTATTTTGAAGGTGGGGTTACTTTAAAGTAGGTGGGGCTTTTGTTTGTTTTTTTTACTGCAAAAGAGCTGTGATCACTTTAACGCAATGCTCTACAAAAGACACTTTAAAGGCCTATTGTAAATTATTTTAGAGTTAGGGTTTATTTATTTTTTTATTTAGTTTTTTTATTTTATGGGGCATGTAGTTTAGTGTTAGGTATAATGATTTTTTATTTTATTTTTTTGTGGTAACTTAGCTTTTTTATTTTTTTGGTAACAGTTTTTTTTTTCATTTTGGTAAATTTGTAGTTCCACCCTATTTTCCGTCAGTAGAATGCAACCCCCCATTTTACTCAAAGGTCTCATTACCCCATTTTTTACAGAATTAAATTATATTAGCTAGTATTTAAAAAGTGCCAGATTGTTGTTATATAGGCACCCTACAACCCAATTGCATCCATTAATCACAATTTTGTAGCTTTCCAGCCACAGCTGCTGCAGCCTACTGGGAAATCCCCTGGTATCCCAGTGGGCCAATCTGGCCTTGTCCATCAGCTCATCTCACCCATGATTTAGACAAATAAATAGGATTAATGATCCCTGTCTGCTAGGGGGGGATGAATCCCTGATAGTTTACGCTTTAAAGGGGATCAGAGAAATGCTTATTTGGGTGAGTTGCTGCAACTTGCACGTGATAAAGCTATGTATTTTACTAGTTTATAATGAACTAGTCCTAATAAATATATATCAAGTTCTGCCTCTGATCTATAATTCATTCATAACAAGTTAGTGTGAGAATGATAAAAGTTTAAAACAAAAGCAGATAAATGTTATGGCTAGAGCCAGCGTCACTCAACTGACAGAGTACAACTTCAAGCTGATAAACACTGCATGCGGTGTGTGCTTCAATCATATAACTGATTGGTTATCACTCTCCAATTAGGGTTATTGAATAATATACATCTATGGCTACAGCCATGAGCCATAGGGGTCAATTTACCAAATGTCGAGCAGACGTATCACTATAGTGAACCATGTCCGCCCGACATCGCTAAATGCTGACAGCATACACTGTCGGCATTTAACATTGCACAAGCAGTTCTTGTGAAATGCTAGTGCAATGCCGCCCCCTGCACATTTACGGCCAGTCGGCCACTAGCAGGGGGTGTCAATAATCATGATCGTATCAGATCGGGATGATTGCAGTCCACCACCTAAAAAGTGGTGGACATGTTAAGGAGCAGTGGTCTTAAGACCGCTGCTTCTTAACTGCCGTTCCTGGCAATCTAGAAACTATGGGCGAATAAAGCAGCATCCGCTGCTTATTAAATCCACCCCATTGATGTATATTATGCAATAACCCTAATTACATATAGCCCAGATCAGGCAGCGACTGATTTCTTCTCCCACCCGCAGTACACACACAACAGTAAAGTAGTAGTAGTAGTAATTTGTTGGGGAACCCAAGCACAACAGTCACAGCTTCTACCTTGCCTTGTGCACCACGTGCGTGGCCTCCATGCAGCTTGGCTCCCGCTCCCACCTCCTTCCCTGTTGTGTCAGTCAGAGCACTCACATGATGTCATTCCTCCCTCCACTCCCCGTGGCGCGGTGCTAATTTGAGTAGAGTGGCTGGTCTGCCTTGTAACATGTAAGCACTGTGCACTCAAAGCAACCAGTCGCTCCATGAATGGCCTTTCCTACAGCTACTGTTGTATCACCTGGAAAATTCCTGGTATCCCAGTAGGCCAATCGAGCCCTGTCTTTTACAACAAGATGAGATAAGATATGGACACTTTCTTATAATAGAAGCTAATTTCCTGTAGCTGTCAGATGTAAATCTTGTCAAGCCTGAAAATGATGCGTTCTTAGTCAATGATAAGAAATAATGAAGAAAAAAACTTTTCAAATGTTAAAAGTGTTAGAATAATCAATGACCCATCCTGCCTATATACAAATAGCATTTAGACTGTTTACCAGTGAGCAGGATGGATCTCACACATGTAAATGAGAGTTTCCATTACACAGTGTATAGAGGGGTTAATGAAAAAAACCTTAAGTGGTGTAAAACGGCCATTGTATATCTGAGTTTCAGGTTGATTCCCAGTTTCAATCCCAATAATCCGGATAAATACTAAACAACCAAAAACACCTTTTCTTTCATGTAATTAGCAAGAGTCCATGAGCTAGTGACGTATGGGATATACATTCCTACCAGGAGGGGCAAAGTTTCCCAAACCTCAAAATGCCTATAAATACACCCCTCACCACACCCACAATTCAGTTTTACGAACTTTGCCTCCTATGGAGGTGGTGAGGTAAGTTTGTGCTAGATTCTACGTTGATATGCGCTCCGCAGCAAGTTGGAGCCCGGTTTTCCTCTCAGCGTGCAGTGAATGTCAGAGGGATGTGAGGAGAGTATTGCCTATTTGAATGCAGTGATCTCCTTCTACGGGGTCTATTTCATAGGTTCTCTGTTATCGGTCGTAGAGATTCATCTCTTACCTCCCTTTTCAGATCGACGATATACTCTTATTTATATACCATTACCTCTGCTGATTCTCGTTTCAGTACTGGTTTGGCTTTCTATAAACATGTAGATGAGTGTCCTGGGGTAAGTAAATCTTATTTTCTGTGACACTCTAAGCTATGGTTGGGCACTTTGTTTATAAAGTTCTAAATATATGTATTCAAACATTTATTTGCCTTGACTCAGAATGTTCAACATTCCTTATTTTCAGACAGTCAGTTTCATATTTGGGATAATGCATTTGAATTAATCATTTTTTCTTACCTTCAAAAATTTGACTCTTTTTTCCCTGTGGGCTGTTAGGCTCGCGGGGGCTGAAAATGCTTCATTTTATTGCGTCATTCTTGGCGCTGACTTTTTTGGCGCAAAAAATCTTTTCCGTTTCCGGCGTCATACGTGTCGCCGGAAGTTGCGTCATTTTTTGACGTTATTTTGCGCCAAAAATGTCGGCGTTCCGGAAGTGGCGTCATTTTTGGCGCCAAAAGCATTTAGGCGCCAAATAATGTGGGCGTCTTATTTGGCGCTAAAAAAATATGGGCGTCGCTTTTGTCTCCACATTATTTAAGTCTCATTTTTCATTGCTTCTGGTTGCTAGAAGCTTGTTCTTTGGCATTTTTTCCCATTCCTGAAACTGTCATTTAAGGAATTTGATCAATTTTGCTTTATATGTTGTTTTTTCTCTTACATATTGCAAGATGTCTCACGTTGCATCTGAGTCAGAAGATACTTCAGGAAAATCGCTGTCTAGTGCTGGACCTACCAAAGCTAAGTGTATCTGCTGTAAACTTTTGGTAGCTATTCCTCCGGCTGTTGTTTGTATTAATTGTCATGACAAACTTGTTAATGCAGATAATATTTCCTTTAGTAAAGTACCATTGCCTGTTGCAGTTCCTTCAACATCTAAGGTGCAGAATGTTCCTGATAACATAAGAGATTTTGTTTCTGAATCCATCAAGAAGGCTATGTCTGTTATTTCTCCTTCTAGTAAACATAAAAAATCTTTTAAAACTTCTCTCCCTACAGATGAATTTTTAAATGAACATCATCATTCTGATGATTCTTCTGGTTCAGAGGATTCTGTCTCAGAGATTGATGCTGATAAATCTTCATATTTATTTAAAATGGAATTTATTCGTTCTTTACTTAAAGAAGTACTAATTGCTTTAGAAATAGAGGATTCTGGTCCTCTTGATACTAATTCTAAACGTTTAGATAAGGTATTTAAATCTCCTGTGGTTATTCCAGAAGTTTTTCCTGTTCCTAATGCTATTTCTGAAGTAATTTCCAAAGAATGGGATAAATTGGGTAATTCATTTACTCCTTCTAAACGTTTTAAGCAATTATATCCTGTGCCGTCTGACAGATTAGAATTTTGGGACAAAATCCCTAGAGTTGATGGGGCTATTTCTACCCTTGCTAAACGTACTACTATTCCTACGTCAGATGGTACTTCGTTTAAGGATCCTTTAGATAGGAAAATTGAATCCTTTCTAAGAAAAGCTTATCTGTGTTCAGGTAATCTTCTTAGACCTGCTATATCATTGGCTGATGTTGCTGCAGCTTCAACTTTTTGGTTGGAAACTTTAGCGCAACAAGTAACAGATCATGATTCTCATAATATTATTATTCTTCTTCAGCATGCTAATAATTTTATCTGTGATGCCATTTTTGATATTATTAGAGTTGATGTCAGGTTTATGTCTCTAGCTATTTTAGCTAGAAGAGCTTTATGGCTTAAGACTTGGAATGCTGATATGGCTTCTAAATCAACTCTACTTTCCATTTCTTTCCAGGGTAACAAATTATTTGGTTCTCAGTTGGATTCTATTATCTCAACTGTTACTGGTGGGAAAGGAACTTTTTTACCACAGGATAAAAAATCTAAGGGTAAAAACAGGGCTAATAATCATTTTCGTTCCTTTTGTTTCAACAAAGAACAAAAGCCTTATCCTTCATCCTCAGGAGCAGTTTCAGTTTGGAAACCATCTCCAGTCTGGAATAAATCCAAGCCTGCTAGAAAGGCAAAGCCTGCTTCTAAGTCCACATGAAGGTGCGGCCCTCATTCCAGCTCAGCTGGTAGGGGGCAGGTTACGTTTTTTCAAAGAAATTTGGTTCAATTCTGTTCACAATCTTTCGATTCAGAACATTGTTTCAGAAGGGTACAGAATTGGTTTCAAGATGAGACCTCCTGCAAAGAGATTTTTTCTTTCCCGTGTCCCAGTAAATCCAGTGAAAGCTCAAGCATTTCTGAATTGTGTTTCAGATCTAGAGTTGGCTGGAGTAATTATGCCAGTTCCAGTTCCGGAACAGGGGATGGGGTTTTATTCAAATCTCTTCATTGTACCAAAGACGGAGAAATCCTTCAGACCAGTTCTGGATCTAAAAATATTGAATCGTTATGTAAGGATACCTACGTTCAAAATGGTAACTGTAAGGACTATCTTGCCTTTTGTTCAGCAAGGGCATTATATGTCCACAATAGATTTACAGGATGCATATCTGCATATTCCGATTCATCCAGATCATTATCAGTTCCTGAGATTCTCTTTTCTGGACAAGCATTACCAGTTTGTGGCTCTGCCGTTTGGCCTAGCTACAGCTCCAAGAATTTTTACAAAGGTTCTCGGTGCCCTTCTGTCTGTAATCAGAGAACAGGGTATAGTGGTATTTCCTTATTTGGACGATATCTTGGTACTTGCTCAGTCTTTACATTTAGCAGAATCTCATACGAATCGACTTGTGTTGTTTCTTCAAGATCATGGTTGGAGGATCAATTTACCAAAAAGTTCATTGATTCCTCAGACAAGGGTGACCTTTCTGGGTTTCCAGATAGATTCAGTGTCCATGACTCTGTCTTTAACAGACAAGAGACGTCTAAAATTGATTTCAGCTTGTCGAAACCTTCAGTCACAATCATTCCCTTCGGTAGCCTTATGCATGGAAATTCTAGGTCTTATGACTGCTGCATCGGACGCGATCCCCTTTGCTCGTTTTCACATGCGACCTCTTCAGCTCTGTATGCTGAATCAATGGTGCAAGGATTACACAAAGATATCTCAAATAATATCTTTAAAACCGATTGTACGACACTCTCTAACGTGGTGGACAGATCACCATCGTTTAATTCAGGGGGCTTCTTTTGTGCTTCCGACCTGGACTGTAATTTCAACAGATGCAAGTCTCACGGGTTGGGGAGCTGTGTGGGGATCTCTGATGGCACAAGGAGTTTGGGAATCTCAGGAGGTGAGATTACCGATCAATATTTTGGAACTTCGTGCAATTTTCAGAGCTCTTCAGTTTTGGCCTCTTCTGAAGAGAGAATCGTTCATTTGTTTTCAAACAGACAATGTCACAACTGTGGCATACATCAATCATCAAGGAGGGACTCACAGTCCTCTGGCTATGAAAGAAGTATCTCGAATTCTGGTTTGGGCGGAATCCAGCTCCTGTCTAATCTCTGCGGTTCATATCCCAGGTATAGACAATTGGGAAGCGGATTATCTCAGTCGCCAAACGTTGCATCCGGGCGAATGGTCTCTTCACCCAGAGGTATTTCTTCAGATTGTTCAAATGTGGGAACTTCCAGAAATAGATCTGATGGCGTCTCATCTAAACAAGAAACTTCCCAGGTATCTGTCCAGATCCCGGGATCCTCAGGTGGAGGCAGTGGATGCATTATCACTTCCTTGGAAGTATCATCCTGCCTATATCTTTCCGCCTCTAGTTCTTCTTCCAAGAGTAATCTCCAAGATTCTGAAGGAATGCTCGTTTGTTCTGCTGGTAGCTCCGGCATGGCCTCACAGGTTTTGGTATGCGGATCTGGTCCGGATGGCCTCTTGCCAACCGTGGACTCTTCCGTTAAGACCAGACCTTCTGTCGCAAGGTCCTTTTTTCCATCAGGATCTGAAATCCTTAAATTTAAAGGTATGGAGATTGAACGCTTGATTCTTGGTCAAAGAGGTTTCTCTGACTCTGTGATTAATACTATGTTACAGGCACGTAAATCTGTATCTAGAGAGATATATTATAGAGTCTGGAAGACTTATATTTCTTGGTGTCTTTCTCATCATTTTTCTTGGCATTCTTTTAGAATACCGAGAATTTTACAGTTTTTTCAGGATGGTTTAGATAAGGGTTTGTCCGCAAGTTCCTTGAAAGGTCAAATCTCTGCTCTTTCTGTTCTTTTTCACAGAAAGATTGCTATTCTTCCTGATATTCATTGTTTTGTACAAGCTTTGGTTCGTATAAAACCTGTCATTAAGTCAATTTCTCCTCCTTGGAGTTTGAATTTGGTTCTGGGGGCTCTTCAAGCTCCTCCGTTTGAACCTATGCATTCATTGGACATTAAATTACTTTCTTGGAAAGTTTTGTTCCTTTTGGCAATCTCTTCTGCCAGAAGAGTTTCTGAATTATCTGCTCTTTCTTGTGAGTCTCCTTTTCTGATTTTTCATCAGGATAAGGCGGTGTTGCGAACTTCTTTTGATTTTTTACCTAAAGTTGTGAATTCCAACAACATTAGTAGAGAAATTGTGGTTCCTTCATTATGTCCTAATCCTAAGAATTCTAAGGAGAAATCGTTGCATTCTTTGGATGTTGTTAGAGCTTTGAAATATTATGTTGAAGCTACTAAGTCTTTCCATAAGACTTCTAGTCTATTTGTTATCTTTTCCGGTTCTAGAAAAGGCCAGAAAGCTTCTGCCATTTCTTTGGCATCTTGGTTGAAATCTTTAATTCATCTTGCCTATGTTGAGTCGGGTAAAACTCCGCCTCAGAGGATTACAGCTCATTCTACTAGGTCAGTTTCTACTTCCTGGGCGTTTAGGAATGAAGCTGCGATTGATCAGATTTGCAAAGCAGCAACTTGGTCCTCTTTGCATACTTTTACTAAATTCTACCATTTTGATGTATTTTCTTCTTCTGAAGCAGTTTTTGGTAGAAAAGTACTTCAGGCAGCGGTTTCAGTTTGAATCTTCTGCTTATGTTTTTCATTAAACTTTATTTTGGGTGTGGATTATTTTCAGCAGGAATTGGCTGTCTTTATTTTATCCCTCCCTCTCTAGTGACTCTTGTGTGGAAAGATCCACATCTTGGGTAATCATTATCCCATACGTCACTAGCTCATGGACTCTTGCTAATTACATGAAAGAAAACATAATTTATGTAAGAACTTACCTGATAAATTCATTTCTTTCATATTAGCAAGAGTCCATGAGGCCCACCCTTTTTGTGGTGGTTATGATTTTTTTGTATAAAGCACAATTATTCCAATTCCTTATTTTATATGCTTCGCACTTTTTTTCTTATCACCCCACTTCTTGGCTATTCGTTAAACTGATTTGTGGGTGTGGTGAGGGGTGTATTTATAGGCATTTTGAGGTTTGGGAAACTTTGCCCCTCCTGGTAGGAATGTATATCCCATACGTCACTAGCTCATGGACTCTTGCTAATATGAAAGAAATGAATTTATCAGGTAAGTTCTTACATAAATTATGTTTTTGGGAACTTTTTGAGTGAAAATTTGTTTGAGGTTTTAGCAACCAAATCCATTTTGAAATGTGATCTCCGGAAAGAAATACGGTTCCTAAAAAGGCTGAAAACCTAGTTATAGGGAGCTGATATCAGAAAGATCGTGATCAATGAGCTCTCGTCCTGCTGCTAGCTGCATATAACGGATGTGATGGATGTTGCTGAGATATTTGTTAAATGCATGAGAGCTGCTATAGAAAGACAATGTGCTGGTTGGTACACTTGCTATTGGCTGCACCACCCGCCTGTCACTTGCCATTTTAAAGGAGACATCACAATGAGTTGCCTACTTAAACTTTAAAGAATATGATTTTAGATTAAAAACGTATTTAATAAAGTTTAAAAAAGTAAATTTATGCTTACCTGATAAATTAATTTCTTCTATGGTAAGACGAGTCCACGGATTCATCCTTTACTTGTGGGATATTATCCTTCTGCTAACAGGAAGTGGCAAAGAGCACCACAGCAGAGCTGTCTATATAGCTCCTCCCTTAGCTCCACCCCCCAGTCATTCGACCGAAGGTACAGGAAGAAAAAGGAGAAACTACAAGGTGCAGAGGTGACTGAAGTTTAAATCAAAAAAATATAATCTGTCTTAAAATGACAGGGCGGGCCGTGGACTCGTCGTACCATAGAAGAAATTAATTTATCAGGTAAGCATGAATTTACTTTTCTTCTATAAGGTAAGATGAGTCCATGGATTCATCCTTTACTTGTGAGATACAATACCAAAGCTACAGGACACGGATGAACGGGAGGGACAAGACAGATGGTTAAACAGAAAGCACCACTGCTTGAAGAACTTTTCTCCCAAAAATAACCTCCGAAGAAGCAAAAGTATCAAATTTGTAAAATTTGGAAAAGGTATGAAGCGAAGACCAAGTCGCAGCCTTACAAATCTGTTCAACAGAAGCATCATTTTTAAAAGCCCATGTGGAAGCCACCACTCTAGTAGAGTGAGCTGTAATTCTTTCAGGAGGCTGCTGTCCAGCAGTCTCGTATGCCAAACAGATGATGCTTTTCAGCCAAAAGGCAAGAGAGGTAGCCGTAGTCTTTTGACCCCTACGTTTTCCAGAATAGACAACAAACAAAGAAGATGTTTGACGGAAATCTTTGGTCGCTTGCAAGTAAAACTTCAAAGCACGAACCACGTCCAAGTTGTGCAACAGACGCTCCTGAGAAGAAGGATTAGGACACAGAGAACAAGGAACAACAATTTCCTGATTAATATTCCTATTAGTAACAACCTTAGGAAGGAATCCAGGTTTGGTACGCAAAACCACCTTATCAGCATGGAAAACAAGATAAGGCGAGTCGCATTGCAATGCAGATAGTTCAGAAACTCTTTGAGCCGAAGAGATAGCAACTAAAAACAGAACTTTCCAAGATAGAAGCTTAATATCTATGGAATGCATAGGTTCAAATGGAACCCCTTGAAGAACTTTAAGAACTACATTCAAACTCCATGGCGGAGCAACAGATTTAAACACAGGCTTGAAACTAAAGCCTGACAGAACGACTGAACGTCTTTAACATCTGCCAGACATTTGTGCACTAGAATTGATAAAGCAGATATCTGTCCCTTTAAGGAACTAGCTGATAGCCCCTTCTCCAATCCTTCTTGGAGAAAGGACAAAATCCTAGGAATCCTGATCTTACTCCATGAGTAGCCTTTGGATTCGCACCAATAAAGATATTTACGCCATATCTTATGATAAATTTTTCTGGTGACAGACTTTTGAGCCTGAATCAAGGTATCTATGACCGACTCAGAGAAACCCCGCTTGGATAAGATCAAGCGTTCAATCTCCAAGCAGTCAGCCGCAGAGAAACTAGATTTGGATGCTGGAACAGACATTGATCAGAAGTTCCATTCTCAGTGGCAGAGTCCATGGTGGAACAATTAAGAGGGTAGGAACAAAAACAAAAGTTATTTTCTCTTTCTTTTTGTTTTCTACTTAGATACCTTGTCAAAAGTTATACTTAAATAAGTGGGTAATCTATAGGAGCAGTGCTTAAGCATATAATACAGATTATGACTGAAATGACATGTCACATTGCTGTGGGTTATGTCAGAAAGGGTATGCTTCTATACAATGTAATATATATATATCTCAAGTGTTAGTAAATTTAGGGTAAGTTATAAAATATACCTTTTATTAGTATTGGTTAAAAAGACAGCTATCTATAGTGTGTTTTGCTGTCCTCACTTTATTTAAAAACACATCTCCTTTACATTGATGTCTGTTTTATTATATTATTCCTTAGTTAGATATAGCAGTAGCTGTAGGTTATTGTGAGAATTTTAGCTGGGTATGGATATATGTTTTTTCTAAACAATTACTAGCCTTATATATATGGCTTGTTAGAGAATTACCATATACCAGCTCAGTATATTTTTCCTGAGAGGATTAATATCATTGTATATAACCCATAGCTCTCATATATTGGTCATCATCAAAAAATTAAGTATGTAATGACATTTTATTAATATTGTTTGTGTGGTTTTCAAGGAAAATTATAGTATCAATACACTTTGATTAAGGTGTGTGCTCAATAAAGTGTTTATACACTGTTTTTAACAGTTCAAAGTATTCCTCTTATGTTAATTTTTATGTGAAACAAAGTGTATTTACTGCATGTCAGAAAAAGCTGATATTTTCCTAGGCTCCTAGATTTTCGTTGTTTCATAAACTGATGTTCCTCTTTTTTTATCAAGTTGCAGAGCAATTTATTTTTGAATTGAGGTTTTTTTTCCTTTCAATATACCCTGGATCTGGGTTATATTACAATACCTCTCTTATATTTAGCTACTGCATTGATCCTGAATGTGCTTTTTAAATTAAAGCTTAATATATTTAAACATCACACAGTAATTGTTATTTCTGCAAGACTGATATTTCTCAGAGGCAGAATATATTAGTATGATTTTTGGTTAATATATATTGCTGCTTGTGACTTTTGTTAGTAGGGAAAACAATATACCCCTTATAGCTCCTTAACTTAGTACCATGTAAGAGACCGTTGCTTCAGGATTATCATGATAGTGTCTTACTGCTTGATGAGAGGTATTTGTTTGAGCACGTGATCAGTATATATGCTCTACTGTTTGCTTAGGAGAACTGCTATGGTTGCTTACGCTATCGCTTTGAGTTTGAATTAAGCTTTTTCTAACTTAGTACTGCTGTTACTTGTAACTGTATTGTTACAATGTTAGCTGCTTTACATACACTGTTTAAAAAATGTAGCCGTTAACTGTCTTAAAGGGACACTGAACCCAAATTTTTTCTTTTGTAATTCAGAAAGAGCATGCAATTTTAAGCAACTTTCTAATTTACTCCTATAATCAATTTTTCTTTGTTCTCTTGCTATCATTATTTGAAAAAGAAGGCATCTAAGCTTTTTTTTGGTTTCAGTACTCTGGACAGCACTTTTTTATTGGTGGATGAATTTATCCACCAATCAGCAAGGACAACCCAGGTTGTTCACTAAAAATGGGCCGGCATCTAAACTTACATTCTTGCATTTCAAATAAAGATACCAAGAGAATGAAGAAAATTTGATAATAGGAGTAAATTAGAAAGTTGCTTAAAATTTCATGCTCAATCTGAATCACGAAAGAAATTTTTTGGGTACAGTGTCCCTTTAACTATACACCACCTTAAACAGGATTTGAGCTAGTTGACACTTTCGTGCCCTAACTGATATGTTACCACATAGCTTAGATTAGAAGATATTTCTATTGCAATCGTCAGTCATTATTTCATAACTGATGAGACCCACCAACTTTTAATGATTTTAAATCAACTTATTTCAACATAAAGGAGAGCAAAGTTTAAAATTAGGAAACCCCTAGGGGGGGTTTAGGGGTTTCCTAATTTTAAACTTTGCTCTCCTTTATGTTGAAATAAGTTGATTTAAAATAATTAAAAGTTGGTGGGTCTCATCAGTTATGAAATAATGACTGACGATTGCAATAGAAATATCTTCTAATCTAAGCTATGTGGTAACATATCAGTTAGGGCACGAAAGTGTCAACTAGCTCAAATCCTGTTTAAAGGGACAGTAAAGTCAAAACTAAACTTTCATGATTCAGATAGGGCATGCCATTTTAAACAACTTTCCTATTTACTTTTATCATCAAATTTGCTTTGTTCCCTTGGTGGTATTTTTGAAAAGCTAAACCTAGCTAGGCTCAAACTGATTTCTAAACAGTTGAAAACCGCCTCCTAGCTCAGAGCATTTTGAAAGTTTTTCACAGTTAGACTGTGCTGGTTCACATGTGTCATATAGATAACATTGTGCTCACTCCCGTGAAGTTATTTAGGAGTCTTCACTGATTGACTACACTGCATGTCTGTCAAAGGCACTTAGATAAGGAGGCTGTCTGCAAAGGCTTAGATACAAGGTAATCACAGAGGTAAAAAGTATATTAATATAACTGTGTTGGTTATGCAAAACTGGGGAATGGGTAATAAAGGGATTATCTATCTTTTTAAATAAGATACATTTTGGTGTAGACTGTCCCTTTAAGGTGGTGTATAGTTAAGACAGTTAACGGCTACATTTTTTAAACAGTGTATGTAAAGCAGCTAACATTGTAACAATACAGTTACAAGTAACAGCAGTGCTAAGTTAGAAAAAGCTTATAACAAACTCAAAGCGATAGCGTAAGCAACCATAGCAGTTCTCCTAAGCAAACAGTAGAGCATATATACTGATCACGTGCTCAAACAAATACCTCTCATCAAGCAGTAAGACACTATCATGATAATCCTGAAGCAACGGTCTCTTACATGGTACTAAGTTAAGGAGCTATAAGGGGTATATTGTTTTCCCTACTAACAAAAGTCACAAGCAGCAATATATATTAACCAAAAATCATACTAATATATTCTGCCTCTGAGAAATATCAGTCTTGCAGAAATAACAATTACTGTGTGATGTTTAAATATATTAAGCTTTAATTTAAAAAGCACATTCAGGATCAATGCAGTAGCTAAATATAAGAGAGGTATTGTAATATAACCCAGATCTAGGGTATATTGAAAGGAAAAAAACCTCAATTCAAAAATAAATTGCTCTGCAACTTGATAAAAAAAGAGGAACATCAGTTTATGAAACAACGAAAATCTAGGAGCCTAGGAAAATATCAGCTTTTTCTGACATGCAGTAAATACACTTTGTTTCACATAAAAATTAACATAAGAGGAATACTTTGAACTGTTAAAAACAGTGTATAAACACTTTATTGAGCACACACCTTAATCAAAGTGTATTGATACTATAATTTTCCTTGAAAACCACACAAACAATATTAATAAAATGTCATTACATACTTAATTTTTTGATGATGACCAATATATGAGAGCTATGGGTTATATACAATGATATTAATCCTCTCAGGAAAAATATACTAAGCTGGTATATGGTAATTCTCTAACAAGCCATATATATAAGGCTAGTAATTGTTTAGAAAAAACATATATCCATACCCAGCTAAAATTCTCACAATAACCTACAGCTACTGCTATATCTAACTAAGGAATAATATAAAAAAAATGGACATCAATGTAAAGGAGATGTGTTTTTAAATAAAGTGAGGACAGCAAAACACACTATAGATAGCTGTCTTTTTAACCAATACTAATAAAAGGTATATTTTATAACTTACCCTAAATTTACTAACACTTGAGATATATATATTACAGTGTATAGAAGCATACCCTTTCTGACATAACCCACAGCAATGTGACTTATATCATTTCAGTCATAATCCATGGTGGAACAGATGACATGTCCACCAGGTCTGCATACCAAGTCCTGCGTGGCCAAGCAGGTGCTATCAAAATCACCGAAGCTCTCTCCTGTTTGATTCTGGCAATCAAATGAGGAAGGAGAGGAAATGGTGGAAACACATAAGCCAGGTTGAACGACCAGGGTACTGCTAGAGCATCTATCAGTACTGCCTGAGGATCCCTTGACTTGGACCCGTAACGAGGAAGTTTGGCATTCTGACGAGACGCCATCAGATCCAATTCTGGTGTGCCCCATTGCCGAAGCAATTGTGCAAACACCTCCGGATGGAGATCCCACTCCCCCGGATGAAAAGTCTGACGACTTAGAAAATCCGCTTCTCAGTTCTCCACTCCTGAGATATAGATTGCTGATAGATGGCAACGGTTAGTCTCTGACCATCGACTTATTTTGGCAACCTCTATCATCACTAGAGAACTCTTTGTTCCCCCCCTAATGATTGATATATGCTATAGTCGTGATATTTTCCGACTGGAATCTTATGAATCTGGCCGACGCCAGCTGAGGCCACGCCTGAAGCGCGTTGAATATCGCTCTCAGTTCTAGAATATTTATCGGGAGGAGAACCTCCTCCTGAGTCCACAAACCCTGTGCTTTCAGGGAATTCCAGACTGCACCCCAGCCCAATAGGCTGGCGTCCGTCGTCACTATGACCCACGCTGGCCTGAGGAAACACATTCCCTTGGACAAATGATCCTGTGACAACCACCAAAGAAGAGAGTCTCTGGTCTCTTGGTCCAGATTTATCTGAGGAGATAAATCTGCATAATCCCCATAGTTGCAGTGGTCTGAGATGCAAGCGAGCAAACGGAACTATGTCCATTGCCGCTACCATTAAGCCGATTACCTCCATACACTGAGCCACTGACGGCCGAGGAATGGAATGAAGAGCTCGGCAGATGGATAAAATCTTTGATATCCTGACCTCCGTCAGAAAAATTTTCATGTCCACCGAATCTATCAGAGTTCCCAGGAATGGAACTCTTGTGAGAGGGATAAGTGAACTATTTTTTACGTTCACCTTCCACCCGTGAGATCTTAGAAAAGCCAACACGATGTCCATGTGAGACTTGGCTAGTTGGTAAGTCGATGCCTGGATTAAGATATCATCCAGATAGGGCACCACAGCTATGCCCCGCAGCCTTAGAACCACCAGAAGGGACCCTAGCACCTTTGTGAAAATTCTGGGAGCTGTGGCCAACCCGAAGGGAAGAGCCACAAACTGGTATTGCTTGTCCAGAAAGGTGAACCTGAGGAACTGGTGATGATCTTTGCGGATAGGGATGTGTAGATACGCATCCTTTAAGTCCACGGTGGTCATATATTGACCCTCCTGGATCATCGGCAAAATAGTCCGAGTGGTCTCCATCTTGAAGGATGGGACTCTGAGGAATTTGTTTAGGATCTTGAGATCCAAAATTGGTCTGAAGGTTCCCTCTTTTTTGGGAACCACAAACAGATTTGAGTAGAACCCATGCCCCTGTTCTGTTTTCGGGAACTGGGTAGATCACTCCCATGGTATATAGGTCTTATACACAGCGTAAGAACGCCTCTCTTTTTGTCTGGTTTACAGACAATTGAGAAAGATGGAATCTCCCCCTTGGGGGAGAATCTTTGAAATCTAGAAGATACCCCTGGGTTACGATTTCTGAAGCCCAGGAGTCCTGAACGTCTCTTGCCCAAGCCTGAGCAAAGAGAGAAAGTCTGCCCCCTACTAATCCGGTCCCGGATCGGGGGCTACCCCTTCATTGCTGTCTTGGTGGCAGCAGCGGGCTTCTTGGTCTGTTTACCCTTGTTCCAAGTCTGATTAGGTCTCCAGACTGACTTGGATTGAGCAAAATTCCCCTCTTGCTTTGAAGCAGGGGAAGAGGGACCACCTTTGAAGTTCCGAAAGGAACGAAAATTATTTTGTTTGGTCCTCATCTTATTTGTCTTATCCTGAGTAAGGGCATGGTCTTTTCCTCCAGTGATGTCTGAAATGATCTCTTTCAGTTCAGGCCCGAATTGGGTCTTACCCTTGAAAGGGATGGCTAACAGCTTAGCTTTTGATGACACATCAGCAGACCAGGACTTAAGCCATAACGCTCTACGTGCTAAAATGGCAAAACCTGAATTTTTCGCCGCTAATTTAGCCAGTTGAAAAGCAGCATCTGTAATGAAAGAATTAGCTATCTTGAGAGCCCTAATTCTATCTAGAATATCATCTAATGAGGTCTCAACCTGAAGAGCCTCCTCCAGAGCCTCAAACCAAAAGGACGCTGCAGTAGTTACAGGAACAATGCACGCTATAGGCTGGAGAAGAGAACCTTGATGAACAAATATTTTCTTCAGGAGACCCTCTAATTTTTTATCCATAGGATCTTTGAAAGCACAACTGTCCTCAATAGGTATAGTTGTACGCTTAGCCAGGGTAGAAATAGCTCCCTCCACCTTAGGGACCGTCTGCCACGAGTCCCACATGGTGTCTGATATGGGAAACATTTTCTTAAAAGTAGGAGGGGGAGTGAACGGAATACCTGGTCTATCCCACTCCTTAGTAACAATGTCCGAAATCATCTTAGGGACCGGAAAAACATCAGTGTAGGCAGGAACCTCTAGAAATCTGTCCATTTTACACAATTTCTCTGGAACTACAATAGGGTCACAATCATCCAGAGTCGCTAAAACCTCCCTGAGCAATAAGCGGAGGTGTTCTAGTTTAAATTTAAAAGCCATCATATCTGAGTCTGTCTGAGGGAACATATTTCCTGAATCAGAAATCTCTCCCTAAGCCAGCAAATCCCTCACCCCCAACTCAGATCATTGTGAGGGTACATCGGATATGGCTAATAAAGTGTCAGAGGGCTCAGCGTTTGTTCGCACACCAGACCTACTGCGCTTCCCCTGCAACCCAGGCAGCTTAGATAAAACCTCTGTGAGGGTAGTATTCATAACTGCAGCCATATCTTGCAGGGTGAAAGAATTAGACGCACTAGAAGTACTTGGCGTCGCTTGTGCGGGCGTTAATGGTTGTGACACTTGGGAAGAATTAGATGGCATAACCTGATTCCCATACAAAGAGAGAAGCGCTCTACCAGGAACGAACAACAGCTCAGTGGCTTGTTCTATGGCGATTTACCACCCGGAAGCAGCCTCTTTTAGACCAGTGTGCTTTTCACAGAAGAAAACTTTCCTGAAGTATATCAGTCTGATCCCGCCAAGTAAGGTCAGTCCAGCCCCGAAATACCAGGCAATTCTCCTCTGAACAAGGAACATGACAACCCCAGACGATCGTTTCGGCCTCCTATGGGCCTCGTCAGTGAGGTGCAGCCACATTCCTCTAAGCACACTGGGCAAGGAGTCCACGTCTGGTTTCCCCCATCACCCATAGGGAGACTTCCCCAGGGTCATAATAATTTGCATACAAAGAGAGAAGCGCTCTACCAGGAACGAACAACAGCTCAGTGGCTTGTTCTATGGCGATTTACCACCCGGAAGCAGCCTCTTTTAGACCAGTGTGCTTTTCACAGAAGAAAACTTTCCTGAAGTATATCAGTCTGATCCCGCCAAGTAAGGTCAGTCCAGCCCCGAAATACCAGGCAATTCTCCTCTGAACAAGGAACATGACAACCCCAGACGATCGTTTCGGCCTCCTATGGGCCTCGTCAGTGAGGTGCAGCCACATTCCTCTAAGCACACTGGGCAAGGAGTCCACGTCTGGTTTCCCCCATCACCCATAGGGAGACTTCCCCAGGGTCATAATAATTTGCATACAAAGAGAGAAGCGCTCTACCAGGAACGAACAACAGCTCAGTGGCTTGTTCTATGGCGATTTACCACCCGGAAGCAGCCTCTTTTAGACCAGTGTGCTTTTCACAGAAGAAAACTTTCCTGAAGTATATCAGTCTGATCCCGCCAAGTAAGGTCAGTCCAGCCCCGAAATACCAGGCAATTCTCCTCTGAACAAGGAACATGACAACCCCAGACGATCGTTTCGGCCTCCTATGGGCCTCGTCAGTGAGGTGCAGCCACATTCCTCTAAGCACACTGGGCAAGGAGTCCACGTCTGGTTTCCCCCATCACCCATAGGGAGACTTCCCCAGGGTCATAATAATTTGCATACAAAGAGAGAAGCGCTCTACCAGGAACGAACAACAGCTCAGTGGCTTGTTCTATGGCGATTTACCACCCGGAAGCAGCCTCTTTTAGACCAGTGTGCTTTTCACAGAAGAAAACTTTCCTGAAGTATATCAGTCTGATCCCGCCAAGTAAGGTCAGTCCAGCCCCGAAATACCAGGCAATTCTCCTCTGAACAAGGAACATGACAACCCCAGACGATCGTTTCGGCCTCCTATGGGCCTCGTCAGTGAGGTGCAGCCACATTCCTCTAAGCACACTGGGCAAGGAGTCCACGTCTGGTTTCCCCCATCACCCATAGGGAGACTTCCCCAGGGTCATAATAATTTGCATACAAAGAGAGAAGCGCTCTACCAGGAACGAACAACAGCTCAGTGGCTTGTTCTATGGCGATTTACCACCCGGAAGCAGCCTCTTTTAGACCAGTGTGCTTTTCACAGAAGAAAACTTTCCTGAAGTATATCAGTCTGATCCCGCCAAGTAAGGTCAGTCCAGCCCCGAAATACCAGGCAATTCTCCTCTGAACAAGGAACATGACAACCCCAGACGATCGTTTCGGCCTCCTATGGGCCTCGTCAGTGAGGTGCAGCCACATTCCTCTAAGCACACTGGGCAAGGAGTCCACGTCTGGTTTCCCCCATCACCCATAGGGAGACTTCCCCAGGGTCATAATAATTTGCATACAAAGAGAGAAGCGCTCTACCAGGAACGAACAACAGCTCAGTGGCTTGTTCTATGGCGATTTACCACCCGGAAGCAGCCTCTTTTAGACCAGTGTGCTTTTCACAGAAGAAAACTGATTCCCTTCTGACTGAGAATCATCCTGCGACATACTTTTAGTAGCTAAAATATGTTCTTTGCAATTTATTGACCTTTCAGTGCATGAGGGACACATTCTAAGTGGAGGTTCCACAATGGCTTCTAAACATATTGAACATTGACTTTCCTCAATGTCAGACATGTTGAACAGGCTAGTAATGACTATAAACAAGCATGAAAACACTTTATTTAGTGAAAAAAATAACAATCTTAATAAACGGTACTGCACCTTTAAGAGAAAAAAAGCATACACGTTCTGCAAAACAGCTTTAAAATGGACCAAATTTTTCAAAATTTTGCAAGCAGACACAATATATGTAGTTAAGATTGCCCCACAAGGAATTTTAACATTTAACCCTTTGATGTGCAAACCGGATTGAAATGAGGCCTAAATCCGGAAAAAAAAAAACCTCAGCACCTTGCCACAGCCCTGCTGTGGCCCTACCTGCCCTCAGGGATAGTAAATATGGGGTAAAAGCTTCAATTTGGCCCAAAACATTCACCAGGGCCCTCAGGAGTTAGAGCTTGCTGAGAGAAAATAACTGCGCATCTGAGGCGCGAAAATAGGCCCTGCCCATCTCACACAATGTCTCTACAGCCTCAAAGAACCGCACCAGGGCGGTTTTCAACTAGCCATGTGGGTTCTGAGACCCAAAAAATAAGCCAAGTGTACCCTCAATAAAGTTTCCCAAAACGTTATTGCCCACAAACCGTTAAACAGCGCTCCCAGTTCATAAAACGTTTGCCCACAAACATTTACAACTCAGTGTCAACCATTTTTGTAATTAGCCCCTTTTGCAAGCTTAGTAATCCCCTTCTTATATTAGGATTACTGCTTACCCTTACCCTCATGGGGATACTGTCAGCCTTTCTGAAATGCACAGTATCTCCAGAAAAATATGACTGAACATACCTCACTGCTGCATAGCATGAAAACGTTCCTCACACTGAAGTTTCCTGTACTCCTCAGCCTCTGTGGGAACAGCACTGGACCTTAGTTACAAATGCTAAAATCATCATCCTCTAGGCAGAAGTCTTCATCCATCTACTGCCTGAGAGTAAATATAGTACACACCGGTACCATTTAAAATAACAAACTCTTGCTTGAAGAAATTAAAAACTAATATTTTATCACCTCTTTCCCTTTACCCTTCCTAGTACTTAGAGTAGGCAAAGAGAATGACTGGGGGTGGAGCTAAGGGAGGAGCTATATAGACAGCTCTGCTGTGGTGCTCTTTGCCACTTCCTGTTAGCAGGAGGATAATATCCCACAAGTAAAGGATGAATCCGTGGACGCGTCTTACCTTATAGAAGAAAAGGCTAAAAACCAAAACCTTTTCTTGTTTATGTGCAGCTTTTTAGCAGTTTAGTAGCAGCGGTACTCTGGAGCTGTAAGAAATGTCATGTCCCTTTAAGTTGCAAACATTCAAAAGAAATCTAAAGTAATAATAAGGTGCAGCAAAAGGGACATACAATGTGTAAAAAAGAAAATTCTATGTATTACAGCATTTTATTATTTCACTATTGCTTGCACATAACCTTGTGTTTGATTTTAAACTACCTATGGGTGAGCCAATGACAAGAGGTATATTTGTATAACCACCAATCACCAGCTAGATCCCAGTAGTACATTGTTGTTCTTGAGCCTACCTATATATACGTTTCACAATAAATACCAAGATAACAAAGTAAATTTAATTATAGAAGTAAATTGAAAAGTCTATTCAGATTGCATGCTCTAGCTGATTAAGGGCCAGATTACAAGTGGATTGCTAAATATCATTTTATAGAAAGCGATATTTGCGCTCCACTTTAATACCACCAGCGCACGCTAATGTAAGCTGGTATTACAAGTTTGGTGCAATGCGAGATCGTGCTTCCATAGGCTCCAAAGGGAGCCTCATTCTGATGCCGATAGACACGGCAACACAAACTTGCGCAACGAAAAGGGTAAGTCACGCAGCAATGACAGCATTTATAAATATATACTGTATGTATGTGATTATATAAATATATATTTATGTGTTAATATTTGTATATATTTGTATATATGTGTAAATACACATATAAACACATAAATATATATATATATATATCAGCATATACATATATATTTACTGGGAACTCACAGTTTCCATAGACCCCAATGTGAAAGCACTTTTCAGTGCCTTTTTTCTAACACCCCACAGCCACCAACTTTAAAGCCCCAAAACTGACTAGTGCAAATTTTTTATAATACTAGATTTTTTTAAGTAAAAAACTATAAGGCTCTCTATTTTGAGGGCATTTGGGGCACTTTTAGAAAATTAACCAGAGATCAGATCTCTGGTTAATTTTCTGAGCACTAATTGCTACCGCGAGCTTGTGGGAGCAATAACCAGCCACTTGTAATTTGCCTATTTGCAGAAGTGCGATAATTTAGTGCTCCACTTTTAATCTAGCCCTAACTGTTAACAGAGAAAGTGTTTATAGCATTGGTATCCTTAATTTATTTCTCATTTATATGGTACATAACGTTTGTGAGGTATCTGGAGAATGATACTTAAACAAGTGACATTTGACAGCTCTGGTTATACCACTTTACATTTTTGTCCAAAGAGGACAAATTGCCCTACTGACCTCCACAAATCCAACTTCCTAAAATAAATCCCACTGCCCTCCCGCCCAGACAGGAGAGAGGAGCAAACCGACAGAGAGCGTCATGTTTTCTGTTGGGTGATGGATGCCTTCCGGGATTTGTGTTTGTTTATCAGACTATCCTTAGGGTCTGTAGAGGCCAGCAGGAAACATAGGGATGGACTTAAGGAGGGGGGTGAAACAAACCTACCCAGAGAAAAGCAAAGAAAGGAGCCCTGTTGTTTTTAAAAAAAAAATCATTCATGTTCAGGACAATTGCGTTTTCACAACTTTGTTGGTGTTAAGTGTAGATTTTCTAGTAACTCACACTAATAGCTTCAGTCTGCTCCATACGTACAATGACACTCAGTCAGTGATATTTCTTGCTCTGCTCATTATCTTTTGTTTTTTAGAGAACATAAATATGAGTTAAAATACACCAAAAACTGTCAATGAAAAGATACCCTCACAGGATAAAGAAATGGCTATGGCCTAGTTTTAGGGGTAAAATATTAATTGTTGGTATCAGTAAATGGTTTTCATTTCGCAGTGGAAGAAAAATACTTATTTTACTATTCTCATGTTTTATTAAGTTAGATAAAGTATTATTCTAAATAAATAGGAGTGTAATGATTTTCGTATTTAGTCTTTTTCCCCCTTTGGTGATCTTTCAAATGGACAGGTCAATGTTACTTTCTTCATAAAGATAGATATATCTAACAAAAACTTGCACTCGCTGGTCTTTTTTCAAAAGAAAAATATTTTACTGTGAAAAGTAGTAACGTTTTGGGGATAAAGATGTCTGAGGAAGGGGATACTTTGTCCCCGAAACGTTACTACTTTTCACAGTAAAAGAGTTTTTTTTTAAAAACGACCAGCGAGTGCAAGTTTTTTGTTATATTATATTCACTCTGTACTAGCACCCTGGCAGTTGTGGCATTAAGTGAGAGTGCTCTCCATCGATTATATATATTTATTTATATATATATATATGTTAAATGATGACACAGCTTATTTCTTTAACAATGTATTAGCATTGTCCAACATTTCGGCGCTTACTTAGGCCTTTGTCAAGTATTTGACAAAGGCCTAAGTGAGGGCCGAAACGTTGGCTAATGCTAATAAGTTGTTAAAGAAATAAGCTGTGTCATTATTTTACCTATGGAAATGACATTAGCTATCTAAATAAACCAAAGAGTGCTATCCTATATGCTGAAATATAAAAATAAAATAAAATAAAAATATTGGCTCCCCTGAATTTCTGTCAGATAATGCACCACTTTGCCCAGAAAATGTTGTAATTGCAAATGTTTAGGCATTCTCATGTTTATTTCTTTTGTTTGTATTGGTATGACACAAAAAAGTGGAGAGAAAAAAGCTAAATCTGACACATTCCACGCAAAACTCCAAAAATGTACTGGACAAAATTATTGTCACCCTCAATTTAATTTTTGGTAGCACAACCCTTGGAAAAAATAACTGAAATCAATCGCTTCCTTTAACCATCAATGAGTTTCTTACACCTCTCTACTGGAATTTTGGACCACTCTTCTTTTGACAACTGCTTCAGGTCTCTCAGATTGGAAGGGTTCCTTTTCCCAACTGCTGTTTTGAGATCTCTCCACAGGTGCTCTATGGGATTGACATCTGGACTCAACTGATTGCTGACCAGTTCAGTACTCTCCAGGGCTTTGTCTTAAACCATTTCTGGGTGATTTTTGACGTGTGCTTTGGGTCATTGTCCTGCTGTAAGACCCATGACCTCTGACAGAGACCCAACTTTCTGACATTGGGTCCTAAATTGCAGCACAGAATTCTTTAGCAGTCTTCAGATTTCCTAATGCCATGCAAATAGTCAAGACATCCAGTGCCCAAAGCAGCAAAGCAACCCCAAAACATCAGTGAACCTCCACCATGTTTGACTGTAGGGACTGTATTCTTTTCTTTAAAAGCCTCATCTCTTTTTCTGAAAACAGTAGAATGATGGGCTTTACCAAAAAACTGTAATTTTGTTTCGTCTCTCCACAGCACATTCTCCCAAAAGGATTTTGGCTTCCTCAGGTAAGTTTTGGCAAATTCCAATCTGGCTTTTTTATGTTTTTGTGTCAGCAGTGGGGTCCTTCTGGGTCTCCTACCATAGCGTCCCTTTTCATTCAGATGGCAATGTATAGTGTGAGCTGACACATTTGTACCCTGTGCCTGAAGGCCAGCTTCAATTTGTCTGGAAGTTGATCAAGGTTTTTTATCCACTATTCGAACAATCCTTTGTTGCAATCTTTTGATCAATTTTTCTCTTTCGTCCACGTCCAGAGAGATTAGCTACAGTGCCATGGGCTGTAAACTTCTTGACAATGTTGCGTACAGTGGACACAGGAACATCAAGATCTCTGGAGATGAACTTGTAACCTTGAGATTGTCCATGCTTTTTCACAATTTTTGTTTCTAAATCCTCAGACAATTTTGCTCTTTCTCTTCTCCATGCTAAGTGTGGCACACAGAGACACACAACAGAAATGTTGAGTCAATTTTTCACCATTTTAACTGGTTGCTGGTGTCATTTCTATATTGTAAGCATCTGTTAATTGATACAGGTGAGTTTAATTACAAATTACAGGAGCATCACAAACTTGGAATGCAATTATTTCTTACAATTTTGAGAAGGTGCCACTTTTTTGTGTCATACCAATACAAACAAAAGAAATAAACATGAGAATGCCTAAACATTTGTAATTGAAACAATTTTCTGGGCAAAGTGGTGCATTATCTGACAGAAATGCAGGGGTGCCAATATGTTTGGCCATGACTGTATATAGAAATATGTATTTATGAATAAATAGAAAATATTCTTTTATGTGAAGAACATTGGAATATTTATATTTTCATGTCAGGTTAGCGCACTTGAGAATATGCGATCAGGTTTTTTGTGCGAGTAGGGTGTTAGATTATGTTCTACTTTTTTTGTTCCATTGACTTCTATAGGGGAAAACAATATCGCGCTTGCAATATTGTAAGTTCGTCTTTTTACATGCATCAGGTTAGAGCGTGAGCGAAAGAGTGTTCAAAAAACTTGTAAAAAAATAAGAATTCTTCCAAGTTTAGTAGGAAAGAAACAACTTTCCAAACCATTTGAGACATTTTACTTGTAACAGGTATTATGGTCTGAAAGGAGGTCAATACACCATCAAAGAAACTTAAAATAGGTATTAAATCTTTAATCCATCAAGGTGAGAGAACTGAGATCTTGATGGTTGGAGAAAGCTTGACATCTGAATCAGATTTGCAAACCAAGTTCTGCGGAGCCTGACTGGATCAGTCAGATTAATGAAGAATGGTCTATTCCATTCACACTCTGACTCTTGGAAACAGAAGTCACCAGGTCTATGTCTGGGAGACCCCATTGTTTCACAATCTAGTAGAAAACTACTTGAAACATAACAGATTCCTGTGGAAGGGATTACCTATTAAGGAAATCTGCTTCCCAGATTTCCTTCCTGGGATACAAAATATAGAACATTTTTCTGTGTCCAATCAAAAAACATTGAGACTTCTTGCATTGCTAAAGAAATGCAAGTTCCCTCTTGATAGTGGATGTAAGCTACAGCTGTAACATTGTCTGAATGAAAACAGGGATACGTTTCTCCTTTCAGAAGAAAACAGCTCTAAAAGGACCTACAAATTTCTTGTGCAAGATAATTATTGGTAACCTCACCACCTGCGGATGCCAAATTCCCTATTTTCTCCTGAATCCCCAGACTGCACCCCAATCCAAGTGAATGACATCTGCAGACATTAGTTTCCAAGTTTGTGAAATAAAGGACGCCCCCAGTAAAATATCTTGGAACAGGACAGAGATTGCCTCACTGAAGAATCTCAAAGGATTCTATGAGATAGTTGAGTTAAAATGTTTGCACCGTTATCGAAGCATGCAAAGTTGAAAAGGTCTAATATGAAAATGTGGAAAAAGAAGAACATCTGATGCTGCAATCATTAGACCAAACACTTCCATACATTGAGCTACAGATGGGTTGGAAATTTAGTGTAGTTATGAGTAAACTTTAACTGTAAACTGTAACTTTGATCCCTGATCCATTACAGAAAGCTGCATATGCACTGAGAGGCCCATTTATCAAGCTCTGAATGCAGCTTGAAGGGCCGTGTTTCTAAAGACCGCTGCTCCATAACCCTGTCCGCCTGCTCTGATGAGACGGACAGGAATCGCCGCAATTCAACCTGATCAAGTACGATCGGGTTGATTGACACCTCCCTGCTGGCGGATGCCGCGAGTCTGCAGGGGGCAGCGTTGCATCAGCAGCTCTTGTGAGCTGCTGGTGCAATGCTGAATATGGAGAGCATATTGCTCTCCGCATTTAGCGAGGTCTTGCGGACCTGATCCGCTCTGTCGAATCAGGTCCGTGAGACCTTTGATAAATTGGCCTCTATGTTTATAATGACTACTAGAAAAGAGATTCTTGATTAATGAGAAATAGAACTATTTTAAATTATTTCTCCAACCATGGGTCATATTTATCAAGCTCCATATTGTAATATAAAACTTCCAATTTAAACTCACTAGTAGTATGTGAGTAAAATGAGCAAAGTAACAAAAGTTAACAATAGATCATTGTATCATCTCTATTGATTCCTTTACAACTTGAATGTTTGTATCATGGTAAGATATAGGTAAACACCGAGGTTTTAGTGTTACCTATACCAAAGTATAAAGTTGATCTGCAGGGGAACTTATTAGAGTGTGCAAGACTGGAGTGGGTGAAACTGCGAGTATAAGAAGGAAACACAAACTATAAGTTTCCCTACAAACATAAACTGCAGTGTAATACCACTCTGTATTCAGTTTGATAGAATCTGAGTAGATTTTTGTAGGCAGAGTGTAAGTCCTGAACGCTGAGGAGACACGCTGGAATTTAGATCGGCTCAGGTAAGTGACATCACTCATGCGGCATGGAAGGGAGAAGCGGTTCCGATACAGCAGCTAGAAATCCAGAGATTGAGCGTAGCTTGTTATTCCGTGAAAACAAAGAATACCTCTATGACGAGGAAGTAAACAACAGGTAGGTAAACAAGGTCAGGAGTATTTAGTTGTAGAAACTCATGAAATCAAGTAGAAAGTTATTCTACTCGGCAGCTTTAGAGGACAAGGCTAGGGAAGAAGCTGGATACTTTAATACCAAGCATTGATCTGAAGTATCCAGCCCAATAAATAGGAAATGAAAGGATAAAGACCTCCTCTTAAAGAGACAGTATATTACAGAGCTCTACCCCTAATGTACCACTCCATGGTCTAGGACAATCAGGATGTCTCCTGTGAAAAAGAGATACCAATCTAGGGGCAGAGAGGTTAGTCGAAGGCTCCCAGGAATCTTTCTCAGAAGGAAACCCCTTCCAATGTACAAGATATTGCAAACATCCAAAAATCTTTCTGGAGTCAAGGATAGCCTCCACTTCGTATTCCACATCAGGGGTAACCAACAAAGCATCTGGTTGAGAAGAATGAAGATTACGGAGAGCTATATAGGGTTTAGGTAAAGCAACATAAAAGGTGGGATGGATCTTAAACTGGGGAGGGAGATCCAGTGTAACCGCATTGTCGTTGACAATTTTGGATACAGGGAATGGTCCGATATAAAGTTTGTTAAACTTTTTACAAGGAACAGTGAGGCGTAGATTCCTTGTAGACAACCGGACAAGATCACCAGGTGAATATGAAGGTGATGGTCTGTGTCTCAAGTCATAATATTTCTTTTGTCTCTGTTAAGCGGACTTAATGTTGTCTGATAATAAAGAAAAGGTTTCTGACATAGTATTAGTGAGGTCATTGATGACAGGACAGTCATTTTGGATGTTTGGGAAAAGATGAAAGGTAGGGTGGTATCCATAATTAGCAAAGAAAGAAGTTGTTTTAGTGGATGAATGGTGTGTATTATTGTGAGCAAATTCAGCTAGCGGAAGGCGTGACATCCAGTTATTGTGATATTGAGTACTGTAACACCTAAGGTATTCTTCTAACCAATGATTGGTGCGTTCGGTCTGCCCGTTGGTTTGGGATGGAAGGCAGTAGCTAACCTTTGGTCAATTTTAAGAGATAAACATAGTTGTTTCCACACCTTGGAGGTAAACTGAGTACCTCTGTCAGTGGTGACAGTAGATGGAAGTCCATGAAGCTTGATAACATGGTTTATGAGTAGGGTAACGGTTTCGAGGCTAGTAGGTAATTTATGGTATGACACAAAGTGAGCCATTTTGGAAAACAAATCTACAATGACCATTATAGTGTTGTTTTTCTCAGAGAAAGGTAGGTCTACTATGAAGTCTATTGCAATATCTGTCCAAGGTCTTTCATGGATTGGTAAGGATAAAAGATATCCTTTAGGCTTCTTCCTATCTGTCTTGCATGTAGTACAAGTCTCACATGAATCCACATATTGTCTTACGTCTTGAGTGATATTTGGCCACCAATATGATCTTTTAATCAGTTCTGAGGTTTTGTTCATGCCTGGATGACCAGTTAACTGGGATTCATGACATGCAATAAGATTTTTTTCCGTAAGTGAGGGGGGTATGTAAAGTTTTGTTTCATGGTATAGTAACCCGTCGTTGCCCTTTTGTAAATTATGTTGAACTGTAGTATCGTCAGTACATTGTTGTTCTTTTAAATAATTTGTGGATATTGTTAAAGTGCCCAAAATGTTTTTTAAAGGAATGAGTGATTCATTTTTGAGGTGTACTATTATTATGTACTGTTATTTGGAAGTCTGGATAGAATGTCAGCCTTAGTGTTTTTAAGTGCTGGTCTAAATGTAATAACATAATTGAATCTAGAAAAGAAAAGACTCCACCTTACTTGTCTAGAAGTTAAAGTGCGAGTTGTTTTTAGAAATTGCAAATTATGATGATCTGTAAAAATAATGATTGGTTCAATAGTACCCTCAAGTAGGTGTCTCCAATTTTCCTAAAGAACTTTTCATAGCTAAAAGCTCTTTCTCACCCACATGATAATTCAGTTCTGAAGGTGTTAACAACATGTGAAAAGTACACAACTGGATGTAAAATCCCAGTGGATGGAGATTTTTGGGATAGTATTGCACCAATAGCATAATGTGAGGCATCTACATCTAGAGTAAATTAGAGCTGTGGGTTAGGATATGACAGAATGGGTGCAGTAGTAAAAGCTGTCTTAAGGAAAGTAAAAGCATCATCTGCTGCGTTATTCCACTTAAATGGTTTGTCTGTTTTGGTAAGGTTAGTTAAGGGTTTTGAAATTGATGAGAAGTTTTTAATAAACTTCCTATAAAAATTAGCAAAACCGAGAAATTTCTGCATTTGTCTTCTGGTTTTGGGTATAGGCCACTCTAGTATAGTTTGAACCTTAGTTTTCTCCATGTGTATACCATTGGAAGAAATGTGGTACCCTAAAAAGGTGATATCTTCAGAATGAAAAATACATTTCTCTGGTTTCACATATAACTGGTGAGCCTGTAACCTGGATAGAACTGTCCTTACATGTTTAATATGATATGTTATGTTTGATGAAAATATTAAGATGTCATCTAAATAGATAACTAAAATGTGTCCAGAAGGTCACAAAACACATTATTGATGAACCTTTGGAAAGTTGCGGGGGCATTACACAATCCAAAGGGCATCACTGTGTACTCGAATAGCCCATATCTAGTGCGGAAAGCAGTTAGCCACTCATCACCAGAGCGTACACGGATCAGGTTGTAAGCTCCCCGTAGATCAAGTTTAGTATAAATAGAAGATCTGTGTAGCCTTTCTATCAACTCTGGAATGAGTGGCAAAGGGTATCTATCTTTCTTTGTAATTTTGTTTAATTCTCGATAGTCAACAATGGGACGTAGTGTTTTATCCTTGTTGGTAACAAAGAAGATACCAGCTCCTGCCGGAGAGGTTGATGGCCTAATAAAACCTTTCCTAAGATTCTCATTGATATATTCCTTCAAATTATCGAGTTCTGTTTTTGAAAGTGGGAATATATGCCCATATGGGACTGCTGACCCAGGTATTAATTCAATTGGGCAATCATAATCCCTATGGGGTGGCAATGTTTCAGCCTCTTTTTTATCAAAGACTTGTATAAAGTCTGAGTAGAAATGGGGTATTTGATTTTCTGATACATGTAGGAAAGGATGTGATGGAAAACAAGTAGAAAGACAATATGGTGACTTAAATTCCAACTTTTTATCAGCCCAGTGTATAAGGGGCTGATGTTTACTTAACCAATGTAGGCCTAATACCATTGGGAAAATAGGGGAAGTAATAATGTCAAATGAAATAAATTCTTGATGAGAGTTATGGATAGAAATTAGTAATGGGATAGTCTGATGAGTAATGGGACCAGATTCCAAATGCTTACCTTCAATTAAACGCACAGAAATGTTTTTTTTCTTTTCAACTATAGGTATTTTATTTTGTTTAACAACACTCAAATCAATATAACTAGCGTAGGCTCCAGAATCCAGTACAGCATCAAGACTGTGTTGGTGCTGACCCCACTGTAAAGTAACGGTAACAAGAAAATAAGTGGGATTCAGGGTGGTTAAAGAAATTACTGGTTGTGAGGAGTATGTCTTACCTAATTTCTGTCTTTTTAATGACAGTCAGAAACTGAATGCTCTTTGGAAGCACAGTAAAGGCATAGCCCCTTTTCCTTTCTTCTGACCTTCTCTTCTGGTGAGAGTGGTCCTCTTATAAAGCCGATAGCCATGGCTTCTTCCGTATTTTTTGTATAATGTGAGGGTGCTTTGTGCGAGGGATTCTTAACATAAGGTTCGGGGTTATACTTTTCCTGTTTCCTCTCTCTAATATGTCTGTGAATTTTAATTGCTAAAGACATGAGAGATTCTAGAGTATCTGGGATATCTATCCTGGCTAATGTGTCTTTGATATTATCAGACAAGCCAATTCTAAATTGGTTCTTAAAGGCACAGTCTACCATAGAATTGTTATTGTTTTAAAAGATAGATAATCCCTTTATTACCCATTCCCCAGTTTTGCATAACCAACACAGTTATATTAATATACATTTTACCTCTGTAATTACCTTGTATATAGGAACCTTCTTCAAGCCCCCTGATCACATGACTGTGACTGTTTATTATCTATTGTCTTGCATTTAGCATTGTGTTGTGCTAAATCTTAAATAACTCCCTGTGCCTGAACACAGTGTTATCTATATGGCCCACGTGTACTTTCTGTCTCTTTGTGTTGAAAAGAGATTTAAAAAGCATGTGATAAGAGGCAGCCCTCAAAGGCTTAGAAATTAGCATATGAGCCTACCTATGTTTAGTTTAAACTAAGAATACCAAGAGAAAAAAGCAAATTTGATAATAAAAGTAAATTGGTAAGTTGATTAAAATTAAAAGTCCTATCTGAATAATGAAAGTTTAATTTATAATAGACTGTCCCTTTAAGTGTGATCTGATTCCATTGAGAATCTTGTTGCCAGATCTTAAAGTGATGGTAAACTATGCTGACATCAAACTAGCGATCGTGTGTAAAATGTTAAAATAATGTGACTTTCATTCATGAAAAGCTGTTAATCGATCATTATTTTTAAATTTTTAACATTAAAATGCCAAAATTTTATATACCTTCCTCCTCCCGTACAACAGCCACCATTAATTTATTCGTGTCATGTTTTTTTTTATACCAATGAAAGTCCAGGCCAGTCGGCGACACTCCTCTAAGCAAACACCACCACGCCCTTCGTTACGTATGCGCTAAATGTTGATCACTGTCTGACAGAGCTATGTCGTGCAATTGTGCGCATGTGCATATCGGCAAAATATAACATATGAGAGAGAACACATTTTAAAAAACAATTGCTGGTAATGTCTAGGATGTAGAAACTCACAACAAAAAAATTAGAATCTCCGTTTTTATTCTGTCTCAAAAGACACTGCGCTTAGAATGATCACAATGTATATAATACATTATATGCAATGTATTGCATACATATTGAAATGCATGCGCAGAGCGAACCACGAAGATCTAGATGCCAATACAATGACGTAGAGCGGGGTGGTCCAGCTCTCTCTCCAGAATGAAGAAAATAACAGGAAGTAATGCCGGGGCGGAGCAAAGAGCAATAACGCTCTGTAAGTGAAATCAAAATTTATTAATAAAGGAGAAAGAGAATTTAGAAAAAAACATAGGCCTAGATTTAGAGTTGGGCGGTAGCCGTCAAAACCAGCGTTAGAGGCTCCTAACGCTGGTTTTTACCGCCCGCTGGTATTTGGAGTCAGTCAGGAAAGGGTCTAATGCTCACTTTGCAGCCGCGACTTTTCCATACCGCAGATCCCCCTACGCCATTTGCGTATCCTATCTTTTCAATGGGATCTTTCTAACGCCGGTATTTAGAGTCGTGGCTGAATTGAGCGTTAGAAATCTAACGACAAAACTCCAGCCGCAGAAAAAAGTCAGTAGTTAAGAGCTTCCTGGGCTAACGCCGGTTTATAAAGCTCTTAACTACTGTGCTCTAAAGTACACTAACACCGATAAACTACCTATGTACCCCTAAACCGAGGTCCCCCCACATCGCCTCCACTCTATTAAAAAATTTTAACCCCTAATCTGCCGCTCCGTACACCGCCGCAACCTACATTATACCTATGTACCCCTAATCTGCTGCCCCTAACACCGCCGACCCCTATATTATATGTATTAACCCCTAATCTGCCACCCCTGCTATCGCTGACCCCTGCATATTATTATTAACCCCTAATCTGCCGCTCCATACACCGCCGCAACCTACGTTATCCCTATGTACCCCTAATCTGCTGCCCCTAACACCGCCGACCCCTATATTATATTTATTAACCCCTAATCTGCCCCCCACAACGTCGCCGCCAGCTACCTACAATAATTAACCCCTAATCTGCCGACCGGATCTCGCCGCTACTCTAATAAATGGATTAACCCCTAAAGCTAAGTCTAACCCTAACACTAACACCCCCCTAAATTAAATATAATTTAAATCTAACGAAATAAATTAACTCTTATTATATAAATTATTCCTATTTAAAGCTAAATACTTACCTGTAAAATAAATCCTAATATAGCTACAATATAAATTATAATTATATTGTAGCTATTTTAGGATTAATATTTATTTTACAGGCAACTTTGTAATTATTTTAAACAGGTACAATAGCTATTAAATAGTTAATAACTATTTAATAGCTAAAATAGTTAAAATAATTACAAAATTACCTGTAAAATAAATCCTAACCTAAGTTACAATTAAACCTAACACTACACTATCAATAAATAAATTAAATAAACTACCTACAATTACCTACAATTAAATCTAACACTACACTATCAATAAATTAATTAAATAAAATACCTACAAATAAATACAATGAAATAAACTAACTAAAGTACAAAAAATAAAAAAGAACTAAGTTACAAAAAATAAAAAAATATTTACAAACATTAGAAAAATATTACAACAATTTTAAACTAATTACACCTACTCTAAGCCCCCTAATAAAATAACAAAGACCCCCAAAATAAAAAAATGCCCTACCCTATTCTAAATTAAAAAAGTTCAAAGCTCTTTTACCTTACCAGCCCTGAAAAGGGCCATTTGCAGGGCATGCCCCAAATAATTCAGCTCTTTTGCCTGTAAAAAAAAACATACAATACCCACCCCCCAACATTACAACCCACCACCCACATACCCCTAATCTAACCCAAACCCCCCTTAAATAAACCTAACACTAAGCCCCTGAAGATCTTCCTACCTTATCTTCACCATGCCAGGTTCACCGACCCGTCCTCCAAAGTCTTCATCCAAGCCCAAGCGGGGGCTGGCGATCCATAATCCGGCTGAAATCTTCTATCAAGCGGCGGCTGAAGAGGTCCAGAAGATGCTCCAAAGTCTTCATCCTATCCGGGAAGAAGAGGAGATCCTAACCGGCAACCATCTTGATCCAAGCGGCATCTTCTATCTTCATCCGATGACGAACGGCTCCATCTTGAAGACCTCCAGCGCGGATCCATCTTCTTCTTCCGACGTCCAACTGAAGAATGAAGGTTCCTTTCAGGTACGTCATCCAAGATGGCGTCCCTCGAATTCCGATTGGCTGATAGGATTCTATCAGCCAATCGGAATTAAGGTAGGAAAATTCTGATTGGCTGATGGAATCAACCAATCAGATTCAAGTTCAATCCGATTGGCTGATTGGATCAGCCAATCAGATTGAGCTCGCATTCTATTGGCTGTTCCGATCAGTATAATTTATATTGTAGCTATATTAGGATTTATTTTACAGGTAAGTATTTAGCTTTAAATAGGAATAATTTATATAATAAGAGTTAATTTATTTCGTTAGATTTAAATTATATTTAACTTAGGGGGGTGTTAGTGTTAGGGTTAGACTTAGCTTTAGGGGTTAATCCATTTATTAGAGTAGCGGCGAGATCCGGTCGGTAGATTAGGGGTTAATTATTGTAGGTAGCTGGCGGCGACGTTGTGGGGGGCAGATTAGGGGTTAATAAATATAATATAGGGATCGGCGGTGTTAGGGGCAGCAGATTAGGGGTACATAGGGATAACGTAGGTTGCGGCGGTGTATGGAGCGGCAGATTAGGGGTTAATAATAATATGCAGGGGTCAGCGATAGCAGTGGTGGCAGATTAGGGGTTAATACATATAATATAGGGGTCGGCGGTGTTAGGGGCAGCAGATTAGGGGTACATAGGTATAATGTAGGTTGCGGCGGTGTACGGAGCGGCAGATTAGGGGTTAAAAAATTTTAATAGAGTGGAGGAGATGTGGGGGGACCTCGGTTTAGGGGTACATAGGTAGTTTATCGGTGTTAGTGTACTTTAGAGCACAGTAGTTAAGAGCTTTATAAACCGGCGTTAGCCCAGGAAGCTCTTAACTACTGACTTTTTTCTGCGGCTGGAGTTTTGTCGTTAGATTTCTAACGCTCACTTCAGCCACGACTCTAAATACCGGCGTTAGAAAGATCCCATTGAAAAGATAGGATACGCAAATGGCGTAGGGGGTGGCAGATTAGGGGTCGGCAGTGTTAGGGGCAGCAGATTAGGGGTACATAGGTATAATGTAGGTTGCGGCGGTGTACGGAGCAGCAGATTAGGGGTTAATAATAATATGCAGGGGTCAGCGATAGAAGGGGTGGCAGATTAGGGGTTAATACATATAATATAGGGGTCGGCGGTGTTAGGGGCAGCAGATTAGGGGTACATAGGTATAATGTAGGTTGCGGCGGTGTACGGAGCGGCAGATTAGGGGTTAATAATAATATGCAGGGGTCAGCGATAGCGGGGGCGGCAGATTAGGGGTTAATAAGTGTAAGGTTAGGGGTGTTTAGACTCGGGGTACATGTTAGAGTGTTAGGTGCAGACGTAGGAAGTGTTTCCCCATAGAAAACAATGGGGCTGCGTTAGGAGCTTAACGCTGCTTTTTTGCAGGTGTTAGTTTTTTTTTCAACGCAAATGGCCCCATTGTTTTCTATGGGGGAATCGTGCACAAGCACGTTTTTGAAGCTGGCCGCGTCCGTAAGCAACGCTGGTATTTAGAGTTGCAGTGGCGGTAAATATGCTCTACGCTCCATTTTTTGGAGCCTAACGCAGCCATTCTGTGAACTCTAAATACCAGCGGTATTTAAAGGTGCGGGGGAAAAAAAGCATGCGTAGCTAACGCACCCCTTTGGCCGCAGAACTCTAAATCTAGCCGATAGCGACTTAGGTTGAACATACTTGATAATTAAGATTTTATTGACCAATCTGTGTAAATTTACCATCACTTTAAATTCTGAGAAGTATTCCTTAACTGGCCTTTTATTTTGTTTTAAACCACAGAGCTTGGTATCAGCTGTAAGCTGCCTGTGTTGATCTTCATATAGATCTGCCATTGCTTTGAAAAAATCATCTACTCAATTTAAGATAGGGTCATTATTTTCTAAAAATAAGTCTGCCCAAACTCTGGGCTCCCCTCTTAGGAAGGATATTACTAATGTTTTAGGTTTAAGTGTAAGAAAAAGCTTACAAGTATTGTGAAATTGTCTGAAAGTTTTTCTATCCCCAAAAACTTTGGTGGTGAAATAGGAGGGTCAGGGGTGATACTTTCAGGGGTTTTAGCGGCACTTAAACCTTATGATATTTCTTAGTGTAACATTCTCAACTTGAAGGTCTCTCAAACCCTGAGTTAGCTGATCTACTTTGTGTGATAAATCCAAGACATGTGCTGAGATATCTCCAGGATTCATCATGTCTATGTGATTCTCTTTTGTGTCTTGGTATTCTGTAATATAAAGCTTCCAATTTAAACTCACTAGTAGTATGTGAGTAAAAAACATATACTGCAGTGTAAAAAATAGATGGTAACGTTAGCTAACGAAGTACATAAAGTACAAAGAAAAAGATGTATAAATGTTTTGAAGTAGTGCTTACCACTCTGTATTCAGTTTGATAGAATCTGAGTAGATTTTTGTAGGCAGAGTGTAAGTCCTGAACGCTGAGGAGACACGCTGGAATTTAGATCGGCTCAGGTAAGTGACGTCACTCATGCGGCATGGAAGGGAGAAGCGGTTCCGATACAGCAGCTAGAAATCCAGAGATTAAGCGTAGCTTGTTATTCCGTGAAAACAAAAAATACCTCTATGACGAGGAAGTAAACAACAGGTAGGTAAACAAGGTCAGGAGTATTTAGTTGTAGAAACTCATGAAATCAAGTAGAAAGTTATTCTACTCGGCAGCTTTAGAGGACAAGGCTAGGGAAGAAGCTGGATACTTCAATACCAAGCATTGGTACTGAAGTATGAGGTATCCAGCGCAATAAATAGGAAATTAAAGGATAAAGACCTCCTCTTAAAGAGACAGTATATTACAGAGCTCTCCCCCTAATGAACCACTCCGTGGTTCATGGTCTAGGACGATCAGGATCCCCTGTACGAGATATTGCAAATGTCCAAAAACCTTTCTGGAGTCAAGGATAGCCTCCACTTCAGGGGTAACCGGCAAAGCATCTGGATGAGAAGAATGAAGATTACGGAAAGCTTTATAGGGTTTAAGTAAAGCGACATGAAAGGTGGGATGAATCTTAAACTGGGGAGAGAGATCCAGTGTAACCACATTGTCGTTGACAATTTTGGATTGATCTGAAGTATCCAGCGCAATAAATAGGAAATGAAAGGATAAAGACCTCCTCTTAAAGAGACAGTATATTACACATATGGAGCTTGAGGCCCCTTGTTTCCGGCGCTGCTCTATAACTTGTCCGCCTGCTCTGAGGCGGCAGACATAAATCAACCCAATCAAATACGATCGGGTTAATTGACACCCCCTGCTAGCGGCCGATTGGCTGCAAATTTGCAGGGGGCAGCATTGCACCAGCAGTTCACAAGAACTGATGGTTCAATGATAAATGTCGACAGCGTATGCTGTCGGCATTTATCGATGTGCAGCAATGTGCAGCGGCATGATACGCTACTTCATATCATGTCTGCTTGCACATTGATAAATATACCCCTATGTCTGCAAAGAAAACAACAGTAGAATGTTGGTATGAAATAAAGCTGAAGGAAAAAATGGAGTCAGAACCAATATGTTGTCTAGGTATAGAGCCACTGAACTACATGAGTACTTATTACAGAGTTCCTAGAACCTTTGTAAAAATTCTGGGAGCTGTAGATAGACCAAGCGAAAGAGCCACAAAGTGGCTATATTTGTGCTGAAAGGCAAATCTTAGAAGCTGGAAATGGTCTAGGAATAGGAAGGAAGGCATCCTTCAAATTAAGTGTTGACATAAATTTACCCTGAAGAATAAGGGGTAGAATTGGCCAGATTGTTACTATTTTAAAAATAGGAACTATGAGAAATTTTATTGGGAATAATGGAAAAGGATGGATTAAAATCAGTGGCCTTGTTCCAAAACTTAAACTCCAGCTAATAAGATTCAGAAAGTATTTTGGAATGTGAGACAGAAGACACCTTCCTCAAAAAGGCTTTGATTTGAAACCTATTCAGTAATCTTGGAAAACTATGTTTAGAACCCAGAGATCTTGAACAGACTGCAAAAGGCCTTCTAAAAAATGCGTAAACTGCTCCCTACCAGAAAACATCTGTACTGGGGCCACACCTTCATGCTGATTTGGAAGAGGAAATGACCTGGATAAAACTGGAAGGTCATTGTAAGGAGGAAGATTGTTGGTTCCTAAATTGACAAAAAGAACGAAAAAGGACTATTTGTTCTATTTTTCCCTTAAATTTCTTGTCCTGAAGGAGAAAAGTTCAGTTTCCTCCAGACACAGTTTAAAGGATAACATCAAGACCAAGTCCAAATAAATTCTTCCTTGACAAGGAGAGATACAGATCTTTGGACACTCTCTTTGCTGACAATGACTTAAATCATAAAGCCCTTCTGGTTAGCACTGCTAAAGTCATATGCTTAGAATAAAATCAGATTATGACCACAAATAAGTGCAATAATAATCACCTTCAAAAGTTTTAAACAAAAAAAAAAAAATCTCCATCTACCAAGTCTTCTGAGATTTGCTCAGACAAATTGTAACACCAAAGAGCAGACAAAACTGCTACAGATGCAATTCTTGCTGAAAATGTCTTTCGATTAAAGGTTACCAAAAAACTGTTGTGATTTAGCAGAAGGTTAAAAAATCAAGTCCAGTTGTTTAGAAGGTTTTTCCGCAGATGATTTTGGGTCTTGGATGCCTGAAGTATATAAAAACAAAATGTATACTTACCTGATACATTTCTTTCTTTCCTGGCATGGAGATTCCGGCTAGATTACGAGTTGTGCGTTAGGCTTAAAAAGCAGCGTTGGCCGGTCCTAACGCTGCTTTTTAACGCCCGCTGGTATTACGAGTCTTAAAGGTACAGGTGTACCGCTCACTTTTTTGGCCAGACTTGGAAATACCGCAAATCCACTTACGTAAATTGCGTATCCTCTTTTTTCAATGGGACTTACATAGCGCCGGTATTACGAGTCTGCCAAAAAGTGAGCGGTAGACCCTCTCCTGTCAAGACTGGTACCGCATTTTAAAGTCAGTAGTTAAGAGTTTTACACTACAATGCTGTAGCATAAAACTCTTAACTTAAGTGCTAAAAAGTACACTAACACCCATAAACTACCTATTAACCCCTAAACCAAGGCCCTCCCACATCGCAAACACTAAAATAAATTTTTTAACTCCTAATCTGCCGAACCGGACATCGCCGCCACTATAATAAATATATTAACCCCTAAACCGCCGCACTCCCGCCTTGCAAACATTAGTTAAATATTATTAACCCCTGATCTGCGGTCCCTAACATCGCCGACACCTACTTACATTTATTAACCCCTAATCTGCCGCCCCCAACGTCTCTGCCACTATACTAAAGTTATTAACCCCTAAATCTAAGTCTTACCCTAACCCCCCATAACTTAAATATAATTTAAATAAATCTAAATAAAATTAATATAATTAACTAAATTATTCCTATTTAAAACTAAATACTTACCTATAAAATAAACCCTAAGCTAGCTACAATATAACTAATAGTTACATTGTATCTAGTAGTTTAGGGTTTATTTTTATTTTACAGGCAAGTTTGTATTTATTTTAACTAGGTAGAATAGTTACTAAATAGTTATTAACTATTTAATAAACTACCTAGCTAAAATAAATACAAAAGTACCTGTAAAAATTACAAGATTTTTAAACTAATTACACCTAATCTAATCCCCCTAACAAAATAAAAAAGCCCTCCAAAAATAAAAAAAAGCCCTACCCTACACTAAATTACAAATAGCCCTTAAAAGTGTATTTGGCATTGCCCCAAAGTAATCAGATCTTTTTCCTGTAAAAAAAATTACAAATCCCCCCCAACATTAAAACCCACAACCCACACAATCAACCCTACTCTAAAACCCACCCAATACCCCCTTAAAAAAACCTAACACTAACCCCTTGAAGATCACCTTACCGGGAGAAGTCTTCATCCAACCGGGCCGAAGTCCTCAACGAAGCTGGAAGAAGTGGTCCTCCAGACGGGCAGAAGTGGTCCTCCAGATGGGCAGAAGTCTTCATCCAGACGGCATCTTCTATCTTCATCCATCCGGCGCGGAGCGGGTCCATCTTCAAGACATCCGATGCAGAGCATCCTCTTCTTTCCAAGATGGCGTCCCTTCAATTCCCATTGGCTGATAGAATTCTATCAGCCAATCAGAATTAAGGTAGAAAAATCCTATTGGCTAATGCAATCAGCCAATAGGATTGAGCTGGCATTCTATTTGCTGATTGGAACAGCCAATAGAATGCCAGCTTAATCCTACTGGCTGGGGGCAGCAGATTAGGGGTTAATAAATGTAGGTAGGTGGCAGCGACATTGGGGGCAGCAGATTAGGGGTTAATAAATATAATGTAGGTGTCGGCGATGTTGGGGGCAGCAGATTAGGGGTTCATAAATATAATGTAGGTGGCGGCAGTGTCCGGAGCGGCAGACTAGGGATTAATAATATAATGTAGGTTGCGGCGATGTCGGGGGCGGCAGATTAGGGGTTAATAAGTGTAAGATTAGGGGTGTTTAGACTCGGGGTTCATGTTAGGGTGTTAGGTGTAGACATAAAATGTATTTCCCCATAGGAATCAATGGGGCTGCGTAAAGGAGTTTTACGCTGCTTTTTGGCAGGTGTTAGACTTTTTTTCAGCCGGCTCTCCCCGTTGATTCATATGGGGAAATCATGAATGAGCACGTTACACCAGCTCACAGCTAAGGTAAGCAGCGCTGGTATTGGAGTGCGGTAAGGAGCAAAATTTTGCTCAACGCTCACTTCTTGTCTGGGTTGTAAAAACCCGTAATACCAGCGCTGTCTGTAAGTGAGCGGTGAGCATAAACTAATAATAATAATAATCTAGGTGTATGACTTCTTGTATTAATAAACCGCTCTTGTCAGTATCTAAATTTCAGTTAACATAACAGAAAATGTACAATTTGACACCAAACACCAGTATTTGATCAATTTCTATTTTAAAATAGAAAATATCCACATATATCCATGTTTATGGCTAATATTCAGAGGCCATCTTGCTGTCTGTGAAATAAAGAAACACGTTTTTATTCTGAAATCTTTGGAGCACATTTTAAGTTTACTGTATAGCTACTATTAAATTCAGCATATATATGCCAATTTGTCCCTTAGATGGCTGGCATTGTATTGTATCTCAATAGGAATGCAGTATATTTCATATTTCTAATAATTTCGAATGCATGAAACACCAGATGCAGATCTGAAATGAAAGAAATAATGTTGTTAAAAATGTCAAACATTTATACATCTATTTGCAGTTATTCATTTAATTTATTACAAAACTGGAATGCACCTCTCAGATCCCTGGAGTTGTACATTTTTATACAGTATTGAAAATGATCCCAGTTGTATTTTAAAATGAATTTAACAGCCACAATGCAATATATGTTTTTGCTTGGCTAAATTTTCATCTAAACGTAACGTCTAGAATTCGTGGATTCAAAACAACAGGGATAATTTAACACCTAGGTGATATTTAATCATTTCTTCTGCTAAACTGTTTTTTCTGAATCTAATTAAGTATATAAAGAAATCCTCAGACATCATGTCTGTTTATTTACAAGGGTCTGATACGTTTATTACCCATCTTGGGCAGGAAACCAACTTTAAACATAGCAGCCACATGGTGAACATTTCTTTGAAATAACTGCCTGATCTTTGAAATGACTGCCTGAATAAATTAGACCAAATGTTTTCTTTTGAATCCTTAGATGTCTAAGGTAGAGAGGGGGTATGTTGTAGTTACAGTCTCACAAATAAATGAATCATTTGGTGTAGAGAACCATATATATATTAAATAATAATTTTGTAAATTTTCCCTATGGTTCTTGCACCCAAACCTGTCTGGGGTTAACTGCCTGTGACTCTGGGGACAGCACAGCTTCCTGTGAGTGCCAGTGGCACCCAGGGCTGAGCATGTTGCAGGGTCATGGGATGTGTACCTGGTCCGGTATGAGAGTGCAGTTCCCTTCCGTGTTTTGTATTAAATAATATATATATATATATATATATATATTATTTAATAACATTCACAGATATCCTGACAGGTCACAAAAGCTCGGAAACTCTGCAAGCAGACAAAATAGCAAGGAGAAACAAAACTTTCCAAGATAACAACTTAATATCAACTGAATGCATAGGCTCAAACGGAGCCTGCTGCAAAACTTTAAGAACAAGGTTAAGGCTCCAAGGAGGAGCAACAGGTTTAAACACAGGCCTGATTCTGACCAAGGCCTGAACAAAAGATTAAACATCTGGCAGATCTGCCAGACGTTTGTGCAAAAGAATAGATGGTGCAGAAATCTGACCCTTCAGAGTACTGACTGACAAACCTTTCTCCAGGCCATCCTGAAGAAAAGACAGAATGCGAGGAACCCTCACCCGACTCCAAGAGAAACCCTTCGATTCGCACCAATAAAGGTATTTACACCATACCTTATGGTAAATCATATGAGTCACAGGTTTACGAGCCTGAAGCATGGTATCAATGCCCTTCTCAGAAAAAACACGTCTAGCCAAAACTAGGCATTCAATCTCCAAGCAGTTAGCTTCAGAGAATCTAGATTTGGGTGGAGGAAGGGACCCTGAAGTAGAAGGTCCTTCCTCAGAGGCAACCTCCAAGGGGGAAGAGATGACATCTTCACCAGATCCGCAAACCAAATCCTGCGAGGCCAGGCAGGAGCTATTAGAATCACTGACGCCCTCTCCTGCTAGATACAAGCAATGACTCAAGGAAGGAGAGCAAATGCAAGGAACAGGTACGCAAGACTGAAGTTCTACTGAGCTTTTATCAGAGCTGCTTGTGGATACCTTGATCCGTACCTTGAAAGCTTGGAGTTTAGAAGAGATGCCATCAGATCCAACTTCGGAACCCCCCACCTGAGGGTTATCATTGTGAATACTTCTGGATGGAGAGCCCACTCCCCGGGATGAAAGGTCTGCCTGCTTAGAAAATCTGCTTCCCAGTTGTCCACCCCTGGGATGTGGATGGCAGAGAGGAGACAATTGTGAGACTCCACCTACTGGAAAATGTGAGTCACCACCTTTATAGCTAAGGAACTCTGAGTTCCTCCCTGGTGGTTGATGTATGCCACCGAGGTGATGTTGTCTGATTGGAATCTAATAAACCGGACCAAACTTAGTTGAGGCCAGGCTGTTAGAGCATTGAAGATTGCTCTCAACTCTAAGATGTTTATGGGGAGAGAAGACTCCTCTCGAGTCTAAAGACCCTGAGCCTTTAAAGAAATCCCAAACTGCTCCCCAACACGACAGGCTGGCCTCTGTGGTCACAATCACCCAGGATGGTCTCAGGAAGCATTTACTCTGAGACAGAGGGTCCTGTGAAATCCACCAAGATAGAGAATCTCTTGTTAGGGGATCTAGAACTATCCTCTGTGAGAGATCCGAGTGGTCTCCGTTCCATTGTCTGAGCATGCATAACTGTAGAGGTCTCAGATGGAAACGTGCAAAAGGAATAATGTCCATGGAAGCAACCATTAGCCACTGATGGCAAGAATTTTAGATTTTCTGACATCTGTCAGAAAAATCTTCATGGACAGAGAATATATGATCGTTCCCAAAAAACATACCATGGGTGTCTGGCACCAGGGAACACTTTTCTATATTTACTTTCCATCCGTGGGTAAGAAGAAGAGACAACAGAGTGCCTGTATGAGATTTTGCTAATTGAAAAGATGGCGTCTGAAACAAGATATCCAGGTATGGCACCACCGCTATCCCTTGAGATCTGACCACCACCAAAAGGGCCCCTAGAACCTTTGTAAAGATCCGAGGAGCTGTGGCAAGGCCGAAGGAAAGAGCAACAAATTGTAAGTGTTTGTCTAAAAAGGCGAACCGCAGGAATTGGTGATGTTCCCTGTGAATAGGAACATGAAGATACGCGTCCTTCAGATATATGGTAGACATGAACTGACCTTCCTGAATCAAAAGTAGAATGGAGCGTATAGTTTTTATTTTGAATGATGGAACCTTGAGAAATTTGTTGACACTTGAGATCCAATATGAATCGTAAAGTTCCCTCCTTTTGGACAACCACAAAAAGGTTTGAATAAAATCCTTGACTCTGTTCCGCTACAGGAACTGGGAAAATCACTCTAAGAGAAGATAGGTCCTTTACGCAATTCAAGAAGGCCTCTCTCTTCACTTGTTTTGCAGATAACCTTGACAGGATAAATCTGCCCCTTGGGGGACAAGACTTGAACACTATCCTGTATCCCTGGGATACTACTTCCACAGCCCAAGGATCTGGGACATCGCGGATCCAAGCTTGATGAAAGAAAGGAAGCCTGCCCCCTACTTGATCCGAGACTGGATTGGGGACGGCCCCTTCATGCTGACTTAGAGTCAGAGGAAGGCTTCTTGGACTGTTTGCTCTAATTCCATGGTTGGCTTGACCTCCATGAAGTCCTAGGTTGCTGCAGCTTGGAAGAAGAGGAGGAAGACTTTTGTACCTTGAAGTTACGAAAGGAACGAAAATTAGAATTCTGGCAACCCTTAGGTCTAGCCTTTTTATCTTGAGGTAGGAAAGATCCCTTTCCGCCAGTAATTTAAAAAATTATCTCAGCCAGACCAGGACCGAATAGAGTCTTGCCCTTAAAAGGTAAAGACAAGAGTTTGGACTTGGATGTTGCATCCGCAGACCAGGACTTAAGCCAGAGAGCTCTGCAAGCTAGAACCGTAAAGCTATACATTTTGGCTCCCAGTCTAACAACTTGCATGCTGGCATCACATATAAAAGTATTAGCCAGCTTTAGAGCCTTGATCCTATCCTGGATCTCCTCTATGGTAGTCTCCTCAGAAATGAGGTCGGACAAGGAGTCACACCAATAAAAAGCTGCCCCTGCAACCGTAACAATACTTACAACTGATTGTCATTGTAACCACTGATATACATCTTTCTTAAATAAGCTTCCAGTTTTTTATCCATAGGGTCTTTGAAAGAAGAGCTATTCTCAATAGGGATAATAGTTCTCTTAGATAGAGTAGATATAGTGCCCTCTACCTTAGATACGGTGGAATCCCCGGCTTCTCACATTCCTGAGCAATAATATCTGGCATACGGTCTGAGACTGGAAATACTTCTACAGAAGAAGGTACGACATCAAAAACTCTGTTAAGTTTATTTGACTTCTTAGGATTCGCAGCAACAGAAGAGTCAGAATCCTCCAAGGTAGCTAGGACCTCCTTTAAAAGAAAATGGTGATCTAGCTTAAATCTTAAATTAACCTCCTCTGGATCAACTGTACTAGCCGCTACAGACTCAGAGTCAGAGATTTCGTCCTCAGAAGTCACTGAAGAATGATCCTCCTCCGATAACTGAGAGAAACTGAATAACGCGATCTTGGCAGAGTCAGAACTCTTTCTTTCCCATGACATGGAGAGTACACGACGTCATTCCAATTACTAGTTGGATATTCAACTCCTGGCCAGCAGGAGGAGGCAAAGAACACCCCAGCAAAGTTGTGAAGTGTAACTTCTCTTACCCATAATACCCAGTCATTCTCTTTGCCTCTGTCAATGGAGGATGTGCGAACTGCGAAGATGGTGTCTGAAGATATTTAATCCTTTTATGGGTACTTTTCCCTGCAAGCAAGGATTGGGGTTATGCTGTGTCCATGTCAATCTCTTTAGTAAGAGTAATGGTGGCTATTAGCAGTTAGAAAGCGGTGAGGTTGTCTTTTGCTTTATTTCTAACATTATTGGTACCCCTTGTCAGAAAGTCAGGGTTGGTTACTCTGTTCTTTCTTTCTCTACAGGTCCCTAGCAGAGAACGGCTGATTCTGTCAAACCTAAGAGTCGGTGAGAAGATTGAAGACTTCAAACAGTGAGTCCCTGTATCTCTGTCCCCATGGCTAGTGGTCTAGGCATAATAGGGGAATGAGGGACTTTTTATTTATGTGCTCAGTACCCTCAAGTGAGGGTGGGCAATCAGGGAGATGGATTTTGGCCTCAGACTATATGACTTCTAGTGAAGTTTTTTTTATCCAGAATAGATTCACTCTTCCTGGGACGGCAATTTTTATCTCTCCATTTTAATTTTTTTTAGAGACAACCACACGTTTCATTTAAAGTGAAGGTAAACTTATGAATAAAAGTCTGTTTTTTAAAAATACTATTAAAAACAGGGGCACTTTAAAAAAACAGGGGCACTTTCATTCATCAAAGTCTACAAATCAGCCGTTTTGATTAAAAACTTACCTTTGTTTTTTTCACAGCCAGAGCAGCTTCCCCCTCCTGGAAATCCTGTCTTCACACGTCAACAATGACTAATCTGGCTTCCTCCAATCACAGCATGGCCTCAGGCAATAATCACCCTGTGGGGAAAGCCATGATTGGAGGAAGCCGGTTTAGTCATTGCTGAAGTGTGAAGAGAGGATTTCCAGGAGGGGAAAGTTGCTGTAGCTGTGAAAAGAAACAAAGGTAAGTTTTTAATCAAAACGGCTGATTTGTAAACTTTGATTAATGAAAGTGCCCCTGTTTTTAATAGTATTTTTTAAAAACGGACTTCATTCACCAAAGTTTACCTTCACTTTAAGTAGGCAAACAGTTTCTATGCAGCCTTTTTTTTAATCTTCTTATGAGGCGATACTACTGGTATGGGGTTCATTTTTATTATCCCTTTTTTTGGTTAGAGCTTTTATTCGTCATGAACTGAGTGGCCTATGCTCTTTAATTTGACTTCTTGAATGGCAGTTTAGTTGGCGCCATCCACCTCAGAGGGCCATCCACCTCAGAGGGATTCCACTCAGTACATCTGGGTTCAGTCCTGCATTTGGTCATCCTGCTTTTTGCAGTGCAGCGCCAAGAGTTTTTGTGTTCTATTGAATACTTATGTAATTTACTCTGCTTACATATTTTTAGGAGAAGTCTCTCACTAGTGCGCACTTATAGTTATGATGGCGCCATCTTTCCTAACCGTCAGTTAGATGCAAGTCAGAAATTGCAGCAGACATTGCAGTGTCGCCTTATAGACTACATCTTGGTTTAGGGGTCATCTTTCATCTAGCATTATCTTATACAGAGATGTTGCTGTCTTTTCTACGTTCCCACAAGTGGAAAGTGAATCTGGAAGAGAGTTCTCTAGTTCCAGCCTCTAGAGTGTGTTTCCTAGAGACAATAATAGATTCCCTGTCCATGAAGATTTTCCTGACGGATGTCGGGAAATCCAAACTTCTTGCCTTTCTCTCCATTTTGCTATTTGCCCAACAGTGACTTAATGCATGGAGGTGATTGGTCTGATGGTTGCTTCCATGGACATCATTCATTTTGCTTGGTTCCATCTGCGACCTCTGTGACTTTGCATGCTCAGTAAATGGAACAGAGACCATTCAGATTTCTCACAAAGGATACATATAGATCCATTGTCAAGAGACTCTCTCTACTGGTGGATTTCACAGGAACATCTGTCACGGGCACTTGCTTCCTGAGACCTTTCTGGGTAATTGTGACTACAGACGCCAGCCTGTTAGGCAGGGGAGCCATTTGGGTTTCTCTGATAGCTCAGGGCCTGTGGTTTCATGAAGAGTCTTTCTTCCCATATACATCTTGGATGAGAGCAATCTTCAATGCCTTGACAGCTTGGCCTCAATTATTTTTAGTCCGGTTTATCAGATTACAGTCGGACAACATCACCTCAGTAGCTTACATCAACCACCAGGGAGGAACTCTGAGTTAATTTGCCATGAAGGAGGTGACTCGCATTCTGCAGTGGGCGAAAGCTCACGATTGTCTCCTATCTGCTATCCACATTCCAGGAGTGGACTATTGGGAGGTAGATTTTCTGAGCAGACAGACTTTTCATCCCGGGGAGTGGGCTTTCCATCCGGAAGTGTTCTCTCAGATAACCCTCAAAAGGGGGTTCTAGAGTTGGATCTGATGGCATCCCGCTAAAATGCCAAGGTTCCAAAGTACGGTTCAAGGTCAAGAGATCCTCAGGCCTTTCTGATAGATGCTCTAGTGGTTCCTTGGATGTTCTCTGGATATCTGTTTCCTTTGTTTGCTCTCCTTCTACAAGTCATTGCTCGTATCAAACAGGAGAGAGCATCGGTAATCCTAATAGCTCCTGCATGGCCTCATAAGATTTAGTTCACAGATCTAGTAAGGATGTCATCTCTACCTCCTTGGAGGTTACCTCTGATGAAGGACCTTCTAATTCAGGGTCTTTCCCGCCATCCAAATCTGGATGCTCAGAAGCTGACTGCATGGAGATTGAACGCCTAGTTCTGTCTAGGCATGGTTTTTCTGAAGAGGTCAGGCTCGCAAACCTGTTACTTGCAAAATTTACCATAAGGTATGGCGTAAATATCTATATTGGTGCGAATGTAAAGGTTTTCTCCTGGAGCCGGGTGAGGATTCCCCGGATTTTGTATTTTCTTCACGGTGGCTGTCATGCTGCGCCACTCTAGTTATTGCTAGGGGCATGGCTTCTCTCCTTCCCTGCTCGTTGCCAGGGGCTGTGTCGGGTCCGGATGCGCGCAGCGCTGACATCAACGATGCTCGCTCCTCTCTCACTGATACCTTTCCAGACATCTGTGGTGCAAATCCTGCTCCTATGTAAGCCTATTCAAACGATCTATCACTGCCCAAGTATAGGTGTTACTTTGTGTGCTCCTTGGTGTGATAGATTGTTACTACTGTATTGCCTTATTGTGTTTGAAGCCTGCCTGTCTGACTACTATGCCTGTTATATCCCTGAATTGCTGGACTGATATACTGATGCTGAACTCTGCTTGTCTGACTACTCTGTCTGTTTAACCACTAAATTGCTGGATTGATACTCTGCTGCTGAACTCTGCTTGTCTGACTACTCTGCTTGTTAACCCCTAAATTGCTGGATTTATTCACTGCTGCTGAACTCTGCTTGCCTGACTACTGTGCCTATTAACCCCTATTATTCTGGATTGCCTCTCTGTTGCCAAACCCTGCCTGCCTGGTCATTCTAGTAGTTTGCCCTTGGACTGCTTTACCATTGCCAAACCCTGCCTGCCTGACCATTCTAGTGGTTTACCTTGGACTGCTCTACCATTGCCACTGAAGACTACCCTGCCTGTGGTAAATGCTGCTTTCCTCATCTTGCTAACTTTCTCTGCTCTTGGATATTCCCTATCTTTCCGGTTTGATGCCGGGATAACAAGACTACTGGCCGAGTTCGGTCTGATAGAGGAGTATCCCACGAGCATTACATTATACTTGGGCCATGGAGCCAGATGAGGTGGCACGAGCAGTTTATCTTCAGGGACAGATGTTGGGAACCTATACCACACAGTTGCAGAATATGGATTCCAAGATAGAGGCTATTACCGCTCAACTCTCCTTACTAGATACAGCGAGTAATACCGCTCCTGTTGTTGTACCGCCAGTCTCTACACCTGGTACTGCGGCTTCTTCCTCTGCTTCTGGGAGTATACCGCGGATACCATTGCCTGACAAATATGAAGGTACTACTGATTGCAGGGGTTTTCTTAACCAATGCAGGCTGCACTTCCGCAATGATCCTCACACCTTTCAGTCTCACCAGTCAAGGGTCACCTTTATCATTTTTGACATCAGTTTGAAAGTCTCTTTTCCTCTGAGGGATTCTTAGCACCGGGCGAAGACAGCCCATACCCCTTTGTTCCAGCCTCTCTCTCATCATCGTGATGTCACTCCTGCACAGCTGAGCGCCGCATACGGGATTCCAGGCAGAGACACAAACCCGATGATGGCAATGGATGCCTGCTGAGTAAGTTCTCAGCCCGTATAGATTATGGACTTCTCGGATGTCTCCTCTTTCCTTTGTTGGCTGCCATAAACAGCTTACCAGGACAGCTTTAACGCATACCACAAACATGGAATGAATGTACACTAATCTGGACTTTAGGTTAGTGTGCTTATATAAGACCCAGACAGGTGAATTAATTATTACTGAAACTCTCATTTAACTGAGTATTTATGTGGGATATTATTTCCTCTCTACTCTCACCTTTATCATTTTCTTACTGAAGGACAAGGCCCTAGCCTGAGTCTCCCCCCTTTTGGAACAGAACGCTCCACTCCTGCATGATGCTGATGATTTTGTTTCTGCATTATCTTCTGTGTTTGTGACTTCTAGCCGTACCTCTGCTGCAGAATTTTCTCTCCTGGACCTCCGCCAGGGCAATAGAACTGTGGCACAATTCACCATTGAGTTTCGCACCTTGGCAATTGAAACCACTTGGGATGGCAGTGCTCTCAAGGCGGCCTTTAGGAGGGGTCTACATGAATGCATCAAAGATGAATTCACTTATCGTGATGTTCCTTCTTCTTTGGATTACTTTATAACGCTTTGTATCAGTCTGGACTCTTGCTTCCAGGAGAGACAAGCCGAAAGAGACAGAACTAGGAGGGTCCTTCCCTCCCGTCCTCCTATTCGTCCGGTTTCGGCAGAATCCTCTACCCTTTTAACTTCTCCAGCCACCCCAGTAGAGGAACCCGTGGATCTTTCTTCTTTCAAACCCTCAAAGTCTCAAAGACAGAGAAGAAGATTGAGACTATGCTTTTATTGTGGTTCAAACTCCCACCAACTAAAGGACTGTGACATTCGTCTGGGAAAAGCCAATGCTTAGGGGATAATACTGGGCTACCTCTAAGCATGATCACTACTAAATCCCGTCATTCCACTCGGATTCTGGTACCTGTATTTCTTACCTTCCTTCAGAATACAGTCCACACTCAAACCTTCATTGATTTAGGGACAGCTGGAAACTTTTTGGATCACCGTTTTATGATTCAAGCTGGCTTCCCTCTTCTGCAGAAAAGACATTGTCTCAAAATAACTACTCTGGATGGCACCCCCCTTAGTTCAGGGTTGATCCATTTTGAGTCAGCACCCCTGACCCTGACTGTGGGAGTCCTTCATACCAAATAGCTGCAGTTCGAGGTCATTCATTCCCCAGCACAGCCTGTCATCCTTAGTCTTCATTGGCTTCAGATACACAATCCACGGTTCGACTGGACTGAAGGACAACTGGTCTCCTGGGGTACCTCCTGTTTCCACCCCTGCCTTGCTAAAGTCACTCCTCTGCTCCGCATTCCCATAGCCAGTATACAGACTTCTCCAAACCTTCCCTCAGTATATGCGGACTTCACTGATGTGTTTGAGAAAAAAGCAGCCGACATGCTGCCACCCCATCGTCCTTACTATTGCAAGATCGACCTCTTTACCGGAGCCCCACTTCCTAAAGGGAGGACTTATCCACTCTCCAAAGCTGAAACCAAATCCATATAGGAGTACATCCAATAGAACCTAGCTAAAGGTTTCATTCGCCCTTCCTCCTCTCCTGCTGGGGCAGGCTTCTTTCTCATCAGTAAGAAGGATGGTGGACTCAGACCCTGCAACGACTACAGGGCCGTGAACAACATAACTATCAAGAATCGCTATCCCATTCCCTTGATCACCGAACTATATGACTCGCTCCAGGATGCTCGCTTCTTCACCAAGCTGGACTTTTGTGGGGCATACAATCTGATTCGTATCTTTCCAGGCCACAAATGGAAGACCGCCTTTAACACAAGATCTGGGTATTACGAATACCTTGTAATGCCCTATGGGCTGTGTAATGCCCCTGCAGTCTTCCAGGCATTTGTCAACGATGTCTTCAGTGACCTCCTCAACCACACTCTCATTGTCTATCTCTTCCACTTTAGAGGAGCATCATAAACACGTGAGAGAGGTACTTCAACGTCTCAGAGACAATTCTTTGGTAGCCAAGCTAGAAAAATGTGAGTTTGATCAAGTTCAGATCAAATTCCTTGGTTATGTCATCTCGAAGAAGGGGTTTGCCATGGATCCTGCTAAACTCCCTGCAGTTCTAGAATGGCCTCAACCTACATCATTAAAGGAATTACAGAGGTTCTTGGGGTTCTCCAATTATTACCACAAGTTTATAAAGAACTTTTCTCAGACAGTCGCTCTTCTCAATGTATTGATAAAACGGAACAAAGACTGTAAACATTGGCCTCCTGAAGCCATAAATGCCTTCTCTTGTCTGAAAAAGTCTTTCTGTTCTGCTCCTGTGCTCCACCATCCTGATCCTGACCTACAGTTCACTTTAGAGGTTGATGCCTCCGAGATAGGGGCTGGAGCAGTTCTAACCCAAAGGGATCCTTTGACTTCCACGTCAGACCCTGTAGCCTTTTTCGCTAAACGCTTTACTCCTACAGAGAGGAATTACAATGTGGGTAATCGTGAACTCTTAGCTATTAAGATGGCTTTGACTGAATGGCGTCATTGGTTAGAGGGCACCGCCAATCCCATTCAGATTCTCACCGACCACAAGAATCTGACTTACCTAGAAACTGCTCATTGACTCAATCCTCGACAGGCCAGGTGGGCCTTGTTCTTGTCCCATTTTAACTTTGTGTTTTTTTATCTTCCTGGGACCAAGAACAAGAAGGCGGACACCCTTTCCCGTCAGTTCCTCCCCTATTTAACACATTATACCTCCCTCCTGCGTGGTAGCTCAACTGAACATCACCATTCTTCAAAGATTGCAACATGCCCAGTCTAGTAAACGTCCTGAAGCTCCCGTGGCTTCCAATATACTTTTTGTACCTCTGAATCTACGCACTCCTGTACTCTCCTGCGCTCATGATAGTAAACTCTCAGGACATCCTGGTTTAACAAGAACTTTTAAGCATCTTTCCCAACACGTATGGTGGCCTACTATGAAGTCTGGCACTCAGGATTATGTGAACGTCTGCACAACTCCCCGATCCTTGCCTCCTGGCTTACTCCAACCATTGTCCATTCCCAAACAACTATGGACACACATAACAATGGATTTCATTGTATACCTTCCTCCTTCTGACCACCATACAGTTATCTGGGTTGTGGTGGATCGCTTTTCCAGACTGGCTCATTTTGGTCCCCTAACAAAACTGCCTTCTGCCCAAGAATTATCGTCTCTTTTTCTCTTGCATGTGGTACGACTTCATGGCATTCCTGTGAATATTGTTTCCGACAGAGGTCCACAGTTCGTCTCTACCTTTTGGAAAGCCTTTTGTAAGTTGATTGGAACCACTGTTTCCTTGTCTCCTGGCTACCATTCTCAGACCAATGGACTAACTAAGAGAGTAAACCAGGATCTTGAAGACTACCTTAGAGCCTTTGTCAACGATCGCTCATTGGCACTCTTCTGTTCGATGTTCTCCATTTCAAGTCGCAGCAGGGTATCATCCTCGTGTCTTCCCTCTTTCTGCTCAGTCCACTGGGGTTCCTGCTGCAGACTGACACGTTACTGAACTCAGCACTCATTGGCAACGTATTTGCTCTCAGCTACGTTAAGCTGTCTCTAGATATAAAAAGTTTGCTGATCGTCATAGAGCTTCTGTACGTGCCATCCCAGTGGGTGAACGTGTTTGGGTCTCTACTCGACATATTCGTCTACGTCAACCCTTTCACAAATTGGGGCCTAGGTTTATCAGCCCTTACAAGGTCCTGAAAAGACTCTCCTGTCTCCTGTTGCATACATAGTGGCCTTACCCAAAACCCTGCGTATACATCCAGTTTTCCACATCTCACTACTCAAACCTTACATCAAGAATAGATATACCTGGCTCCAAGCTCCTCCTCCTCCACTCCTAGTTTGTGGTCACCCTAAATATGAGGTAGCTAAGATCCTGGACTCCAGATACAAGTGCAGACAACTGCCGTATCTGATACATTGGAAGGGTTACTCTGTGGCAGATCGTTCCTGGGTTCCTACCCGTGATGTGCATGCTCCATCTTTGGACTCCGGATTCCATCTTGCTCATCCTTTGAGGCCGGCTCTGGTTCCTGGAGGGAACCCTTGAGAAGGGGGCTATGTCACGCCGCGCCGCTATAGCCGTTGCTAGGGGCGCGGCGTCTCCTTCCCTGCTCGTTGCCAGGAGCTGTGTTCGGGTCCGGATGCGTGCAGTGCTGACATCATTGCCACACGCTCCTCTCACTTATGCCGGTCCGGACGTCTGTGGCATGAATTCTGCACCTATGTAAGCCTATTCAAATGATCTATCACTGCCCAAGTATAGGTGTTACTTTGTGTGCTCCTGGGTGTGATAGATTGTTACTACTGCATTGCCTTATTGTGTTTGAACCCTGCCTGTCTGACTACTCTGCTTGTTATACCCATGAATTGCTGGATTGATATATGGTTGCTGAACTCTGCCTGTTTAACCCCTAAATTGCTGGACTGATACTCTACTGCTGAACTCTGCTTGTCTGACTACTCTGCTTGTTAACCCCTAAATTGCTGGATTGATTTACTGCTGCTGAACTCTGCTTGCCTGACTACTCTGCCTATTAACCCAAAATATTCTGGATTGCCTCTCTATTGCCAAATCCTGCCTGCCTGACCATTCTAGTGGTTTGCCCTTGGACTGCTTTACCGTTGCCAAACACTGCCTGCCTGACCATTCTAGTGGTTTGCCCTTGGACTGTTTTACCTTTGCTAAACCCTGCCTGTCTGACCATTATAGTGGTTTACCTTGGACTGCTCTACCATTGCCACTGAAGACTACCCTGCCTCTGGTGAGTGCTGCTTTCCTCATCTTGCTAACTTTCTCTACTCTTTTCGGCTCAACGCCGGGATAACAAGACTACTGACCGAGTTCGGTCTGATAGAGGAGTATCCCACGACCATTACAATGGCCTGGAGAAGTGTTTGTCGGTCACTACTCTGAAGGGTAAGATTTTTGCATTATCTATCCTTTTGCTCAAACGTCTGGCAGACTTATCAGATGCTCAAGCCTTTGTTCTGGCCCTGGTTAGAATCAGACCGGTGTTTAAACCTGTTGCTCCTCCGTGAAGCCTTAATCTAGTTCTTAAAGTTTTGCAGCAGGCTCCGTTTGAGCCGATGCATGTTATTGATATAAAATTGTTAATTTGGAAGGTTTTGTTTCTTCTTGCTATTTCTTCCGCTCGCAGAGTTTCTGAGCTTTATAGCTCTGCAGTGTGATTCCCTGTACCTTATTTTTCATGCAGATAAGTCGGTCCTTCGTTCTAAATTGGGTTTTCTCACTAAGCTGGTGTCGGATCGAAACATTAATCAGGAAATTGTCGCGCCTTCTTTTTCTCCTAATCCTTTTTCTCATAAGGAACGTCTTTTGCATAACTTGGATGTTGTGCACGCTCTAAAAAATTTTTACAAGCTACTAAAGATTTTTGCTAATCTTCTGCCCTGTTTGTAGTTTTCTCTGGAAATCAGAAGGCCACTTCTACTATTCTGTCTCTTTGGTTAAGAAGTTTGATTCGTTTGGCTTATGAGACTGCTGGACAGCAGCCTACTGAGAGAATTACGACTCATTCCACTAGGGCTGTCTTCTCTTCTTGGGCTTTCAAAAAATTAAGCTTCTTTGGAACAGATTTGCAAGGCTGCAACTTGGTCCTCTCTGCATACTTTTTCCAAATTCTACAAATTTTATAATTTTTCCTCATCTGGGGCTTCTTTTGGGAGAAATGTTCTTCAAGCGGTGGTGCCTTCTGTTTAGGTCCTCCTGCCTTTTTCTCCCTCCCTGTTCATTCCGTGTCCTCTAGCTTGGGTATAGGTTCCCACTAGTAATTGGAATAACGTTGTGAACTCTCCATGTCATAGGAAAGAAAACAAAATGTATGCTTACCTGATAAATTTATTTATTTCTTTTGGACATGGAGTGTCCACGACCCCACCCTCTTTTAATTATAATTCGGAAGTTTTTTGAGTAAACCTCAGGCACCTTTCACCCTTGTGTTTATTCTTTTTCCATTTTCCTTCAGCTGAATGACTGGGGATTATGGGTAAGGGAAGTTACACTTAACAGCTTTTCCGGGGTGCTCTTTGCCTCCTCCTGCTGGCCAGGAGTTGAATATCCCACTAGTAATTGGAATGACACTCTCCATGTCCGGAAAGAAAGAAATCAGGTAAGCATAAATTTTGTTTTTTATGAGAAATGTTCTTAGATTTCCTCTTCCTCTTACTAGCAAAAGGGAAAGCTGATAAGGCTGCAGAAACCGCAGAAGTTATTTGCACAGCAAAATCTCCTGGTAAATAAACCACCCCAAGGAACTTGAGAGGAACTGCAGGGCACTGCATGTGAAACTGCTAATGCTTGGGACGTTTGAGGAGAAATTCGAGGAAAGGTACGAACAACATTATTCTAAGAGACATATGGTTCAGAAGGGGAGTCCTTGTCCTTAGACAATAAAGTTTTATTTAAGCATGTGGAACAAAATTGCACAGGAGGAATAATTTGAGCCTCTAAGCAATATAAACACTTATCAAAATTTGCAGCTAAATTTGACTCAGTGTCCATTATAAAAATAAGGATTTTTACAGTAATAGGATACAATATACTGTCACTAATTCCTATGAGAGATTAGGCTGAGTAAACTAAACTATCAGTATAATACCCCTAGAAAATTACTGCACAGAAAAGCAGAAACAAAATTAAATAGGTATATTTTGACAAAAATAACCTAACACCAAAGCACCTCTATATCCTCAGTCTGACTGAGGAGACTTACCGCTCCGGAGACCAGGAGGACCTACTAGTAACTTGCAACAGATCAGAATTAGGGCTCAAAGACAATCTATAGTGTCAGACACCCTAACCATTGGATCAGATTAGGCAAAAAGTAAAGTCGAAGCTCCTCTCTCCAAGCCGGTATATGAAAGACTTCCGCTCATGCGCAACCGCAAGCATGGCACTCGTAATCCAGCCCTTACATGGTATAGGGATCTTCCACAATTGAAATCTGGAGAGAAGTCATCAGCAGTTATTCTGAATCTGAATAAAGAGTTTTTAATTAGAAAAATATCTTAAACCTGTATGAAACTCTTGGTATATGCCCACGGGAGAGATAAAACACCAGATACCAAACTGGAAATATAGTTTTCAAAAGGTTTTTTTCTAAAAGCAACTAGGTTACAAATCTGTTCTATTCTTGCCTTATTTTTCAGTGCACAACAGATCTGGTAGTGTTTGGTTAAATGGAACTCGTTAAGATATAACACAGCTAAAAATAGCTTTGGTGTTCCAGATGTTCTGGCTTACAGTATGGTTAAAAAATAAAACCTTAAAGGGACATGAAAATTAAAATTAAACTTCCTAATTCAGATAGAGCATGCATTTAAGAGACTTTTCAGTTAAATTCTATTATCAAATTTACTTCATTTTCTTGAAATCCTTTGTTGCACACCCAGGAAACGAAGTCCAACAATTGGGCAAAGATGGCCGCTAATCATGTCAATAAATAATACAGCTGGTGGGTAAGAAACTCCATCATATATCAAAATGAGGCAAAGCATATCAATAGATTAGTGACAATAAGTAACTCATTTTTGTGAATTTAATTAGTTAAGTAATTGTTATGTTTAGTTGCTGGGCTTATGGAGGCGTCTCCACCAAAAGACTATTGGGAGTTGTCCCAATAGCCAATGAGTAATGAACAGATAAAGTCACTTTATCCATGTATCAGTTACAACTCACAGGCTTAAAAAAAAAAAAGGACATTAAAGGCAAAAAATAAACATTCATGATTCAAATAGAGAAATCCATTTTAAACAACATTCCAATTCAGTTCTATTATCTAATTTGCTTTGTTCTCTGTATTCTTTGTTGAAAAGCCTACCTAGGTGCAGCAATTAATTATTAGGAACAAGCTGCTGATTGGTGATTGCACATATGTCTCTAGTCGTTGGCTCGCCTAATGTATTCAGCCAGCTCAAAGTAGTACATTGCTGCTCCTTCAAGAAAGGATACCAAGAGAATGAAGCACAAGAATTAATATAAGTAAATTTGATTATTTTTTTTTTTTAACTGTATGCTCTATCTGAATCAGGAAAGAAAAGGTTTGGGTTTCTGGTCCTTTTAAGGTTGTAGAGACATCTCATACACTATACTGGGTGCTGTTTGAAAGTTTTAGCCAAAAGCAAAGCTGAAACCTAAAGAAGCAAATATTTTACAGCCCTTCGTAGCTTTTGCGCAAATCAGATCCCTCCTCACATCAGAATAATCTTTCACTGCCTCAGAGTAAGGGGAAGTGAAACCCAATTGTTTATTTTAATGATTCAGATAGAGCAAGGCTTTAAAAACAACATTTTCATTTATTTCTATTATCACATTTTCTTCATTTTCTTGGTATTGTATGTTGAAAAGCGGTAAGCTCAGGAGCGTTCACGTGTCTGCAGCACTATGTAGCAGCAGTTTTGCAAGAATGTTATCCATTTAAAAGAGCACTAGGTGGCAGCACGTTTTCCTGCTATGTAGTGCTCCAGTGCTCCAGACCTGTGCACGCTACCTATCTAGGTATCTCTTCAATAAAAAATACCATGAGAATGAAACAAATTTGATAGAAGTATATTGGAAACTTTTTTTGAAATTGTATGATCTAGCTGAAAAAAAAATGGGGAAGCTCATCGGGATTAGTTAGACTCTCCAGCATAGCTTCCGAAGCAAACGGCGTTCCGAGTAGACCTTCCAATCCAATCTTCTGCACTGCTTGGTGGCTTGAGCACTACAAGGGACAGTTTGAAGATCTAGATGGACACCACTACTATCGGAGGACTTCAGGCATTTTAAAACATTGTACATATGTTTTATTCATTTTGTAAGTAGCCATTCACTCATGCGCTTACACGATATTAAAATTCCTGCAATCAGATTGTGCTTTCTCTGTTTCTTATTTTCCAATATGTTTCTGTATGTCTGAATATTTCTGTGAGTGTGTGAGTGAGTGCTTTTTTATTTGCTTTTCACTACAGGAGACTGCTAGTTTATGTGGGCCATATAGATAACATTGTGCTCATGCCCGTTAAGTTATTTAAGAGTCAGCACAACACAGCACTAATTTGCTAATATTGCAAGTCAATAGTTAATAAATAGTCAGAAGATGCTTAGATACAAGGTAAACACAGAGGTAAAAAGTATATTAATATAACTGTTGGTTATGCAAAACTGGGGAATGGGTAATAAAGGGATTATCTTTTATAAAAACATCAAAAACACTATTGTAGACTGTCTTTTCAAGTATCCAACAATTGAACCTTTATCAAGTTCATATGTGTGCTTACCTGGCTCTGATACTAGCTAGTGCCTCACCAGCCACTGACCTCACCGCACATCACTGAAGGGACCCATAGTACACTCATTTGAAGTGTAAGTTAACGCCAAAGATGTATGTTACAAATAATGAAAATTAAAAATTTAACCTCCCACCATATTGTATTTTATTATTAAATTGTGTGGGAGTTCACTTGAATTTCAAATTAAGTTTGAATTTGTTCATGCAACTGAAAACAGGGTATAGATAAAAATGATATTCAAAGCAACACACAGGCAAATTGTTTAGCTATATTTGTAGTTTAAATATTTTTAAAAAAATAACTGTAAAGGTTTTTGACCGTAAAGTATTAGGTGCGGATATTTTGTAATCTAGGTTTACTTTTCTGCTGAGGCCAATCAGGGTTATGTATGAGTCGCTAGAGTGTGCAACCAATAACTATGTGGAATACATCAGTGATAAATCTGGAATTGGGATACCCACAATTTTTTTTAATTTTATTACAGGAGAAGGGGACAAAATAAATAAAGTTTTTATTTGTTACTGCAAGGTTTTTGTTTTTCGCTACATAAAATTAAAACTTTTAAAATTACAATCTCAAAGTGTTTCATCTCACTTTAAAAGGACAGTAAAGTCAAAATTAAACATTCATGATTCAGAAAGAGCATGCAATTTTAAACAACTTTGCAATTTTCTTTTATTATGAATTTTGTTTTGTTTTCTTGGTATCCTTTGTTAAAGATTAATCCTAAGTGAGCCCAGGAGCGTGCATGTGTCTTTAGCCATCTGGCAGCAGTGTTTGCAACAATGTTTATAATAGTGTTCTATATAATTGCAAACACTGCTGCCATAGAATGCTAGGGACACTCTATGGCAGCAGTGTTTGCAACTATAGCATTGTTTATAGCTATATTATATATAGTTGCAAACGGTGCTATAGAGAGTCTCTAACATTCTATGGCAGCAGTGTTTGCAACTATATATAATACTGTTATCAACATTGTTGCAAACACTGCTGCCAGATGGCTAAAGACACGTGCACGCTCCTGAGCTCATCTAGGATTAATCTTTAACAAAGAATACCAAGAGAACAAAGCAAAATTAGTTATAGAAGTAAATTGGAAAGTTTTTTTAAAATTTCATACACTATCAAATCCATGTAAGTTTAATTATTAACTTTACTGTTTACTGTTAAAACCACACAGTTCAAAGGGATATAAAATTCAAGAATTCAAGTTTCCAATTACTAAATTTGCTTTGTTCTCAAGGTATTCTTTGTTGAACAGATACCTGGGTAGGTGTCTGGAGTTCTACATGGCAGGAAATAGTGCTGCCATCTAGTGTTCTTGCTGAAATATAGTGCTCCAGGCACATGCATGCTCCTGAGCTTACGTCCCTGCTGTTCAACAAAAGATACCAAGAAAACGTAGAAAATGTGATAATAGAAGTAAGTGTTAAAAAAAATGTAAATTGCGCGCTCTATCTGAATCATGAAAGAAAAGTTTCATGTCCCTTTAAGGTCTCTGTAAGTGTATACACTGAATTCATCAAATTCACACACAGGCTATCAATTGACCCCACAAAGGGCTCAGAAATTCTAGCTGTTCTGACAGCCTCGTGCCCTGTTAGGGCCTCTGTGCAGGTGTCTGTTGTGTTAGGGAGGCAGACAGCTGGGCCAGCCGCACCTGTAAGTAATCACACAGGGGGATCCCTGGGGGGGGACAGGCTGATGTGTGCAGGGGGAGCAGTAGCCAGTGCAGATTGTGAAACAAAGACGCTGGGAACCCCTGGCACTGAAGGCGTGTCCCTGCAACAGGACACTGGCTGCCACCTGGATGTGAAGTGATGTAATGGTAAATGCTAAGTACTAAGTACGTTTTCATATATCCTGATTCTGAAATAGAAGACGACATTACCCAAGTGTTCTCACCACAGTTCCTCAGTGCCCCCACCTGCTCCCAGAACAAATATGTGTAGTCACTCAAAGCAGCTTCCTGATGTCAGAACTGTTATAGCTACTGCAAGATGTTAACTCATTTGGAGTCATTGGGCCAGATTAACTAACAGTTATGCACAAGCGAAAAGGGGTTTATCACGGGTGTGTGTGCGTCATTTTTTTTTGCTCATATTACAAGTTGGAAGTAAACCTGAACGCTTGAGCGCAACTGAAGTTAACGTGAGTCGGGTTAGCGTGACCTCAGAGCCCTGGTTAGCTGTTTTGTGAAACAAAAAGTGTCACAAAACACATCAAAAATAATTACAAAGTACAGTACACTCACAATAACACTAATACAAATCATTCAAATACAATATTGCACAAAAAAGTCATGCGCAGTTCAGACAAACGAGAGAGAGAGAGAGAGAGAGAGAGAGAGAGAGAGAGAGAGAGAGAGAGAGAGAGATTTGAAAGTTTTAGCCAAAAGCAAAGCTGAAACCTAAAGAAGCAAATATTTTACAGCCCTTCGTAGCTTTTGCGCAAATCAGATCCCTCCTCACATCAGAATAATCTTTCACTGCCTCAGAGTAAGGGGAAGTGAAACCCAATTGTTTATTTTAATGATTCAGATAGAGCAAGGCTTTAAAAACAACATTTTCATTTATTTCTATTATCACATTTTCTTCATTTTCTTGGTATTGTATGTTGAAAAGCGGTAAGCTCAGGAGCGTTCACGTGTCTGCAGCACTATGTAGCAGCAGTTTTGCAAGAATGTTATCCAGAGGCTCCTAACGCTGGTTTTAGGCTACCTCCGGTATTTGGAGTCACTCAAAATAGGGTCTAACGCTCACTTTTCAGCCGCGACTTTTCCATACCGCTGATCCCCTTACGTAAATTGAGTATCCTATCTTTTCAAGGGATTTTTCTAACTCCGGTATTTAGAGTCGTGTCTGAAGTGAGCGCTAGACATCTAACGACAAAACTCCAGCCGCAGGAAAAAAAGTCAGTAGTTAAGAGCTTTCTGGGCTAACGCCGGTTTATAAAGCTCTTAACTACTGTGCTCTAAAGTACACTAACACCCATAAACTACCTATGTACCCCTAAACCGAGGTCCCCCCACATCGCCGCCACTCGATTAAATTTGTTTAACCCCTAATCTGCCGACCGCCACCTACGTTATACTTATGTACCCCTAATCTGCTGCCCCTAACACCGCCGACCCCTATATTACATTTATTAACCCCTAACCTGCCCCCCACAACGTCGCCGCCAGCTACCTACAATAATTAACCCCTAATCTTCCGACCGCAAAGCGCCGCCACCTACGTTATATTTATGTACCCCTAATCTGCTGCCCCTAACACCGCCGACCCCTATATTATATTTATTAACCCCTAATCTGCCCCCCTCAACGTCGCCTCCACCTGCCTACACTTATTAACCCCTAATCTGCCGACCGGACCGCACCGCTATTATTATAAAGTTATTAACCCCTAATCCGCCTCACTAACCCTATAATAAATAGTATTAACCCCTAATCTGCCCTCCCTAACATCGCCGACACCTAACTTCAAACATTAACCCCTAATCTGCCGACTGGAGCTCACCGCTATTCTAATAAATGTATTAACCCCTAAAGCTAAGTCTAACCCTAACACTAACACCCCCCTAAGTTAAATATAATTTTAATCTAACGAAATTAATTAACTCTTATTAAATAAATTATTCCTATTTAAAGCTAAATACTTACCTGTAAAATAAATCCTAATATAGCTACAATATAAATTATAATTATATTATAGCTATTTTAGGATTAATATTTATTTTACAGGTAACTTTGTATTTATTTTAACCAGGTACAATAGCTATTAAATAGTTAAGAACTATTTAATAGCTAAAATAGTTAAAATAATTACAAAATTACCTGTAAAATAAATCCTAACCTAAGTTACAATTAAACCTAACACTACACTATCAATAAATTAATTAAATAAACTACCTACAATTACCTACAATTAACCTAACACTACACTATCAATAAATTAATTAAATACAATTCCTACAAATAAATACAATTAAATAAACTAGCTAAAGTACAAAAAATAAAAAAGAACTAAGTTACAAAAAATAAAAAAATATTTACAAACATAAGAAAAATATTACAACAATTTTAAACTAATTACACCTACTCTAAGCCCCCTAATAAAATAACAAAGCCCCCCAAAATAAAAAAATGCCCTACCCTATTCTAAATTACTAAAGTGCAAAGCTCTTTTACCTTACCAGCCCTGAACAGGGCCCTTTGCGGGGCATGCCCCAAGAAGTTCAGCTCTTTTGCCTGTAAAAAAAAACATACAATACCCAAGCCCCCCAACATTACAACCCACCACCCACATACCCCTAATCTAACCCAAACCCCCCTTAAATAAACCTAACACTAAGCCCCTGAAGATCATCCTACCTTGTCTTCACCTCACCGGGTATCACACCGATCCGTCCAGAAGAGCTCCTCCGATGTCCTGATCCAAGCCCAAGCGGGGGGCTTAAGAGGTCCATGATCCGGCTGAAGTCTTCATCCAAGCGGGAGCTGAAGAGGTCCATGATCCGGATGAAGTCTTCATCCAAGCGGGAGCTGAAGAGGTCCATGATCCGGATGAAGTCTTCTATCAACGGCATCTTCAATCTTCTTTCTTCCGGATCCATCTTGCAGACCTCCGACGCGGAACATCCTCTTCTCCCGACGCCTACTAGCCGAATGACGGTTCCTTTAAGGGACGTCATCCAAGATGGCGTCCCTCGAATTCCGATTGGCTGATAGGATTCTATCAGCCAATTGGAATTAAGGTAGGAATATTCTGATTGGCTGATGGAATCAGCCAATCAGAATCAAGTTCAATCCGATTGGCTGATCCAATCAGCCAATCAGATTGAGCTCGCATTCTATTGGCTGTTCCGATCAGCCAATCGGATTGAACTTGATTCTGATTGGCTGATTCCATCAGCCAATCAGAATATTCCTACCTTAATTCCGATTGGCTGATAGAATCCTATCAGCCAATCGGAATTCAAGGGACGCCATCTTGGATGACGTCCCTTAAAGGAACCGTCATTCGGCTAGTAGGCGTCAGGAGAAGAGGATGTTCCGCGTCGGAGGTTTGCAAGATGGATCCGTAAGAAAGAAGATTGAAGATGCCGTTGATAGAAGACTTCATCCGGATCATGGACCTCTTCAGCTCCCGCTTGGATGAAGACTTCATCCGGATCATGGACCTCTTCAGCTCCCGCTTGGATGAAGACTTCAGCCGGATCATGGACCTCTTCAGCCCCCCGCTTGGGCTTGGATGAGGACATCGGAGGAGCTCTTCAGGACGGATCGGTGAACCTGGTATGGTGAAGATAAGGTAGGAAGATCTTCCGGGGCTTAGTGTTAGGTTTATTTAAGGGGGGTTTGGGTTAGATTAGGGGTATGTGGGTGGTGGGTTGTAATGTTGGGGGGGGTATTGTATGTTTATTTTTTTACAGACAAAAGAGCTGAATTCTTTGGGGCATGCCCCGCAAAGGGCCCTGTTCAGGGCTGGTAAGGTAAAAGAGCTTTGAACTGTAGTAATTTAGAATAGGGTAGGGCATTTTTTATTTTGGGGGTCTTTGTTATTTTATTAGGGGGCTTAGAGTAGGTGTAATTAGTTTAAAATTGTTGTAATATTTTTCTTATGTTTGTAAATATTTTTTTATTTTTTGTAACTTAGTTATTTTTTACCTACAATTACCTACAATTAACCTAACACTACACTATCAATAAATTAATTAAATACAATTCCTACAAATAAATACAATTAAATAAACTAGCTAAAGTACAAAAAATAAAAAAGAACTAAGTTACAAAAAATAAAAAAATATTTACAAACATAAGAAAAATATTACAACAATTTTAAACTAATTACACCTACTCTAAGCCCCCTAATAAAATAACAAAGCCCCCCAAAATAAAAAAATGCCCTACCCTATTCTAAATTACTAAAGTTCAAAGCTCTTTTACCTTACCAGCCCTGAACAGGGCCCTTTGCGGGGCATGCCCCAAGAAGTTCAGCTCTTTTGCCTGTAAAAAAAAACATACAATACCCAAGCCCCCCAACATTACAACCCACCACCCACATACCCCTAATCTAACCCAAACCCCCCTTAAATAAACCTAACACTAAGCCCCTGAAGATCATCCTACCTTGTCTTCACCTCACCGGGTATCACACCGATCCGTCCAGAAGAGGTCCTCCGATGTCCTGATCCAAGCCCAAGCGGGGGGCTTAAGAGGTCCATGATCCGGCTGAAGTCTTCATCCAAGCGGGAGCTGAAGAGGTCCATGATCCGGATGAAGTCTTCATCCAAGCGGGAGCTGAAGAGGTCCATGATCCGGATGAAGTCTTCTATCAACGGCATCTTCAATCTTCTTTCTTCCGGATCCATCTTGCAGACCTCCGACGCGGAACATCCTCTTCTCCCGACGCCTACTAGCCGAATGACGGTTCCTTTAAGGGACGTCATCCAAGATGGCGTCCCTCGAATTCCGATTGGCTGATAGGATTCTATCAGCCAATCGGAATTAAGGTAGGAATATTCTGATTGAATCCTATCAGCCAATCGGAATTCAAGGGACGCCATCTTGGATGACGTCCCTTAAAGGAACCGTCATTCGGCTAGTAGGCGTCAGGAGAAGAGGATGTTCCGCGTCGGAGGTCTGCAAGATGGATCCGTAAGAAAGAAGATTGAAGATGCCGTTGATAGAAGACTTCATCCGGATCATGGACCTCTTCAGCTCCCGCTTGGATGAAGACTTCATCCGGATCATGGACCTCTTCAGCTCCCGCTTGGATGAAGACTTCAGCCGGATCATGGACCTCTTCAGCCCCCCGCTTGGGCTTGGATCAGGACATCGGAGGAGCTCTTCAGGACGGATCGGTGAACCTGGTATGGTGAAGATAAGGTAGGAAGATCTTCAGGGGCTTAGTGTTAGGTTTATTTAAGGGGGGTTTGGGTTAGATTAGGGGTATGTGGGTGGTGGGTTGTAATGTTGGGGGGGGGGTATTGTATGTTTATTTTTTTACAGACAAAAGAGCTGAATTCTTTGGGGCATGCCCCGCAAAGGGCCCTGTTCAGGGCTGGTAAGGTAAAAGAGCTTTGAACTGTAGTAATTTAGAATAGGGTAGGGCATTTTTTATTTTGGGGGTATTTGTTATTTTATTAGGGGGCTTAGAGTAGGTGTAATTAGTTTAAAATTGTTGTAATATTTTTCTTATGTTTGTAAATATTTTTTTATTTTTTGTAACTTAGTTCTTTTTTATTTTTTGTACTTTAGTTAGTTTATTTCATTGTAGTTATTTGTAGGAATTGTATTTAATTTATTTATTGATAGTGTAGTGTTAGGTTTAATTGTAGGTAATTGTAGGTATTGTATTTAATTAATTTAATGATAGTATAGTGTTAGGTTTAATTGTAACAGGTTAGGATTTATTTTACAGGTAATTTTGTAATTATTTTAACTAGGTAGCTATTAAATAGTTTTTAACTATTTAATAGCTATTGTACCTGGTTAAAATAATTACAAAGTTGCCTGTAAAATAAATATTAATCCTAAAATAGCTATAATATAATTATAATTTATATTGTAGCTATATTAGGATTTATTTTACAGGTAAGTATTTAGCTTTAAATAGGAATAATTTATTTAATAAGAGATAATTAATTTCGTTAGATGTAAATTATATTTAATTTAGGGGGGTGTTAGTGTTAGGGTTAGACTTAGCTTTAGGGGTTAATACATTTATAAGAATAGCGGTGAGCTCCAGTTGGCAGATTAGGGGTTAATAATTGAAGTTAGGTGTCGGCGATGTTAGGGAGGGCAGATTAGGGGTTAATACTATTTATTATAGGGTTAGTGAGGCGGATTAGGGGTTAATAACTTTATTATAGTAGCGCTCAGGTCCGCTCGGCAGATTAGGGGTTAATAAGTGTAGGCAGGTGGAGGCGACGTTGTGGGGGGCAGATTAGGGGTTAAAAAATATAATATAGGGGTCGGCGATGTTAGGGCAGCAGATTAGGGGTACATAGGGATAATGTAAGTAGCGGCGGTTTACGGAGCGGCAGATTAGGGGTTAATAATAATATGCAGGGGTCAGCGATAGCGGGGGCGGCAGATTAGGGGTTAATAAGTGTAAGGTTAGGGGTGTTTAGACTCGGGGTACATGTTAGGGTGTTAGGTGCAGACGTAGGAAGTGTTTCCGCATAGCAAACAATGGGGCTGCGTTAGGAGCTGAACGCGGCTTTTTTGCAGGTGTTAGGTTTTTTTTCAGCTCAAACAGCCCCATTGTTTCCTATGGGAGAATCGTGCACAAGCACGTTTTTGAGGCTGGCCGCTTGCGTAAGCAACTCTGGTATCGAGAGTTGAAGCTGCGTTAAAAATGCTCTACGCTCCTTTTTTGGAGCCTAACGCAGCCTTTATGTGGACTCTCAATACCAGAGTTGTTTTTATGGTGCGGCCAGAAAAAAGCCGGCGTTAGTTTTTCGGGTCGTTACCGACAAAACTCCAAATCTAGCCGATAATATGCAATGAATTGCCTAAAGATTAAATTATGTATGTGTCTTTAACACAAATGTGTCCCCTAACACATATCCATAATAAGTATGTATTGTGTGATATTTATGAACAAGTGTCTAAACATTATGTACATAGAGTCATTATTTATAACGAGTCATTAATCAGCCTAATGGAATCACAGATCTGAAACTCAGATACAAAGCTAATATTTTTGAAGCAAAAATTGACTTTTATTCAAAAACACTCTTGTGACGTTCAGGGTTGTTAACCCCTTCCTCAAACAGTGTAAAGTGAGTAAAACAAATACAATATATAGCATACACAATCAAATATGTAAATTAAAAAACAATTAAACATCCCCCTCTGAACGTTAGCGAACCGCAACAGTTTGAAGGAAGCACTTCCGGTATCATCTCCCATGTGATCTCTATGTCATCACCATGGTGACGTGAATAAACAAAATGTTAAACTCTAAAAATAAACAATAATGTGTCACAAACAATCTAATATAGTGTTATATGACAAAGTGTGTATTAGCAAACTTGTGTCAGTTTACATGGTGTAACAAAATAAGTATATTAATACCAACGCAAATAACCTTAGCGATAGCGGGTAGGATCTACCTGAGATGATTAGGAATCAAATGCGAAGCTATTATGTCTGTAAACAACACTGTTTCATTGCGGGGACTATTGCCTATCTTATAGTTAGTATTAATAGACTACACTATGTAAACTGACACAAGTTTGCTAATACACACTTTGTCATATAACACTATATTAGATTGTTTGCGACACATTATTGTTTATTTTTAGAGTTTAACATTTTGTTTATTCACATAACCATGGTGATGACACAGAGATCACATGGGCGATGATACCGGAAGTGCTTGCTTCAAACTGTTGCGGTTTGCTAATGTTCAGAGGGATATGTTTGATTGTCTTTTCATTTAAATATTTGATTGTGTATGCTATATATTGTATTTGTTTTACTCACTTTACACTGTCTGAGAAAGGAGTTAACCACCCCGAAACGTCACAAGAATATTTTTGAATAAAAGTCAAATTTTGCTTCAAAAATCCAGCAAGTGATGCTTTCCATCTATGACTATTGTTGGGATTATTGTCGGAGATATATATATATATATGTAATATGTGTGTACATATGTATTTATGTATTTATATGTGTATATATGTATTTAACATATATACACATATAAACCCATAAATATATATGTAGTATGCATTTAAAGATAGATATATATATATATATGTTTATATGTGTGTACATATGTATTTATGTATTTATATGTGTATATATGTATTTAACATATAAACCCATAAATATATATGTAGTATGCATTTAAAGATATATATATATATATATATATATACACACACACACAAATAAAGTGCATAGGAGCCCTTTGCAGTTAAGTAGATGAAGCATGTAAAATCTTATTTATGCAATATTCATTTTTAATAAAGTGTTATACTGCGTATTTACTCTAAATATTTCACATTACAATGTTCAGCACAGAATATGTTCTAAGTATTTATAAATAGATATTCGTATATACATATCTGTACATATCTATAAATATATTATCATATATCAGGGCTCAAAATTTCTACTAGCCCACTAGCCATTGGCAAGTGGAAATTAAACAGTGGTGAGTGAAAGTTAGTGAGTGAATGTCTACAAATATTATCTAAAGGGATATTATAACGGATGTTATTCCTTTAGGACTATAGGGACCCCATTAGTGCTAAGACTGTTACTTCTGAGAGGGTAAACAGGGGCAGAGAGAGATTAGAGAGGAAAAGTGAAAGTGGAGAAAAAGATAGCGCTAAAGAGAGTGGAGAAGAAAAAAAAAGAGTGAAGAGATTTGAGAGAGAAAGATTAATGTCAACCCTCTCTGCTTTCTCTAAGTTCACTTCCTTTTTCTGTCCAGCTGTTGTCTTCTCCAGAAGCCAAAACAATTTACTTGTAATACAAACGCTATTCAACGTGAGCAAAAAGCTTACTTCTAGCGCAGTTAACGCTCGAGCGGGAGCATTAAAGGGACAGTCTACACCAGAATTTTTATTGTTTTAAAAGATAGATAATCCCTTTATTACCCATTTCCCAGTTTTGCATAACCAACACAGTTATAATAATATACTTTTAACCTCTGTGATTATCTTGTATCTAAGCCTCTGCAAACTGCCCCTTTTTTCAGTTTTTTTGACAGACTTGCAGTCTAGCCAATCAGTGCCTGCTCCCAGATAACTTCACGTGCACGAGCACAGTGTTATCTATATGAAATACGTGAACTAACACCCTCTAGTGGTGAAAAACTGTTAAAATGCAATCTGAAAGAGGTGGGCTTCAAGGTCTAAGAAATTAGCATATGAACCTCCTAGGTTAAGCTTTCAAATAAGAATACCAAGAGCAAAATTGGTGATAAAAGTAAATTGGAATATTGTTTAAAATGACATGCTCTATCTGAATCATGAAAGTTTATTTTGGCCTAGACTGTCCCTTTAAATAATGCTCCACTTGTAATCTGGCACATATGGATTTTAACAGTTTAGCTGCCAGAAAGGGCTGTGATGTATTACTATACACTGGCTCTGGCCAGATAAAAAAAATGTAAACTTTATGTAGCGTTAACATTACTTGTGCGCAATCCATACTGCTTGCATTATTGTGCTGGTATTACATTATATTTGTTATGCATGGTGTAGAATGGTGCATGCTACAAGTCAGATAGTGAACATAGATGTGTAAAGCCATTTTAGCACGATAATTTCCATCAGGCCAGCACTAAACTTATTCATATCGCATTCATATAATTGAAACCTTTTTTTTTTTTTTACTAACCATTTGTTGCCCATTTATTAAACATTAAAGGGACAGTCTAGTCAAAAAATAAACTTTCATGATTCAGATAGGGCATGCAATTTTAAACAACTTTCCAATTTACTTTTATCATCAATTTTGCTTTGTTCTCTTGGTATTCCAAAACCTGTAAAAGAGAAACTAGCAAAAAAATATAATGGACGAGCGATAATTAACCAGCCATTACAAGTGGCTGGTTATTGCTACCGTGAGCTCGCGGTAGCAATTAGCGCTTAGAAAATTAACTAGAGATCCGAACTCTGGTTAATTTTTTTAAAGTTCTCCAAATGCCCTTAAAATAGAGGGCATTATAGTTACATTTAGCCATCAATCAGCAAGCGCTACCTAGGTGCTGAAATAAAAATGGACTGGCTTACATTACTGCTTTTCAAATAAAGATACAGAAATTGATAATAGGAGTAAATTAGAAAGTTACTTAAAATTGCATGCTCTATCTGAACCATGAAAGAAAAAAAAATGTGTTTCATATCCCTTTAAAGTCTAAAACAAGTAAATAGTAATAATATCTCATTTTTTATATTGACAGTGACCTTCCGTGGCCTGTGATAAGCAGCATTCTGATGTGACACCAAACTATATATATATATAGATACAGAGGATTCATCTAGCCCCCATCATGTCAGATCTATGATTAATGAGCGAGTGCCTTAGGTAAGGTGACATGTTTTATGTAGATGAGGACCAAGCCTGCTTGTCACTCATTGTCTAAATGAGATGAGAATCGAGTCGCACAGCACCTTGGTATTTTGTCAGCAATAATTATGTGTAGAAATAATGAGGACAGTAGAGCAGCCGTGTATCTTGATTCTATTCTTTGCAACTTGGAACGGTGCCCAAACTTCATGGTGATCTCTTTTGTTTAACAGCGCTACAGACAGGTGAGTAAAGCTGCTGGGCTTGTTAGACAGCTGCAGAACTGCTGGTAAAATGATATTAACGGGATTCCTGCCTGGCGCTGGGTTTGGTAGGTTATTAAGTTTTAGATTTGAAGTCTTTAACACTTTACCTCCCACAGCAGCTGTTGTTCAAATAAGCAAAACATGAAAAATATCAGTCTCTGCTATCTGTGTAACTATTTCTCGGCCAGGACAAAGCATCTTGGTATTTTCTTCCAGTTAAAGGGACAGTCTGCTTCAGAATTTGTATTGTTTTAAAAGATAATCCCTTTATTACCCATTCCCTAGTTTTGCATAACCAACACAGTTATATTAATATACTTTTTACCTCTGTGATTACCTTGTATCTAAGTCCCCTTATTTCAGTTCTTTTGACAGACTTCCATTTTAGCCAATCAGCGTTGACTCATAAATAACTTCACAGGAGTGCACACAATGTTATCTATATGACAGACATGAACTAACAGTTAATAACTGTCAAAATGCACTGAGATAAGAGGTGGCCTTCAATGGCTTAGACATCAGTATATGAGCCTACCTAGGTTCAGCTTTCAACAAAGAATACCAAGAGAGCAAAGCAATTTTCATGAAAAAAGTAAATTGGAAAGTTGTTTAAAATTGCACGCCCTATCTGAATCATGAAAGTTTAATTTTGACTCGACTGTCCCTTTAAACATTATATGTAACATTATAAACTGACGGTTTTCTTTGAGAATTACATATATACGGCTCATTTTTAAAAATTAATTTAAAATAATCATTGAGTTCTCCTATATATTATATTCCAGATGCATTCTAGTTTTTACGTTACATTTGTATTCTGTAAAATTATGGTGCATTATATTTCCAGCCAACTTGTAAACCAAAACAAATGCAACCATGTTATAATCCAGTATGTATAAATATTTAGCGCTGTGGAATCTGTTGGCGCTCTACAAATAACCCATAATAATAATAATAATAATAATATACCAAGAATGAATCACTGCATTGCAGATGTGCCTATAATATAAACTGTTGTAGTTCATGGACACACTAAGAGCTCTTTTTCGCTGTTTATCTTATCACCATTGCTGTGATCAATAAGGGCAGATATACATGAGATAAAACAAACACTGTGCAGCATGTAGAAAGGTCAGGTTTCTGAAGTCCACAGAATGCACTCTAGTCAGAGAGAACAACACCTACAATTTTAGTCTACTGCTCCTTTAAACTTTATTAAAGGGACATGAAAATCAAAAACTTCCCTGCATGATTAAGATTAAGCATGCACTTTAAACAACTTTCCAATTTACTTATATTATATAATTTGCTTTGTTATTTAGATATCCATTGTTTAAAAAACATACTTAGGTAGGCTCAGGAGGGATTGGTGGTTGCTTCTTGTCATTGGCTTACTTGATGTATTTAGCTAGCTCACAGTAGTTTGTTATTGCTCCTTTAACAAATGATACCAACGCAATGAAGCAAATTTGATAATAGAAACAAATTGCAAAGTTGTTTAAAATTGTATTCTGTATTTGAATCATGAAAGGAAAAATGTGGGCTTCATATCCCTTTGAAATGCTGATTGAATTGTTCCTCTAATTTGGGCCATCTCGCCACTTAATTGCAGCACTGACGCACATGGGTGATCACAGAGATGACAGAGAAGATAATAGAGATCCCAAAGGTCAAGTCACTTGTCATGAAGTCATGCTGTAGGGTGCTGCTGTGATACTGTCATTGGTCACTGATACCGGAAGAACTTTTGCTTGTACATTTGGGGTTACATTACAAGTGAGGCGTGTTTTTGGCACTCAGTTCTATTTTAACGTGCGCGCCCCATTTTGCGTTTATTATAGGTCACAAGAAAACATGAAGCACCTTCGTGGTCTCAACTTTGCATTAAAAATTTAAACCGTAAAGTTGCAATCCCATTTTCTCAATCCCCATAGACTTTAATATAACCTTGTTTTGAACTCAAAATGTTACTGCCGCCAGTACACATATAAATACATAGGTATAGAAATAAATACATATATATTTATCTGTTTAAATAAGAAGTTATATAGGCGCTGTTAAAACCCTTTTTTTCTTTTACATATATATTTATATTAATAAATATCATTATACATGTGTTCCTATGGATCCCTATGTAAAAGCATTTTAACACCTCACATTTCATAACTTTGTGCACTTACAACTTTTGAATGCAATATTTTTAATCAGACAGTGCTAATACGATCATTACTGTACTGTGACGTGTATTTTTATGTGTTTGTGCCAGTTTTTAGTTTTGCACATAATTTAACTAACTTTTCCTAAAAGGAGTTTATCAAAGTGCAAATTGCGGTTGTGTACACATGTTTGCATTTACTTTAAACTTATAATATCAAGGGTATTTAACGTGCAGCTGAAAAGGCACATTTTTGCCCCTGCGTGAGCGCACAGAGGGTTGCACCTCACTTGTAATCTAGCCCTTGGCTTGTACAGTATACATCTTGTGGATTAACATACAGGGTATTGAAAACTCTACCACACTCATTTCTCCAACATAGGTGTGTCCGGTCCACGGCGTCATCCTTACTTGTGGGATATTCTCTTCCCCAACAGGAAATTGCAAAGAGTCCCAGCAAAGCTGGTCACATGATCCCTCCTAGGCTCCGCCCACCCCAGTCATTCTCTTTGCCGTTGCACAGGCAACATCTCCACGGAGATGGTTAAGAGTTTTTTGGTGTTTAAATGTAGTTTTTATTCTTCTATCAAGTGTTTGTTATTTTAAAATAGTGCTGGTATGTACTATTTACTCTGAAACAGAAAAAAGATGAAGATTTCTGTTTGTAAGAGGAAGATGATTTTAGCAGAAGTTACTAAAATCGATTGCTGTTTCCACACAGGACTGTTGAGATGAAGTAACTTCAGTTGGGGGAAACAGTTAGCAGACTTTTCTGCTTAAGGTATGACTGGCCATATTTCTAACAAGACCATGTAATGCTGGAAGGCTGTCATTTCCCCTCATGGGGACCGGTAAGCCATTTTCTTAGTTAAATAAAAGAATAAAGGGCTTCAAAAGGGCTTAAAAAACTGGTAGACATTTTTCTGGGCTAAAACGATTGCTTTACTAGGCATATTATGCAGATTCTAACTATTAATGGTTATTATAATCTTGGGGATTGTTTAGAAAAACGGCAGGCACTGTGTTGGACACCTTTTTCAGATGGGGGCCTTTTCTAGTTATAGACAGAGCCTCATTTTCGCGCCACTAATGCGCAGTTGTTTTTGGAGAGCAAGGCATGCAGATGCATGTGTGAGGAGCTAAGAATCACTGAAAAAGCTTATAGAAGGCATCATTTGGTATCGTATTCCCCTCTGGGCTCGGTTGGGTCTCAGCAAAGCATATAGCTGGGACTGTATAGGGGTTAAATGTAAAAACGGCTCCGGTTCCGTTAATTTAAGGGTTAAAGCTCTGAAATTTGGTGTGCAATACTTTTAATGCTTTAAGACACTGTGGTGAAATTTTGGTGAATTTTGAACAATTCCTTCATACTTTTTCACATATTCAGTAATAAAGTGTTTTCAGTTTGAAATTTAAAGTGACAGTAACGGTTTTATTTTAAAACGTTTTTTGTGCTTTGTTGACAAGTTTAAGCCTGTTTAACATGTCTGTACCATCAGATAAGCTATGTTCTATATGTATGAAAGCCAAGGTGTCTCCCCATTTAAATTTATGTGATAATTGTGCCATAGTGTCCAAACAAAGTAAGGACAGTAATGCCACAGATAATGATATTGCCCAAGATGATTCCTCAAATGAGGGGAGTAAACATGATACTACATCATCCCCTTCTGTGTCTACACCAGTATTCTTATTACCATGCAACAATTAACGGCTGTAATGGATAACTCTATAGCAAATATTTTATCCAAAACTTATCCAACTTATCAGAGAAAGCGCGATTGCTCTGTTTTAAACACTGAAGAGCAAGAGGACGCTGATGATAATTGTTCTGTCATACCCTCACACCAATCTGAAGGGGCCATGAGGGAGGTTTTGTCTGAGGGAGAAATTTCAGATTCAGGAAAGATTTCTCAACAAGCTGAACCTGATGTTGTGACATTTAAATTTAAATTAGAACATCTCTGCGCACTGCTTAAGGAGGTATTATCTACTCTGGATGATTGTGACAATTTGGTCATTCCAGAGAAGTTATGTAAGATGGACAAGTTCCTAGAGGTTCCGGTGCCCCCCGACGCTTTTCCTATACCCAAGCGGGTGGCGGACATAGTAAATAAGGAGTGGGAAAGGCCCGGCATACCTTTTGTTCCCCCCCCTATATTTAAGAAATTATTTCCTATAGTCGACCCCAGAAAGGACTTATGGCAGACAGTCCCCAAGGTCGAGGGGGCGGTTTCTACTCTAAACAAACGCACTACTATTCCTATTGAAGATAGTTGTGCTTTCAAAGATCCTATGGATAAAAAATTAGAGGGTTTGCTTAAAAAGATTTTTGTTCAGCAAGGTTACCTTCTACAACCAATTTCATGCATTGTTCCTGTCACTACGGCAGCGTGTTTCTGGTTCGAGGAACTAGAAAAGTCGCTCAATAAAGAATCTTCGTATGAGGAGGTTATGGACAGAGTTCAAGCACTTAAATTGGCTAACTCTTTTATTTTAGATGCCGCTTTGCAATTAGCTAGATTAGCGGCGAAAAATTCAGGGTTTGCTATCGTGGCGCGCAGAGCGCTTTGGCTAAAGTCTTGGTCAGCGGATGTGTCTTCCAAGACAAAATTGCTTAACATTCCTTTCAAGGGTAAAACATTATTTGGACCTGATTTGAAAGAGATTATTTCAGACATCACTGGGGGAAAGGGCCACGCCCTCCCACAGGATAGGTCTTTTAAGGCTAAAAATAAGCCTAATTTTCGTCCCTTTCGCAGAAACGGACCAGCCTCTAATTCTACATCCTCTAAGCAAGAGGGTAATACTTCACAACCCAAACCAGCCTGGAGACCAATGCAAGGCTGGAACAAGGGTAAGCAGGCCAAGAAGCCTACCACTGCTACCAAAACAGCATGAAGGGATGGCCCCCGATCCGGCACCGGATCTGGTGGGGGGCAGACTTTCTCTCTTTGCTCAGGCTTGGGCAAGAGATGTTCAGGATCCTTGGGCGCTAGAAATAGTTTCTCAAGGTTATCTCCTGGAATTCAAGGAACTACCCCCAAGGGGAAGGTTCCACAGGTCTCAATTATCTTCAAACCAAATAAAAAGACAGGCATTCTTACATTGTGTAGAAGACCTGTTAAAAATGGGAGTGATTCATCCAGTTCCAATAAGAGAACAAGGGATGGGTTTTTATTCCAACCTGTTCATAGTTCCCAAAAAAGAGGGAACATTCAGACCAATTTTGGATCTCAAGATCCTAAACAAATTTCTCAAGGTTCCATCGTTCAAAATGGAAACTATTCGAACGATCCTACCTACTATCCAGGAAAATCAATTTATGACTACCGTGGATTTAAAGGATGCGTACCTACATATTCCTATCCACAAGGAACATCATCAGTTCCTAAGGTTCGCTTTTCTGGACAAGCATTACCAGTTTGTGGCACTTCCATTCGGATTAGCCACTGCTCCAAGGATTTTCACAAAGGTACTAGGGTCCCTTCTAGCGGTTCTAAGACCAAGGGGCATTGCAGTAGTACCTTACTTGGACGACATCCTGATTCAAGCGTCGTCTCTGTCAAAAGCAAAGGCTCATACGGACATAGTCCTAGCCTTTCTCAGATCTCACGGATGGAAGGTGAACAAAGAAAAAAGTTCTCTGTCCCCGTCAACAAGAGTTCCCTTCTTGGGAACGATAATAGATTCCGTAGAAATGAGGATTTTTCTGACAGAGGTCAGACAATCAAAAATTCTAAGCTCTTATCAAGTTCTTCATTCTGTTCTTCGTCCTTCCATAGCGCAGTGCATGGAAGTAATAGGATTGATGGTGGCAGCAATGGACATAGTTCCTTTTGCACGAATTCACCTAAGACCATTACAACTGTGCATGCTCAGACAGTGGAATGGGGATTATACAGACTTGTCTCCGACGATTCAAGTAGATCAAAGGACCAGAGACTCACTCCGTTGGTGGCTGACCCTGGACAATCTGTCACAGGGAATGAGCTTCCGCAGACCAGAGTGGGTCATTGTCACGACCGACGCCAGCCTGGTGGGCTGGGGCGCGGTCTGGGAACCCCTGAAAGCTCAGGGTCTATGGTCTCGGGAAGAATCTCTTCTCCCGATAAACATTCTGGAACTGAGAGCGATATTCAATGCTCTCAAAGCTTGGTCTCAACTAGCAAAGGCCAAATTCATAAGGTTTCAATCAGACAACATGACGACTGTTGCATATATCAATCATCAGGGGGGAACAAGAAGTTCCCTGGCGATGGAAGAAGTGACCAAAATAATTCAATGGGCGGAGGATCACTCCTGCCACTTGTCTGCAATCCACATCCCAGGAATGGAAAATTGGGAAGCGGATTTTCTGAGTCGTCAGACATTCCATCCGGGGGAGTGGGAACTCCATCCGGAAATCTTTGCCCAAATAACTCAATTATGGGGCATTCCAGACATGGATCTGATGGCGTCTCGTCAGAACTTCAAGGTTCCTTGCTACGGGTCCAGATCCAGGGATCCAAAGGCGACTCTAGTAGATGCACTAGTAGCACCTTGGACCTTCAACCTAGCTTATGTATTCCCACCGTTTCCTCTCATTCCCAGGCTGGTAGCCAGGATCATTCAGGAGAGGGCTTCGGTGATCTTGATAGCTCCTGCGTGGCCACGCAGGACTTGGTATGCAGACCTGGTGAATATGTCATCGGCTCCACCATGGAAGCTACCTTTGAGACAGGACCTTCTTGTTCAAGGTCCATTCGAACATCCGAATCTGGTTTCCCTCCAGCTGACGGCTTGGAGATTGAACGCTTGATTTTATCAAAGCGTGCATTTTTAGATTCTGTAATAGATACTCTGATTCAGGCTAGGAAGCCTGTAACTAGAAAAATTTACCATAAAATATGGAAAAAATATATCTGTTGGTGTGAATCCAAAGGATTGCCATGGAACAAGATAAAGATTCCTAAGATTCTATCCTTTCTACAAGAAGGTTTGGAGAAAGGATTATCTGCAAGTTCTCTTAAGGGACAGATTTCTGCTTTATCTGTCTTACTACACAAACGACTGGCAGCTATGCCAGATGTTCAAGCATTTGTTCAGGCTCTGGTTAGGATCAAGCCTGTTTATAGACCTTTGACTCCTCCCTGGAGTTTAAATCTAGTTCTTTCAGTTCTTCAAGGGGTTCCGTTTGAACCCTTACATTCCGTAGATATTAAGTTATTATCTTGGAAAGTTTTGTTTTTGGTTGCAATTTCTTCTGCTAGAAGAGTTTCAGAGTTATCTGCTCTGCAGTGTTCTCCGCCCTATCTGGTGTTCCATGCAGATAAGGTGGTTTTGCGTACTAAGCCTGGTTTTCTTCCGAAAGTTGTTTCCAACAAAAATATTAACCAGGAGATAGTTGTACCTTCTTTGTGTCCGAATCCAGTTTCAAAGAAGGAACGTTTGTTACACAATTTGGACGTAGTCCGTGCTCTAAAATTCTATTTAGAGGCTACCAAAGATTTCAGACAAACATCTTCCTTGTTTGTTGTTTATTCTGGTAAAAGGAGAGGTCAAAAAGCGACTTCTACCTCTCTTTCCTTTTGGCTTAAAAGCATTTTCCGATTGGCTTATGAGACTGCCGGACGGCAGCCTCCTGAAAGAATCACAGCTCACTCCACTAGGGCTGTGGCTTCCACATGGGCCTTCAAGAACGAGGCTTCTGTTGACCAGATATGTAAGGCAGCGACTTGGTCTTCACTGCACACTTTTGCCAAATTTTACAAATTTGATACTTTTGCTTCTTCGGAGGCTATTTTTGGGAGAAAGGTTTTGCAAGCCGTGGTGCCTTCCATTTAGGTGACCTGATTTGCTCCCTCCCTTCATCCGTGTCCTAAAGCTTTGGTATTGGTTCCCACAAGTAAGGATGACGCCGTGGACCGGACACACCTATGTTGGAGAAAACAGAATTTATGCTTACCTGATAAATTACTTTATTTTATTACTGATAAATTACTGGTTTTTTTATCAGGTCTGATGAATTATTTTCTCTAACTACAGTCACCACGGTATCATATGGTTTCTCCTATATATATTTCCTCCTGTCCGTCGGTCGAATGACTGTGGTGGGCGGAGCCTAGGAGGGATCATGTGACCAGCTTTGCTGGGACTCTTTGCCATTTCCTGTTGGGGAAGAGAATATCCCACAAGTAAGGATGACGCCGTGGACCGGACACACCGTTGGAGAAAGTAATTTATCAGGTAAGCATAAATTCTGTTTTTCTTTTTTTTCTTTTTCTTTTTTTTTTTTTTTCAATATCTTTATTTAGACAATAAGAATACTGCAATATTAAAGATCTCGGGAATGTCACACATTATAGAAGCAAGAGACCTGCCAATAAGGGATCCGGTTATGTGATTTCCCCAAGTCCACTGTGAATTATCTTGTAAATGTCCATAGTTCACATCTATTCATTGCTGGGAAAGCAGAGTTGTACCCAGCAGAATGTCCATATATTTTCACAGTTTTAGATTACCCTTAAGTCAATTGGCTAGGGTCCCGAGATCTCTGAATCTTAAGTTATAACAATTTAAGAGATTCTGACAACATTAACATGGGTGTATTAACGCACACCAAACAGTGTAAACCGTGTGTTTAATATGGTTATGAAGAGAAGAAATAGAGAAAGAGAAAAGAAGGAAAGAGGAGAAAAGTAGAGGAAAAAAAAAAAAAAAATTTAGGGGAGGAGGGAGGAGGAAAGTGAAGGATAAGGGGGGGGGAAGGGAGGGGGGAAGGCTTTGGATAAGGAGAAGAATCATGAGCAGACATCCCGACAGTTAAGTGGCTTGATCCTATATGACAAGCTACTCCAGTTGGGGCCTCCAAAGTCCCAGAATATATTCATATAATTCCATTTTGTCATCTCTCATGTAGCGAAATCGCTCAAGCATTAAATACCTCTCAATCTGGTTTTCCCAGTCAGAGACCGAAGGTACTCTAACCGATTTCCAGTTTTTTGGAATAAGAGATTTAGCGCTATTAAGCATCATAAAGAGGAGGTGTTTTTTGGATTTGTCAACCAACTTGGGTAAGTCATGGAAGAGCAAGAGAGCAGGGTTTCTGTTCAGCTTGATATTTAATTTGGAGTCTATTATGTTTAGTACTGAGTGCCAGTATGGCTTCACTAGTTCACAACTCCACCATATATGGAGGAACGTGCCCTGTTCCCCACAGCCCCTCCAGCATCTCCCATCAGATTGTTTATATATTTTCTTAATTCTGACTGGCGTCAGATACCAGCGTGAAAAAAACTTGTAGTTAGACTCGAGGGTTTTGGCAGAAATTGATGCTTTTGCATGTTTGTGAAATATTTTTTGCCAATCCTTCTCTGAAAAAGGGAGTGTAAGTTCCCGCCTCCACTGTTCAGCATATGCAGGTAAGGGAGTTTCTTTATGAGATGTGAGAAGGCGGTACATTATGGTTATCAAATGTTTGGGGGTATGGGGCATTAGACAAAGTGTTTCCATTAAAGTCGGCTGCCTAACAATATTCTCCCTGGCCTTACATGACAAAATGTAATGCTGAAGCTGCATATGGAAATACCATGAAATCTTAAGTTCGGAATTTTCTAGGTCCTCAAGTTTTTTAAGTTTTTTATCCGCTAGTAACCTACAAAACATAGTCTGATCTATCTGCATAGTATTTAAGTTCACAGTTTGGGTGTTTGTGAAAGGGATGTCCGGATTATGGACAAATGGAGTCAAGGGAGAGGGATTCGAGGAGACGTGTGGGTACTCTATTAGTATCTTGTCCCATTGAGTAAAAAATGCTTGTAGGAATGGATGGGAATTAATTGATTTAGGCCTATTTTTTGTAGAGGTCCACCCCAATGAGCCTACATTTTGTACCTTCAGAAGTGCCCTGCCTATCTGGACCCATATTTTGTCCTTTGAGTTGTTGCTCCATTCTACCTGATGTTGGAGGTGTATGGCTTTCTTGTATAGGAGGAGATTGGGGACTCCCAGCCCCCCCTATCCTTGGGTAAATAGAGGGTGTGTTTAGAAATGTGAGGCTTAGCCCCTCCCCAGATGAACTCTTCTATCCTTCCTTGCAAATTTTTTAGATAATGTGTTGGGAGAGAGATCGGGAGCATTTGTAAATAATATAAAATGCGTGGGAGAATATTCATTTTTATTATTCCAATTCTGCCTAACCACGAGATCTTTTTATTTTTCCACGAGGAGAGATCACTAACTATCTGAGTCATTAGGCGGGTGTAATTAGCTTCAAATAGGGAATCTGCTTTTGGTGTAAGATTAATCCCTAGGTATTTAAGAGTACGGGTCTGTATGCGTAACTTGCAGATATCTGCCAGCTGACTTATCTCTGCTTGGGGGAGATTTATGTTTAAAATTTCTGATTTAGTCTGGTTTAAATGGAAGTTAGACACCCTTCCATAACTCTCAAACTCCCTTAGAACCTCAGGGAGGGAAGTCAAAGGGTTTGATATTGACAAGAGAACATCGTCCGCGTATAAAGAAAGTTTATGCTCCTGGCCCCCTATTAGAATTCCTGGGATTTTCTCATTGTCCCTGATTTTCTGTGCTAAAACTTCTATAGTCAGAGCGAATAATAACGGGGAGAGCGGGCAGCCCTGTCTCGTTCCATTAGTTATTTTAAAAGGGGCGGATAAGATATCGTTAACTTTGACCTGCGCAGATGGGGCTGAATAGAGAGAGAAAACTCTTTGTATAAAGTGTTGACCAAAATTCATCTTCGACAGGGTAGCCCGGAGGAAAGGCCAGCTGACCCTGTCGAAGGCCTTCTCTGCGTCTGTTGAGATAAATATAGATGGAATGCCACTAATCTGCGCATAGCTTGCTAGTAGAGCAGCCTTTATGGTATTGTCCCTGGCCTCCCGACCAGGCACAAAGCCAACCTGATCAGGGGAGATCAATGAGGGCAAGAACTTGTTCAATCTGGTCGAGAGGATTTTTGCAAAAAAATTTAAATCCACATTCAGAAGAGATATTGGCCTAAAATTTTCTGGGCGATTTGCCGGTTTTCCCGGCTTTGGAATGGTAGTTATGTGGGCCAGGAGCATAGAAGGAGGGAAGTCCTGTGTGTCCCCTATACTATTAAAAAGTGATGCTAGGTGTGGTGACAAGGTGTCTTTGAACAATTTATAATATTTGGTGCTAAAGCCATCAGGGCCTGGGCTTTTACCTGTATGGAGACAATCTATTGTGTTGGCCACCTCTTCTATGGTTATAGGTACGTCAAGCTCCTCTGTCTCTTCACTAGACAGGGAAGGCAATGTCAGGGAATCTAAATACTTTTCTATATTTATTAGGTGAGCCGTGTGACCTCCCCCCGCCAGTTTGTCAGTGTGACTCTTCAGATTATAGAGTCCTTGATAGTATGTGCGCAGTACCTCCGCAATTGCCGGGCTGCTTTTAAGGGTTTGATCTTGCTTGTTTATAATAGAGAATACATGGGCTTTTAATTGTCTCCTTTTCAGAGCTCTTGCTAATAATTTACCGGGTTTGTCCCCAAATTCATAGTATTTCTGCTGTGTCTTTAGGGCAAGTTTTTGATGTTCAAGGGTGTTTAAATCTTGTATATCTTTCCTAGCCTGTTGTAGTTGTAATTTAACTTGGGTGTCTGTGGGTGATCTCTTGTGTTTCCTCTCCAGATCCTGTATCCGGAGAAGAAGGGACGTATATTTTACTCTTTTTTGTTTGGATAGTAAGGCTTTCTGTTTAATCAGTTCCCCTCGCATTACACACTTATGTGCTTCCCAGACAACATGAGAGGGAAGTTCATCGCTAGTATTATTTTGGAAATATTCTAATAATGTGTTTTCTATTTGGGTTTTAATCACCTGATTATTAAGCATGAAATCATCAAACCTCCAGATAAAAGGATGGTCTGGTATAGCGGGCCAACTCAACCTACAGATAACTGGGGCATGATCCGACCATGTCATGGGAAGTATTTGAATGTCTGTAACTAGCGCTAGTGTGGATTGATCCATAAAAATATAATCAATCCTCGTAAATAGGTCATGAGGATGCGAAAAAAAAGTATAATCTTGTTTGGTAGGGTGCAAAGTGCGCCATACATCATGCACCGCTAATTCCTCCAGTCTAGAGTTACAATGTTTAATCATTTTTTTCGGCGTAGATGCCGTGGCTCTAGATGTATCTAATACAGGGTCAAGGGGTAAGTTAAAGTCGCCCCCTAAGATCAACAAACCCTTTCTTAATTCCAGAATTTTGTTTGTAATTACAGTCATGAATTTGCTTTGGTGTAGATTCGGAAAATAAGTGTTAACTAAAGTGACCACTTTATTGTGTAACGTGCCTACAAGTACCAAATACCTTCCCTCAGGGTCCTTTTCTACTTGAATCAAAGAGAAGGGGGAGGAATGTTTAATTAGTATCCCCACTCCATTTTTTTTTGTGGGCCAGATGCAAAATACATCACAGGATATTTGGCATTATGCCAAATTGGTTCCTTTCCCCTCTTAAAGTGGGTTTCCTGCAAAAATATTATGTCACATTTCAATCTGATAGCATCTCTTATCAAGTGCGACCTTTTTTCTTGTATATTGAGCCCTTTGGCGTTTACCGTCATCAGCGACAGGTTGTGGCCACAATGTCTGGACATGATGGAAAAGGAGGGATAGGGGAGGGAGGAAAAAAAAAAAAAAAAAAAAAGATTGAAGTAAAGAAAGTAAAGAAAGAGTCAAACCTTTTCACTCCCAATTTAAATGTCGGGAGATTAGCAACCTAAAAACTTTGCCTCTATGCTTGTGTTTAGGTTCAACAAAGGAAAGAAATATAGTAAATTAATACAGTGTTAAAGAAAATTAGTAGGAAAACAACCTAACCTGGTTGTAGTAATTAGAATAAGGTAGATAAGTAAAAGAAAAGTGTGGGATCAGTATCCCCACACCCGATTCAGTTAGTTGTAAAAAGAATTTAGCAGTAAGCTAGGAGCAAGGGTATCTAAGCCTGTTAGGTACCCCTAGCCACCCTGGACTTAAATTTATCAAAAGAAGTTACAGTGTACCAAAGCTCTCACTAAAATGAAACAATAGCCTGGTGCCCTTTTGGATATAAAGTGTGGTGGGCACTTTGTATATTATTACATACGTTAGTTATATGTGGTGCGTTGCAGTTATATTTCAGATTGGAGCAAGATGGAGATAAGCAAGCTTGTTCCTCTATTCATAGATACAAAATGATGAACAAAACATTCAGCAAATGCAGTGCAACAGATTTATAAAAAGACAAATCAACTAATTAGAACTGTTTTAATCATACTTCAATCCCCTCCATGTGGTTTCGGATCTAGTGTGATTAACTAAATTTCTTTACTCACACTACTGCTACCTCACTGTGTCTCATTTGGTGTAGTAGTGATTGTCCCAGATCTCTGATGCTATGTCTATATAGCCCCACTCAGGTACCTAGAACTATATAACCCGAAGGGATCTAAGCAAAACGTCTAGCTAGAATGAACTCAGAGTCACTAAGTATGCTATCAGGCATGGTTCTATTACATATTGTCAAAAGAGAAAAGGGCTCTACTATAACAGCCCAAGCAGTGTGAGAAGACTACATATTTGTTCATAACTCTTCTTATAGGGAACACCTCAGGAGATTTGAGACTTGTCCTGCCTAATTTATATGCTCTAGTGTGTGTAAATATATCAGTAACCGAGACTATATTCTTCCTAATCATAAGTGTACTTTAGAGTTAATGCTAAGAACATAATACATTATAGACCCTAGAGAAAAACATATTTAACAGTTAACAGATAATACTTATCACATTTCTTCAAATGGACATCCAATGGGTTGTTCAAATCACCAGTCGCACAAAACCAGGATGTCCAATACCTGGGCAAAGGAACATACCATTCCCCTGCGCATCCCTAAGGAGACTATTAGATAACCTGTTAGATCAAAAAAAACTTCAGAAAGTTCAAGGGAGTCCCCAATTCAAGTTGGTCTCCTAAATATCCTGGGCCTGCTGAGATGTTGTTGCTCCATCCGGCGGAGAGATGACTATGTCCAGACTTTTGCAGAAACCTTGTAAGTCCGATGGAGATCTGTAGATAGCCTGTGTGCCATTTCGTGTGGCAATTATGCACACCGGGAAACCCCATTTATATGGTATTTTATGTGCTTGGAGTACATTTGTTATAAATTTGAGGTCCCTCCTCTTTTGCAGGGTGATTTGACTTAAATCAGAAAATATCTGTAGAGGTATGCCTGCATGGGTGACTCCATTAAGATTCCTTGCCTTTTGTGATATTGAGTCTTTATCCTTGTAACTCAGAAATTTAATTATGACATCCCTTGGAGGTGCCTTTGAAGATGGTCTTGGTCTCAAGGCCCTATGGGCCCTCTCCAGAGGGACATCTGCTGAACTGGGAGTTCCTTTTATTGTCCTGAATAGATCCTGCAGATAGCCCTCAAGTGCATTGCTAGACACAGATTCAGGGACCCCCCTAATCCTCATATTGTTCCTTCGTCCCCTATTGTCTAGATCCTCAATTCTAGACAATAAAAACTGTATATTTTCCTCTTGATCCTGAATGTGTTGAGTGTTAGAATTTACTTGTTTCTTTAGGTCAGCATGTTTACCTTCAAGTGTCATGACTCTCTGACTGACCTGCTGTAAATCCTTTTTCAGGTCCCCAAATAATGACCTCATCTCTGTTAGCACTATATTTATATCTGCTTTTGATGATATTATGCTAAGGTCCTCTCTGGTAAGGGGGTTCTGATGTTGTGGGTCTGGGATAGGGCCTACTGTGGGTTCCAGTGTCTCCCGTGGGGTCATGTCATTGGTACCTGCCTCATTTACTGCGGTTGCTGGCTTTAGAAAATTGGTCATGTTTGCACTTTTAGGGCCTTTGTCTGACCTACCGGTTTTTCTATTAGACATGGCTCCTAATGTATTGGGAGTTAATTCTTGAGATGCACAGAGAGAGTTGTCTACTTGTACTGCAAACTTAGATCTCTGAGGAAGCCACATACAGCTTTCCTGCATTGGTGTTAATGCTGCACGTAGTGAGACAGGTATACAGTGTGTCCTTCTTGGGTAATATGAACTGAATATCACAATTTTTTTAATAAAAGATATTTTGTTCCTTAGGTCAAGTATGCAATTCACAGCTGTTAGATAAGACCCAAGTGTAAGTCTCTGTTAGGAGTATCCGTGCTATCAGGCATAAAGGTTAACTTGTCTGAGCCTATCCCTGCAGATCGGGAAACAGTTGTAGGCCAAAGCGCTATCTGCTATGGTATGTATGTACGCTACGTGGGCGACGATTATGGCCCAAGCCCCAATCTGCTATTCATGCACTTCAACACTTATCACACTCCATATATTGTAACCTTTTAATACCTGTCTGTCGTATGTTGATTTCGGCTGTTAGTACAGGCCGGTCCGCTTATCCCGCGTGAGTGTCTAACTTTAGTACGGCTTCGTTACCGCACAGTGTGTCCGTGAAGGAGGCCGGGTAGCGTGATCACAGCTCGCCTGGTAGATGCAGTGAGGAGCGAGCGTAGTATCCCTTCCGTTTTGTTACCTCCCTTCACTCCGCTGTTCTGGTCCGTGCGGTATATTCCACTTGCTCACAGGTCAGTTAGTGGAGCGCCAAGGCTGGGATCACTCCTTCCGCTGGGCCTCAATATGTCGCTGCTCCTCCGATGTCTTCTTGCCTCCGTAATCTGCAGCACATCACTATGTGGGCTTAATCAGGGGTGCTTGGATTAGAACACCATTATATGCCAGGGTTTTTAATAAAAAATAAACAGTTTAAATGCCTAGTTTGAGTTTACATCGGGTGTGAGGCTTAAGAGCCAAAATTCAAGCAGCCATCACCCTGTATGGCCAGGCTCCGCCCCTCATTTTCTTTTTTAATTTGTTTTTCGCTGCAGTACTGTACATATTTTATTTGTTTTTTGCTACAGTACTGTACATATTTTATTTGTTTTTTGCTACAGTACTATACATATTTTATTTGTTTTTCCCTACAGTACTGTACATATTTTATTTGTTTTTCGCTACAGTACTGTACATATTTTATTTGTTTTTCGCTACAGTACTGTACATATTTTATTTATTTTTTTGCTACAGTACTGTACATATTTTATTTGTTTTTCCCTACAGTACTGTACATATTTTTTTATTTTTTTTTGCTACAGTACTGTACATATTTTATTTGTTTTTCGCTACAGTACTGTACATATTTTGTTTTTCGCTACAGTACTGTACATATTTTATTTGTTTTTTGCTACAGTACTGTACATATTTTATTTGTTTTTTGCTACAGCACTGTACATATTTTATTTATTTTTCCCTGCAGTACTGTACATTTGACAACTGTCAAAATGCCACCTAAATATTTATCACTTTCAGAAAAAAAAAATGCTATTCTTGCCAAAATAAAAAGCCAGTCTCCTAACAATAGTCACCGTCAGCTGGCAGAGATAACTAAGGTGCCAAAATCTACAATGTCATGACTGCTAAAGGACATTGCACAAGGGCTTAAACAGACGTGAAACCCAAACATTTTCTTTCATGATTTAGGTAGAACATACAATTTTAAACAACTTTCCAGTTGACTTCTATTATCAAATTTGCTTCATTCTCTTGGTATTATTTGTTGACGGGGCAGCAATGCACTACTGGTTTCTAACTGAACACATGAGTGAGCCAATAACAATCAGTATAAATATGCAGCCACCAATCAGCAGCTAAAACCTAGGTTCTTTGCTGCTCCTGTGCTTACCTAGATAATCCCTTCAGCAAAAGGATAACAAGAGAAGGAAGCAAATTAAATAATAGAAGTATGTTAATGACCTTATGCTGAAAACCAAGTCAGAAGAGTTTGCCAAAAAGATGGGTCATGTAAATTTCAAAGAGACTGATGGTTGGTTGTCTTTATGGAAATGCAGACATGATATTAATTACAGTTTCATTGTTAAAAGCAATACAAGTTGTTGCTGATAGCTGGTGAGGAACAACCAGCAAGACAATTAGAAGTTATTTGCTACATGAAGTTTCACAATATTAGATGTAGAGATTTTAGATGTGAGCTGTATAATAACTTTTAAAGGATATGAAACTCAGAATGTTTCTTTCATAATTCAGATAGAGCATGGGATTTTAAACTACTTTCTAATTTACTTCTGTTATCACTGACTTTGTTCTCGTTGTATCTTTTGTTGAAAGGCAGGGACGTATGATTAGGAGCCGGCCCATATCAGGAGCACTATATGGCAGCAGTTTTGTAGGATTGTTATCAATTTGCAAGATCACTAGCTGGCAGCACTATTTCCTGCCATTTAGTGCTCCAGATGCCTACCTAGGTACCTCATCAACACAGAATATCATGGAACTAAGCAAATTTGATAATAGAGGAAAATTTGAAACTTTTTTTTAAATGGTTTGTTCTGTCTGAATCACAAAAGAAAAGTTTTGGGTTTCATACCCCTTTAATACCAAGGTGAAAATTAAAATATGAGGAAATTATAATTGAACAAACTGCAGAGAAACCAGAAGACCAAGACATTGATGTCAATGATATAGCTAAACGGGTGACTAACCAGGAAGCAATGTATATTTATTAATATTATCCTATCCATGCAGGAAGACAGTGAAGGTGGTGCTTTATCAGCATTAGATACGTCTGCTGATTTTCTTCAGTTGCAGTCCATAAAGAGAACGCGTCTTGCTTCACTTGTCCTAAAAGGGACAGTGTACCCAAAACCTTTTATTGTTTAAAAAGATAGATAATCCCTTTATTACCCATTCTCTGTGATTATCTTGTATTTGAGCCACTGCAGACCGCCTCTTATCTCAGTGCTTTTACAAGCTTGCATTTTAGCCAATTAGTGATTGTTCCTGCATAACTCTGCAGCGTAAGCACATTGTTATCTATATAGCACACATGAACTAGCCCTGTTTAGCTGGGAAAAGCTAATAAAATGCACTGAGATAAGAGGCGGCCTGCAGGGGCTTAGAAACAGGCAGAGATTTAGAGGTTATAAAGTATATTAATATAACAATGTTATGCAAAGCAGGGGAATGGGTAGTAATTGTTTTATCTATATTTTTAAGCAATAAAAAAATCAATTAGACTGCTCGTTTAAATAAAGTGAACATTTTTATTGGTCACACATTATTATGTATGTTTATATGTATATATATAAAATAGTACCTGTGGGAGGTGCATTATATACCAGCGTATCTTAGCCAACAAAAATATAGCAATTATTTCTGTGATTTTTTTGCCAATTACTCATGCTTTACGTTATTGAATGATTTATATAAAACGGTATTTTTGGAAAAAGCTCCAGTGAGTTACACATGATTACATTGTCATGATTAGGAAGTCAATGTAAAGGTTCCTGAACCACTTAGCTGGTGATTGGTGGGAACACACATATGTCTCTTTTCATTGGCTCATCAGATGTGTTCAGCTATCTCCCAGTGGTGCATTGCTGCTCTGAAGCAAACTTAACCCCTTTGTTGCAGTTAAACACACTGCAATAATTCCATTTTGTAACACATTAGAGCATTTAAGTTTTGTACTTTTAAGTCCCTTTAAATCATTTTTTTAATCATCTTTCACAGTGTGCAGTTTGTCTTTGCTATGCTGGGCACTGCAGGATGCTCTGAAAGAAAAGGGGTTAATGCATGGATTTCCCAGGGGTTGTTTGAGCAGAGCATTGATAAAGTCTGAAAAGTGAAAATAATTCACACTATGTGCTCCTTTTATTAAGCAGTAGATACTGCTTCGGAGGCCCATCGTTTTAGGCTTGTCCGAAATGGGAGTTAAAAAGAAGCGGTCGTAAGATTTAAATCATCCCGATCAGGATGATTGACAGCCCCTGCTAGCGGCTGATTGGCCGCCAGTGTGCAGGGGGCGGCATTGCACAAGCATTTCACCAGAAATGCTTGTGCAATGATAAATGCGGACAGCGTATACTGTTTGCATTTAGTGATGTCGAGCGGACATGATTCGCTATAGCTTTTTGCCTCTAGCTGCAGTAATCTATTGACTAGTGTATTATTATTTACATGCAAGTTTATAAACAAAATAAGGCTGTAGAACTGAAATGAGACTATTAATTTAAAACGTACATTTTAATATCTTTGCTGGAGAACTAGTCATGATTTATATGCCAACAGATACATAAAATCCAACACATAGCCATGAAATCTCTATAGACAAACGGTACAACGGGTTTTATTGAAGAGCTTGATGACTTTAAACGTTTCACTGTCAAATGATGCAACCTTTGCTAAGTCAGTTCTGAAATTTCTGCCCTACTAGATCAACCCTGGTTAATAGAAAGTGCTATTATTGTGAAGTGGAAGCATCTAGAAAGAACAACAACCCAGCCACGAAGTGCAGAAACGCGTAGCTTCTAAAAAAAACACCCAACATCTGTTGCTCACTCACTCACTACAGAGTTCCAAACTGTCTCTGGAAGCAACATCACCAATTAAATTTGTGTTGAGAGCTTCATGAAATGGTTTTCCATGGCTGAGCAGCTGTACACAAGCCTCACATCATCATGCCCAATGACAAGCATCAGCTGGAGTGGACTCTGAAGAAGTGGAAACGTATCCCCTGGAGTGATGAATCACACTTCACTGGCAGTATGATTTAAGAATCTGAGTGTGGTAATGCATAGTTTCTACTATAAAAAATAGTGGAAGGATAATAGTCTGGGGCTGTTTTTCAGGGTTTGCTTAGTTTCAGTGAATGGTCATCTTAATGTTACATGATACAAAGACATTTTAGGCAATTGGGTGCTTCCAACTTTGTAGCAACAGTTTGGGGACGGCCATTTCCTATTCCAGCATGGCCGTCCATTAAGACATGGTTTGACGATTTTGGTGTGGAGGAGCTTGAGTGGCCTGCACAGAGCCTTGACTTTGACCCCACTGAACACCTTTGGGATGAATTGTAAATAAAATACAAATAATAATAATTGTATATAAAAAAAACAGTGGGGTGGAAATAAGAGTAGGGAAAAGCATCAAGTGTTTTGCCACTAAATACTCGGTTTATAATAAAGTCACAGTGGTGTACAAATATGCACATTAATCCTTTACGTGTTTTAAAGGATCACACCTTCTTCTTCTCCAGAGGATCCTGTGGGTTAGAACATGGACAAGACCTACTTAAACACATGGGGCACTGACCTCATATGGATTGAGCTTACTCTAAGTAATTTGGAAACTTATAAGGGATTTTCCCATTTGTTCATCAAATATTGATTCTTTTTCCTAACTGTGGGAAGTGGGCCAGACCTCCCAACCCATGACAACCATGCAAGATGTGGGATGGTTGGGAGTTATGCTACAGCCCATTGTCCAACATTACCCAAAAGCTTTCCACACCAGGTGTTGGGTGTGTCATGGGCGGAGTATGGCAGTGAATCTGCTGTCCTTAACATTGTTTTTTTTTTTCTATAGTGTGTCTGTGTTTTTTAGACAATGCTTTAATATAGTGGTTTTATATTTTTACTAACAACAGCGGTGTGCAGAGTCTTGTGGAAAATTCTGCATGTATGAGGAGTGTGTAAACTTTTCAATCCTGATAATCCAGTGTTATGCTACAGGAACACAAATTGGTTCTGAAACATTCTGCCTTACTAACAGTTAAGAATTCTCATTTGAACTATCCACTTTTCTAAAGCTGTAACCAACATTAAAAACAAATTGTTATCTTTCATGAACTGATAAACAAATAATTGTAGATAGGGAATACTAGAAAGTAGCGTAGATGTCTGGTTCACCAATGCTAGAATGTACAGCTTTATTGTTTAGTGGTTGAACAACCACTGGGTGTATAATTACGTAGATGGTCAGTTACGATACACAAGCATCTGTAGACAGGAAGACTGCGATCACATGCAACCTAGCGCCAGAGCTGATTACTACAATTTTGAAGTAGTGATCAGCACAAACGGTACTGTGAGCTACCTGTAAAAACTGTAATGATATATAAAATATCTGTGATTTCTACTGGTGGCGGATGATGGCTAACACTACTGTGGTTTGTTGCCTACGTACATAATTGAAGGAAAATGCTACATTGTTTTTCTTCCCTTTTATGTGCCCCTAATGATGTAGTTTACCTGTTAGAATGTATTTAACTGTTTGCAATCACTTTGTTTACCTTTATTTTGATATACAAAATAGCTAATTGCGCCTGTAGAAACCACCTCCTACACTGAAAATTTGAATATCAAATGTTTTCTCTGCAGAAAAGTTATGCAAAAAAGGAGACAATAGCACTAATTAATCTCCCAGTGGGGGTAGGAGAGAGATTGCTGCATTTGAAATAGCTGGTTGTGCCCAGCCATAATTAGCGTTTCAATACAATACTTATGTTTAGACATAAAAACATTATCAGGTTTGCTTTACCTGCAGACTCAGACCATTTTTATGTCCTTGAGAACAACAGGTGATGGTTTAAATGAGCAACATAAACATGAAGGAATGATTTCCTAAACATTTAATACTCTAATCTGCAGTAAGTATAAGAAGTTATTTGGTACACATTAAGAAACATGTTATAGTACAGTGTCCCTTTAATAAAAATAAAGAGGTATTCACATCCAAGTTCACATATCTCCTGAAATCTATCCATGTGACTCTTGGAGGTCCATGAACCCTAGGTTATGAACTCTTCTTTTAAATAGATATAACAGTGTAATGTGGTTGTGTTACTTGTTTTCTTGCTAAATAAGCACTTAGACATCCTCTAAGCCACTGCCTGCAGCTAGATAAGGAGTTGACATTACAGAACTTAACTTCTACTTTCACATGATTTTTGCAGCAAATGGTCTCTACTGACTATGGGCAAGAAAATGACTGCAGCTATTGTAGGTGTCTTCTAGCAACCACTTCAAAAGCAAAACTACTTATTTGCCTTCCTGTGGTGACCACAGCCCCCTTGTGGGGCTTTGACAGGAAGTAAAAGACCCTCATAAATTAAGTTAAAAAAAAAAAGGTAGAATCATTTTAAAATTATGAATAATACATATTCTAATGATTTCTATTATGTATAACCCACTGATTTATGCTTTTTTGATTACAACAATGAAAGAGACTGTTTATATCCCTTTATCTCTGGCAAAGGGATTAAACACATATGTACAACTGGCAGGGCCAGGCTGGGACCAAATAAAGGCCCAGACATTTTAAGGCGGAGCAGCCAGGTGCTCCCCCCTTTTGTTATTTAACCATATCCCAAAATGGAAAAGTACTAGTTTGATTTACAACAAACATTTAAAGTTTATAAACACTCTTCTGTCACTGTATATTCTAAATTGGTTGTTATTAAATAGTACAAAGTGAAATGTAAAAACAGAAGGGATTGAAGTTCATATTTAACTAAAGAATAACTGCTTATTGGCATCCACAGGCACCCAATGCACACACAAAGTACCCTAGACATCCACAATCACACAAAAACAAGCGCCAAAAAGACATTAACAGGCCCCATCAATATGAGCTGACTGTCTGTCTTCCCCTTTGGTTAGTCTACACCAGAGAATATTCACTTGCACAGCCTTCTTGTACAAATATGGTGGAAGGTTTTTATGTACATCACTGTGGTTGTCATCTTATGAATCCTGCCATCATAAAGGCAAATTTATGCACTTTCCATATACTGTAAGTGCTCTTTTGCTGGGGGGCACATTGATGGGCCAGACATATAGGTGGTACCCATGCACCCCTGTAGGAATACCACTACTGTCTAAAGAGCCAGAAGTAGCCTATAGATGTGTGGACCTGACCTCAGTTGAGACCTCTGCGGTCAGGTCCCTTCCCAAAGGGCAGTACACAGGTACACCATTGTGAGGATGATCATTTTGATGTAATAGTGAGGGGGACAGGACATATCCCTGGGCCATCTCACAGGAAGGGGTGAGTGTTGGGACCTGACTCACAGACACAGGAGGAGGCAGGACAGGGCTGGCCTTGTACCATGCATAAATAATACTGGTGACTGGGCAGGGCTAAGGTAACCGGTAGCATCCCACAAGTGTCCCCAGCACACCGGGCAAATGTGCTGTATGCCCTATGGTCAGGCCGGGCCTGACTACTGGGACTTAGCTGAACACATCTGGTGAGCCAATTACAAGAGACTAGTTCACAATAGTGCATTGTTGCTGCTAAAGATATGTACATATTATTTTCAACAAATGATACCAAGAGAACAAAGTATATTTGATAATAGAAGTTAATTTAAAAATGTCATAAAATTGCATTAATCATGAAACTTTAATTTTCACATTTTCTATTCCTTTAATTACAAAGATGTTGCAAACCCGTCAGTTTTCTGTTGTCCTGATCTCCAGTAAATTTCTAGGACTATATCAGCCACCTGCAACAGGTTGAGGAGATAGTAAAGTGAGGGCTGAACAGGGCAGGGTGCTGTTTATCACACTAAGAGATAAGACAAGTAGAAAATAATTGCTCTAAATCTGGACCTTATCTGGTTTGTGTATTTCCCTTTAGAGCATTTTACTTCTATGCAGGGCAAAGTGCCAGTAAACAATTAGTGTTATTGCCTTTAATTACCCAGCAGGCATTGCTTATTTGACATACCTCCAGCATTACTTTCATAATGTGCAGAAGCTGAAGTCAGCTCATGTACATACAAGGCTCAACCTGATTTATTAGGAGGTTATATAATTATAGTATTACGTTTCCAAACGTATTATGTTGCCAAATGTACTGTAAATAATGTTTTGTTGTTTTTGTGTGTTTAATAAACAGTTTTATTTATTGTAACTAGATGTAAGTGCTGTGTTAAAAAATATATAATGTGTTCCCAAGTGTATGACATGCATTTTTTTATTTCTAATGTAGAGCATTTTAACATTTTTATTAAAAAAACCCCATAAATGATGAACAAACCTATTTTAGTTGGCTTGTCTAGGGAGGCTGATCAGTGCTTACCAATACTGTTTCAGCTCAGTAGCTTGTTCTATGGGGATTTACCACCTGGGAGCAGCCTCTTTTAGCCTAATTGTGCTTTACACAGAGTAGAACTTTTCTAAAGTTTATCAAACTGATTCAATCTAACAAGGTCAGTCCAGCCCCGAAATACCAGACAACCCCTCTCTGAACAAGGAACATGGCAACCCCGCGTTTCAGCCTTCTTTGGGCCTCATCAGTGGGGTGCAGCCATATACTTCTAAGCACATTGGGCAAGGAGTCCATGGCATAGATTTAATAAGCAACGGACAGTGCTTTCTACGCCCGAAGTTAAGAAGCAGCAGTCGTAAGAGTCGTACTGATTTGATCATCTTAGTCCTTAATTTACTGGTTAAAGGAGGAGCCTCTTTATAAGGGCAACAGCTGACATTTCATGTGCAGATCAGGGCTAGTTTGTGTTATACCAGTTTGAGACTTTGCTCTAAGTTCTAAGAAAAGCATGTAGTTGGGAGGAAGAGCCAATCACACAACTCCCTAATTGTAAATACAAAACCCAGTAGCAGGTAGCCAGGGTTTGAGTTTGAGTCATGACTGGTGAAGCCAAGATGGCCGAGGGCAGAGTCTGAGCATGCTGGGGCACAGTTGGCATGATTGTGGCTGAGATTTATGTTTTTGTGGAAGTCCCAGATTTCAAGAGAGGCAACAAAAGAGAAAGCTCTACAGAGAACATAAATGTACCCATCCTGCATATTGTGGTGTGAACCAGCCATGTAATGCAGCTGCTGCTCTCTGTGTAATATTTAGCAATAAACAACAACAGATACTTCCTGACTTTCTTCCTGTTTTATTGCTAAACAGTAAAATAGTGTCAGTAATAAGGGGAGCAGAGGGTACGATGTGCCCTACTATAGCAGCCCCCAAACCTCAAAAGTGGCAGCTCTCCTGCAGATTTGCAAGGTAAAGGCCTCAATGACTTAAGTGTTATTACTGGAATTATTTAGCTGAAACAACAACAATGTCCAATAATCTTTAGGTTCTAGTGATGCTGGTTCCATCTTTATTTCTCCGTGTTGAGCTCAGTGCACAGAGAGACTGCCCCCTCTGGACGACAGTTTCATTCTCATTATCTACATTAACTTATTTCAACAAACTTTTCTAAAACAGATATGCATCCATATCCATGAATACTGAAATCCAAAGAAATAAAATGAAAGAGGGGGAGGGGACAAAAAAAAAACAGGGGGGATATTAGCTCATTTAAAGGAACACTGAACCCAATTTTTTTTTTTCACGATTCAGATAGAGCATGCAATTTTAAGCAACTTTCTAATTTACTCCTATTATCAAATTTTCTTTGTTCTCTTGATATCTTTATTTGAAAAAGAAGGCATCTAAGCTTTTTTTGGTTCAGTACTCTGGACAGCATTTTTTTATTGGTGGCTGAATTTATCCACCAATCAGCAAGGACAACCCAGGTTGTTCACCAAAAATGGGCCGGCATCTAAACTTACATTCTTGCATTTCAAATAAAGATACCAAGAGAATAAAGAAAATTTGATAATAGGAGTAAATTAGAAAGTTGCTTAAAATGTAATGCTCTATCTGAATCACAAAAGAAAAAATGTGGGTTCAGTGTCCCTTTCAGCTTAAAGGAACAGTAAAGTCATAATTAGACATTCGTGATTCAGATAGTGAAAACAATTTTAAACAACTTTCCAATTTACTCCTATTAATTAACTTGCTTCCTTCTCTTGTTATCATTTGCTGAAAGGTTTATCTAGGTAAGATCAGGAGCAGCAAAGAACTTAGGTTCTAGCAGCTGATTGGTTGCTGCATATATTTATACTGATTGTCATTGGCAACCAATGACAAGAAACCAGTAGTGCATTGCTGCTCCTTCAACAAATGATACCAAGTGAATGAAGCACATTTTATAAAAGAAGTAAACTGTAAAGTTGTTTAAAATTCTATGTTTTACCTAAATCATGAGAGAAACATTTTGACAGAATATGGCAAGCAGAATATGGCAAGCAGAATATGGCAAGCAGAATATGGCAAGCAGACTATGGCAAGCAGAATATGGCAAGCAGACTATGGCAAGCAGAATATGGCAAGCAGAATATGGCAAGACAAATTCAGACTTTGTCAGTATCAGGAAAATAAATCTGAAAAATACACTCAAGTTACTTAACTAGTGACCAATACACAGGCATGTAAATGAGAGTAATAGAACTATAAATAGTATGAAAATGAGTGAATAAATGTGCCATTGAAGAAGAGAATAGTCAACCGATCAGAAAGCATATTGACAGACCCATCATTCATTTTGCTGGACAGTTACAAGTTAGGGGCTGCATTTTGCGGGACAGTTACAAGTTAGGAGCTGCATTTTGCTGGACAGTTACAAGTTAGGGGCTGCATTTTGCTTTACAGTTACAAGTTAGGGGCTGCATTTTGCTGGACAGTTACAAGTTAGGGGCTATATTTTGTGGGACAGTTACAAGTTAGGGGCTATATTTTGCGGGACAGTTAGAAGTTAGGGGCTGTATTTTGCTGGACAGTTACAAGTTAGGGGCTGTATTTTGCTGGACAGTTACAAGTTAGGGGTTGCATTTTGCTGGACAGTTACAAGTTAGGGGCTGTATTTTGCTGGACAGTTACAAGTTAGGGGCTGCATTTTGTGGGACAGTTACAAGTTAGGGGCTGCATTTTGCTGTACAGTTACAAGTTAGGGGCTGTATGTTGCGGGACAGTTACAAGTTAGGGGCTGCATTTTGCTGGACAGTTACAAGTTAGGGGCTGCATTTTGCTGGACAGTTACAAGTTAGGGGCTGCATTTTACGGGACAGTTATAAGTTAGGGGCTCCATTTTGCGGGACAGTTACAAGTTAGCGGCTGTATTTTGCGGGACAGTTACAAGTTAGGGTCTGCATTTTGCGGGACAGTTACAAGTTAGGGGCTGTATTTTGCTGGACAGTTACAAGTTAGGGGCTGTATTTTGCTGGACAGTTACAAGTTAGGGGCTGCATTTTACTGGACAGTTACAAGTTAGGGGCTGTATTTTGCTGGACAGTTACAAGTTAGGGGCTGTATTTTGCTGGACAGTGACAAGTTAGGGGCTGCATTTTGCTGGACAGTTACAAGTTAGGGGCTGTATTTTGTGGGACAGTTACAAGTTAGGGGCTGTATTTTGCTGGACAGTTACAAGTTAGGGGCATTTTGCTGGACAGTTACAAGTTAGGGGCTGCATTTTGCTGGACAGTTACAAGTTAGGGGCTGTATTTTGCTGGACAGTTACAAGTTAGGGGCTGTATTTTGCTCAACAGTCACAAGTTAGGGGCTGTATTTTGCTGGACAGTTACAAGTTAGGGGCTGCATTTTGCTGGACAGTTACAAGTTAGGGGCTGTATTTTGCTGGACAGTTACAAGTTAGGGGCTGTGTTTTGCGGGACAGTTACAAGTTAGGGGCTGTATTTTGCTGGACAGTTACAAGTTAGGGGCTGTATTTTGCTGGACAGTTACAAGTTAGGGGCTGTATTTTGCTGGACAGTAACAAGTTAGGGGCTGTATTTTGCTGGACAGTAACAAGTTAGGGGCTGCATTTTGCGGGACAGTTACAAGTTAGGGGCTGTATTTTGCGGGACAGTTACAAGTTAGGGGTTGCATTTTGCGGGACAGTTACAAGTTAGGGGCTTTATTTTGCTGGACAGTTACAAGTTAGGGGCTGTATTTTGCTGGACAGTTACAAGTTAGGGGCTGCATTTTGCGGGACAGTTACAAGTTAGGGGCTTTTTATCGCTAACCCTGCTGACACTTTACCCCCGTGTTTAAGTCTTCTCACACCCCACCATGCCTAAAAACCCACCTTCTGCATACAGAGACTCTGTTCTGATTCTTCTGGTCTCAGAAACATACTGGGCTAATGCAGAGAGACCTGCTTACAGGGTTCACCCATATTGGGAGCCCTGTCACACTGTCCCTCCTTTATCGAACTGGCCAAACCATCATTATCATCCAGAAAAGCTCAGCCCTCACCTCTGGATCACCAGTCCTTGTCTCCAGACGTTTCAATTCTGTAACACAACCGTTAGGCCCTGTCCCCGGATTACACCACATATCCCTGAACGTACAATCTCAGGTCGCAATATTTAAAGGGACAGTAAACACGTTGTAATTACAAGACATTTCTGTTGTGTTGCTATAGAATAACAGATCAGAAAAGTCTTAATGTCTTTAAAACAAATTTGCTTTATTTGGAGGAGCCATTCTCAGACAACAAAGCTTGTCCCGGTTGTAAAGTTAATATAAAGTGAATTGTTTTGCAATAAGGGTCAAATATGTAGCAGAGTTAGCATTGAGAAACCATCAGGGTGCATTAGAAATTGCTCAATATTTAGAGCTAAATTACATGAGCAAAATAAATAATGAGAATATATTGCAAAGTTGTTTCATTATGCATAACTAAACATTTTATACAAAGCATCTCAAGGTGTTGACTGCCCCTTTAAATTTGGGAGGTGCATTTATCCACAATTTAAATCAAAGTGGCACTTCAGAAAATCGAAGTAAAAATTAAGGAGCCTATTTAAGAAAGTGCGAGCGGATATGATCTGATATTGCGGATCATGTCCGCTGCACATCGATAAATGCCGACAGCATACGCTGTTGGCATTTATCATTGCACCAGCAGTTCTTGTGAACTGCTGGTGCAACGCCGCCCCCTGCAGATTTGCGGCCAATCGTCCGCTAGCAGGGGGTGTCAATCAACCCAATCGTATTGGATCGGGTTGATTTCCGGCGATGTCTGTCCTACGCCTCAGAGCAGGCGGACAGGTTATGGAGCAGCGGTCTTTAGACCACTGCTTCATAACTTGTGTTTCTGGCGAGCCTGAAACACGGGACATCAAGCTCCATACAGAGCCCCTAAATATGCCCCTAAGTCTTTATCAATATAAATGAAAACAAAAGTGGACAGCAAAACATAGCAGGGAGGGTGCACTGTGCACATCATACTGTTAATCAGCCAGTAACTAACCACGTACAAGGGACCTGATGTCAATTTCCAGAAAAAAATTAGGGTGTGATCTACCACTCCCCCATCAGGCCACGCCCTCCAATTTATGTCAGATTATAGGGACATGAAACCCAATTCTTTTTTCATGATTTAGATAGATCATAACACTGTAAACAGCTTTCCAATTTACTTCTATTGTCTAATTTACTTCAGTCTCTTTATATTCTTTCATGAAGGAGCAGCAAACCCATGGGAGTTCGCTTAAAGCCAATGAAAAGAGGCATATATGTGCAGCCACCAATCAGCAGCTTCTGAGCCTACCTAGGTATACTTTTCAGCCAAGGATACAAAGAGAACTAAACAAATTAGATAATAGAAATAAATCGGAAGGTTAATTAAAATGACATGCTCTATCTGAATCATGAAAGAAAACATTTGTGTTTCATGTCCCTTTAAGGACATGCATGTTGTACTCTCTGTAAAAGTATTTTTTTTATACTACTAACAAGTTTCATTCATACTTTTAGTTACAAACCCCATGAATAAGGCTTCATAAAATGATAAACTATTGCATATTTATATGTATTTTACAATTGTTTCATGCTGATTTGTGTTTTTACACCGCAGCGCACCAATATATATTTGTGTGTTGCATTGCTTGTGTTCCCAAAGCGAGGCAAACAGTCTCAATTGGAAAAAGCTGTGAAAAAAATTGTGACTGAGAAAAAAAATTAATCCATTGTTGTGCACATTTACATATCCAGACAAGCCCAAGGACATATTTTCACAGAGAGTTCCCTTAGCACAATGCAGCTAGGGTTGACTGGAGTGTTGCCAAATGCCTCCTAGAGTGAGGCATAGTGTGTCTGGCCTCTTTCAGTGTGACCCGCGCTATAACAGGGCTAAAACCCCTTTAAGGACACTGTCAGGGTGCCAGGAATCCGACTGAGAGGAGAAGTGCAAAAATAATCACACCTTTATTAATAGCAAAAAATAATAAAAAGTCCACAAGTCAAATAACAAGCCAGGAGTCAAAACCAGAGCTGGTAGTCAGACGAGCTGAGTCAGGAGCCAAAGTGAATAGTCAGACGAGCCGGAATCAGGAACAAGGAAAACAGCAGAGTCAGGAACAAGCCAGGGATCAGGAACCAGGAAGGACGTCAGGAAGCCAGGTAATACACAGGAACTCTCACAAACAGGTCTGAGACAATGCAAAGGCAAAGAGTACTGAACAGAGGCCCTTAAAATAATTAGTGATGACATCACAATTCTGAGACTGCATCCTGTCTCACACGGATGATGCACACCAGTCTGGCCATAAAAGGAAGTGCAGGAAATGAGCAGCATCCCCCACAATGCAGCATAGTCAGCAAGAGAGGGGAGTAAAATGGCTGCCAGCAGCACATGGCAAACAAAACAGGGAAAAAACCCTGACTGACACATGGCGTACTGGGTAAGTTTGTGTCATTAATGGATACAGAACACAATTTTTTTTTTTCATGATTCAGATACAGCAGCAATTTTAAGCAACTTTCTAATTTACTCCTATTATCAATATTTTGTTATTCTCATGGTATCTTTATTTAAAAAAGCAGGAATGTAAGCTTAAGAGCCAGCCCATCTTTAGTTCACCACCTGGGTAGCACTTGCTGATTGGTGGCTAAATGTAGCTACAAATCAGCAAGCGCTATCAAGTGTGCTGAACCAAAAAAAAATGGGCCAGCTCCTAACCTCACATTCCTGCTTTTCCAAATAAAGATACCAAGAGAATGAAGAAAATCTGATAATAGGAGTAAATTAGAAAGTAAAACATTTGGGTTCAGTATCCCTTTAAAGGAGAATTTTGAAAGCAAAAAGCACATGCTGTAATTCATCTCAGCGTTTAATGTTTGCATTACCGACCCCAGTTTACTACATGATGTTTAACCCCTGCAAAAGGAGCTGAATAGGAGTAGAAGTTACAAGCAGTTGCCAATTGCAGGTCACATGTGCAGGAACTCCATTGCTTTAGGGTTACTAATGTAAAAAAAGTGCTCTCTAGGAATTTAAAGGGACATGAAACACATGTTTCTCTCATGATTTAGGTATTACATACAATTTTAAACAACTTTCCAGTTTACTTCTATTATCTAATTTGTTTCATTCTCTTGGTATCATTTGTTGAAGGAGCAGCGATGCACTACTGATTTCTAACTGCACACATGGGTGAGCCAATGACAATCAGTATATATATATATATATATATATATATATATATATATATATACACAGGGCTTTTTTGTGGGGGTACTCACCGGTACTGAGTACCCCCACCTCTGACAACTCATAAGAGGTAATATTTGTAATAATTGTGTATATACACTAGTTTTCACCAGAGGGGGCTGCAAAATACATCAAACATTGCATTGCTTTTCTCACAGTTACTGAGCAGAATATATCAATCATAAATCAATGAGTACCGGCACCTTTTCTTTTCCAAAAAAAGCACTGTATATATATATATATATATATATATATATATATATATATATACTGTATATATATATATATTAATATAACACAAAGAAAAAGTCCAGCACTCACTCACAAGCTCTCAACTAAGATAAAAAGCAGCAATGGAAGAGTTAGTTACCGCATCTGGCCAAATGGGAAAAGCCCAGGTACCTTGTCAAGGTCACTTCCAAATAAACCTGGGTCCCTAAACAGCCACACAATGCAGGCTCACAAACAACTGTGAAAAAATGGAGGGTTCACAGGCTTATGTAATCTCCCCAAACATATACATACTTTTTCTGTGTGTTATATTAATGTATTATTTTTTTTGTAATTTTCCTTGTTTGGGCCTTGCACCCAGGCCTGTCTGGGGTTAACTGCCTGTGGCTCTGGTGACAGTGCAGCTTCCTGAGAGTGCTGGTTTGCAACCAGGGCTGTGCATGTTGCAGGGTCATAGGATGTGTACCGGGTCCGGCCTATGAGTGCTGACCCCACCCATGTTTTGTATATATATATATGCAGGAACCAATCAGCAGCTAGAACATAGGTTCTTTGCTGCTTCTGTGTTTACCTAGATAAACCTTTCAGTAGAAGTAAATTGGAAAGTTGTTTAAAATTGTATGCTCTATCTAAATCATGACTATCTAATTATGACTTTACTGTCCCTTTAAAGTATATCATTTTTGCATTAGCCAATCCCTTTAAAAGAGTGCTAAATACAACTAATTAACTTATTTTGCCACAAACATTTAAACAAACCTAGAACCAACAACCCGGAATATGAACAAATGATTTATGACAGCATTTTCCGAGCAATTAAAGTAAATGATGGAAATAGAACATAATAAAAATAAACTCTAGCTTTATATATGGAGTCAGATCACACCAGCAAAAATGACGAAGCTGCAATCACTAGCACTCTCCAAACAAAAGCAAATATTGATATACACCTAGACAGGATGCGATTAATGTTAGTGCGGATATTTCTTTAACAGACCTGACAACTTTGAATAATAGATCATAGTGTGCATTTATTGTGTGGTTCTCGTCGGGAATATATCCCCATAAGAAATACTGTGTGAGCAACATATTGTAACGGTAATGTTGTCATGGCAACAATGTGACTACAGCAATTCTGCATGTGCACTAACATTTAATTGCAACTGAGTGGAGAAACCTTATGTTAACCATTTGGTTGCCAGGGAACCCTAGCTCTAAATACCGAAACCTTAATCAAGATGATCTGGCTTTTCCCCCCATGTCTTGTGACCATATCCTAATTTGCATATCTGATGATTAAAAAAATAATAATAATTATAATATACAAATTAGCTCTTCTTCATTTGTAACAGAGTTTTAGTATATAATTTTTATTTCACATATATTTGTAAATAAATAATACAGATATATTTGAAATCTAAATATAAAAATGTGTGTTGATCTTTATGCCTTGAAACTGTATTCATTTTTATAATATGATAAAAAGTTACATTTTTTTATTGAAAACAAATTAAACAGATTATGATTAAAAGGACATAAAACCCAAAATGTTAGTTTCAAGATTCAGATAGAACATACAATTTAAACAGCTTTCCAATGTACTTCTATTATAGCATTTTCTTTATTTTTCTTGATATCCTTTATTGAAAAGCAGAAAGGTAAGATCAGGAGTGTGCACGTGTCTGCAGTACTGTATGGTAGCAGTTTTACAATAATGTTATACATTAGCAAGAGCACTAGATGGCAGCACTATTTCCTGTCATGTAGTGCCCCAGACACGTGCACACTACCTACCTAGATATCTCTTCAGAAAAGAATAACAAAAGAACAAAGCAAATTTAATAATAGAAGTAAATGGGAAACTTTTTTTAAAATTGTATTCTCTATCTGAATCATGAAAGAAAAATTGTGGGGTTCTTGTCCCTTTAAGGTTAGCACTGCTTGATTGTGCTTATTATAAATACAATAAGATTAGCTTATTTTGAATTATATAGTAAATTAGTAATTCTCTATATAGAAAGTGAACATATACTTGCCAACTGTCATGATTTTTCCAGGACTGTCTCTGTGTTTTCCTCTTGTCGCATTTTATTATTGCCCTTGGAGACTGGGTAGGTTATGGATGTAGTATACAGCTCTTTACATATCGTGACATCGGAATCTCCTGCTCTTTAAATTAGAACAATAGAATAATAAAATATCTTATTTGGTGAACTGATATCTTTGAATTTCCTGCAGTTTATAGATTAAAATGAATGCTACGGTATTTAATATTTTGTGTATAATGTGTGCAATTTACATTGGGTATCTGGGGTGTGGTAGACTAGGAGAAGCCATGGAAACCATCAATGAACATGGCCAGTACTTAGATAGCCTAGTTATTTGATTGGTGTCCTGCAAAGTGTCCCTGGATATTTTTCTCCAATATTGGCAAATGTTGTAGGATTGATGAAATCTATTGGTTTATTCAATTATTGAACTACTTCTGTAACATTTCAGTACTTGTTCTGCACACAAGAAGCGATTTGCACAATGTGATTTCACTGATCCATGTGATCTAGAGAAGAGAGCAGAAATAGTGTGTCACACTGTCTCATTGTGTGATTTGACAGGTCTGCTTTACATAGTTATATATGTTACCTGTAAATGCACCTTTATAAAAAAAAAAAAAAAAGACAAACAGTTTAACCCCTGTAAATAGGTTAAACACATAGTTATAGTTGGCTCCAGAGCAGCAATGCATTACTAGGAGCTAGCTGAACACATCTGGTGAGACCATGACATATGTATATAGTCATCAATCACCATTGCTGCTCCTGAGTGATTCTACATAGATATACTTTTTAAGAATACCAAAAGAACAAATTAAAGGGACAGTCTACTTGAAAACTGTTACTGTTTAAAAAAGATAGATAATTCCTTTATTACACATTCTCCAGTTTTGCATAACCAATCCAGTTATATTAATACACTTTTTACCTCTGTGTTTACCTTGTAGCTAAGTATTTGCAGACTGCCCCCTTATTTCAGTTATTTTGACAGACTTACATTTTAGCCAATCAGTACTGACTCATAAATAATTATATTATACTGAAGTGAGCACTATAGGCCACACATGATCTAGCAGTGTCTTGTTGTGAAAAAACTGTCAAAATGCACTGAGATAAGAGGCGGCCTTCAAGGGCTTAGCAATCAGTTTATGAGCCTACCTACGTTTAACTTTTAACAAAGAATACCAAGTGAACAAAGCAAATTTGATGATTAAATTGGAAAGCTGTATAAAATTGTATGTCCTGTCTGAATCCTGAAAGTGTCATTTTGACTTTACCTTGAACCTTAAAGAGACAGTGAAGTCACATTTAAACTTTCATGATTCGCTTAGAACGTACACAACTTTCCAATTTACTTCTATTATCTAATTTGCTTTATTCCCCAAGGTATTTGTTGCTGAAAAGAATACCTAGGTAGCAGAAATGCACTGATGGGAGCTAGCTTCTGTATGGTGGCTGCACATATATGCCTCTTGTCATTGGCTCACCCAATGTGTTCAGTTAGCTCCCAGTAATGCATTGCAGCTCCTTCAACAAAGAATACCAAGAGAATAAAGCACATTTGATTATAAATTGTAAAGTTGTTTAAAACTGTATGCTCTATCTGAATAATGAAAATCCATTTTTAGATTCCTTGTCCCTTTAATAAATCATTTATAATGTTATTTATTATCTGTTGTTTTCATGAAAACAAAACATAATATTGTGAATTACGATGTGAACAAGGATTCTATGATGTGTGGGCAGTCGCGTGTGCTTCTTTGTTTATATCTGAGTGTCTGTGTTTAGACTGCATAGGGCCAGTTATTCTGTACTTATCATTTGTTTGTTTAGGTTCCTGTGCACTAAAGTGTGTGTTGGGGTTAAAGGTTAACTCTCACATTACTGACCAGTAAGCAGCTGGTTTTAAACCCTGCACTGCAGACATCTCAGACAATAAAGGGGTTAACATATAATTATCTGGGCGGTTTCCCTGTACAAATCTAACTCTGCTACTTTTATAATATACAAGCTATATTTATGCTTTTTTATTTTAATGTATAACATAAAAAGAGAAACTCGTAGTCATTGGTATGTAAATGTGGTGTTCAATGTAATCTTACTTTATAATAAAAAAAAAGTTCAGAATTTCAAAATGGACATAAAAAAATAAAAAAAATTGAAATGCTCTACTTCGTTGGCGCAAGTTAACTAGTCACCCCAGTTCACTATGGGCCAGATTACAAGTGGAGCGCTAATTAACGCTGCCGTTAAAGCATTATTTGCGCTAGAAGTAAGCTTTTTGCCGGTGTCAGGTTGCGCTCATATTATGAGTTTAAAGTAAACTGTTTTCGCTCGCGCACTAACCTGATGGCGGACAAGCGTAAAAAGCCTAAGATAGAATATTGCATACGTGTTCATGTATTCCCCCATAGAAGTCAATGGAGGAAAAAACTTAACTCCCCACTCTCGCGCAAACACGATCTCATATTCTCATTTGCACTTCCCCGACATGAAAATATGAATATTTCTCATTCCAATGTTCTGCACATAGAAGAATATGTTCTATTTATTCAGAAATAAATATTTCTACATATATCTGATGGTATTTTTGTACAATAAATATCTATACCTATAAATATATACACATTATTATATAAAGGTATAGATATATACTGATATATATATAGGAATATCTACAGGGAGTGCAGAATTATTAGGCAAGTTGTATTTTTGAGGATTAATTTTATTATTGAACAACAACCATGTTCTCAATGAACCCAAAAAACTCATTAATATCAAAGCTGAATATTTTTGGAAGTAGTTTTTAGTTTGTTTTTAGTTTTAGCTATTTTAGGGGGATATCTGTGTGTGCAGGTGACTATTACTGTGCATAATTATTAGGCAACTTAACAAAAAACAAATATATACCCATTTCAATTATTTATTTTTACCAGTGAAACCAATATAACATCTCAACATTCACAAATATACATTTCTGACATTCAAAAACAAAACAAAAACAAATCAGTGACCAATATAGCCACGTTTCTTTGCAAGGACACTCAAAAGCCTGCCATCCATGGATTCTGTCAGTGTTTTGATCTGTTCACCATCAACATTGCGTGCAGCAGCAACCACAGCCTCCCAGACACTGTTCAGAGAGGTGTACTGTTTTCCCTCCTTGTAAATCTCACATTTGATGATGGACCACAGGTTCTCAATGGGGTTCAGATCAGGTGAACAAGGAGGCCATGTCATTAGATTTTCTTCTTTTATATCCTTTCTTGCCAGCCACACTGTGGAGTACTTGGACGCGTGTGATGGAGCATTGTCCTGCATGAAAATCATGTTTTTCTTGAAGGATGCAGACTTCTTCCTGTACCACTGCTTGAAGAAGGTGTCTAACAGAAACTGGCAGTAGGACTGGGAGTTGAGCTTGACTCCATCCTCAACCCGAAAAGGCCCCACAAGCTCATCTTTGATGATACCAGCCCAAACCAGTACTCCACCTCCACCTTGCTGGCGTCTGAGTCGGACTGGAGCTCTCTGCCCTTTACCAATCCAGCCACGGGCCCATCCATCTGGCCCATCAAGACTCACTCTCATTTCATCAGTCCATAAAACCTTAGAAAAATCAGTCTTGAGATATTTCTTGGCCCAGTCTTGACGTTTCAGCTTGTGTGTCTTGTTCAGTGGTGGTCGTCTTTCAGCCTTTCTTACCTTGGCCATGTCTCTGAGTATTGCACACCTTGTGCTTTTGGGCACTCCAGTGATGTTGCAGCTCTGAAATATGGCCAAACTGGTGGCAAGTGGCATCTTGGCAGCTGCACGCTTGACTTTTCTCAGTTCATGGGCAGTTATTTTGCGCCTCGGTTTTTCCACACGCTTCTTGCGACCCTGTTGACTATTTTGAATGAAACGCTTGATTGTTCGATGATCACGCTTCAGAAGCTTTGCAATTTTAAGAGTGCTGCATCCCTCTGCAAGATATCTCACTATTTTTGACTTTTCTGAGCCTGTCAAGTCCTTCTTTTGACCCATTTTGCCAAAGGAAAGGAAGTTGCCTAATAATTATGCACACCTGATATAGGGTGTTGATGTCATTAGACCACACCCCTTCTCATTACAGAGATGCACATCACCTAATATGCTTAATTGGTAGTAGGCTTTCGAGCCTATACAGCTTGGAGTAAGACAACATGCATAAAGAGGATGATGTGGTCAAAATACTCATTTGCCTAATAATTCTGCACTCACTGTATTTATAAATACATAGAACATATTCTGCTATGTGCAGAACATTGGAATGTGAAAAATTTACAGTAAATACATAGTATAACACTTTAATAAAAATGAATACTGTATTGCGGAAAAGTTTTCACATGTTTTCAGCTACTCAACTGCAAAGGGCTCAAATATACACACACACATAGATATATATATGTGTGTGTGTGTGTGTAAAAATGTATCTGTAAATACATACATACACATATAAATACATAGGTATACATATACAGACAAATATACAGTCACCAGCCACTTTATTAGGTACACCTTTGCGTTCAGAACTGCCTTAATTCTTTGTGGCATAGATTCAACAAGGTGTTGGAAACATTCCTCAGACATTTTGGTCCATATTGACATGATAGCATCACACAGTTGCTACACATTTGTTGGCTGCACATCATTATGCAAATCTCCTGTTCCACCACATCCCTAAGGTGCTCTATTGGATTGAGATCTGGTGACTATGGAGGTCAATGGAGTACAGTGAACTCATTGTAACATACATACAAAGTAACATAGTAGATGAGGTTGAAAAAAGACTGAAGTCCATCCAGTTCAACCTATACAAATCTAATATACTTACACACAAAAAAAAACTCCAGTTGAGCTTAAATTAATCCCACTAAAAGGTGACCCATTTAATACAAGCAATCATATCCATGAATTTTGTTTCTAGACAGAAATGTATCCAACCCTTTTTTTAATGTATCTAGGGTATTGGTATTCACTACCTCCTTTGGTAAGGAGTTCCACAATGTTATTGCTCTTACAGTGAAAAAACGTTTCAGTTGCAGGAGATTAAATCTCTTTTCCTCCAACCTTAAATTGTGACCTCTTGTCACAATCAATTTTCTTGGAATAAACAGAGCTTCTGCCATCTCTGTATATGGGCCTTGAATATATTTATATAAAGTAATCATGTCACCTCTCAAGCGCCTTTTTTCTAGGGAAAACAGACCCAGTTTGGCTAGCCTCTCCTCATATCTTAAATTCCCTATTCCCCTTATTAGCTTTGTGGCCCTTCTCTGAACTTTTTCTAGTTCTGCAATATCTTTTTTTTTGCGATCGGTCCCCAGAACTGCACTCCATACTCAAGGTGAGATCTTACCAGGGATTTATATAGTGACAGAATTATGCTTTCCTCCCTTGAATCTTTTTTTTAATACATCATAGTATCTTATTAGCCTTTGAAGCCACTGCCCTGCATTGTGCACCCATCTTTAGCTTGCTATCTATTACTACTCCCAAATCCCTTTCCTCCTCTGTTTGGCTAAGTCTTGTCCCATTTAAATAATACATTGCCTGCTTATTTTTACTTCCAAAATGTAGAACCTTGCATTTTCCCATATTAAATCTCATTTTGCATTTACCTGCCCATACTTCTAATTTTTGCAGATCCCTTTGTACTAAAGTTCATCCTGCTCTGACCTAGTGACCTTACTTAACTTAGTTATCATCTGCAAAAATAGAGATGTCGCTATTTAATAGTTGCTCCAAGTCATTTATAAAAATATTAAAAAGAACAGGGCCCAGTAATGATCCCTGGGGGACTCCACTGATTACCTTTGTCCAATCTGAGTATGATCCATTCACTACTACTCGTTGCTCCCTATCTTTTATCCAGTTATTTATCTATGAGCTAACATTTTCAGCTAATCCCAGTCCCTTCATTTTGTGCATTAATCTCTCATGTGGCACTGTATCAAACGCGTTTGCAAAGTCTAAGTATATTACATCAACTGATTCCCCTTTATCTATATTTGTACTTACTTCCTCGTAGAATCTAATTAGATTAGTTTGAAATTATCTATTTTTAATCTTGTTTACACAAATATGCTCATCAATATAATCCTTTATAATCCCTTCAAATATCTTTCCCACTATTGATGGCAGACTAACTGTTCTATAGCTTCCTGGATCATCCCTGCTTCCCTTTTTGAAGAGTGGCACCACATCAGCTTTACGACAATCCTAAGGTACTATGCCTGAGGATAATAAATCTTAAAAAATTAAGAGTAGTGGTTTGTCTATAACAGTGCTAAATTCCCGTAACACCCTAGGGTGTATTCCATCTGGGCCTGGAGTTTATTTACCTTAATATTATTGTCATGTTCAAGAAACCAGTTTGAGATGAATTTAGATTTGTGACATGGTGCATTATTCTGCTGGAAGTAACCATCAGAAAATGGGTACACTGTAGTCATAAAGGAATGGACATGGCTAGCAACAATACTCAGGTAGGCCGTGGCGTTTAAACATTGCTCAATTGGTACTAAGGGGCTCAAAGTGTGCCAAGAAAATATCCCCCACACCATTACACCACCACCAGCCTGAACCGTTGATACAAGGCAGGATGGATCCATGCTTTCATGTTGTTTACGCCAAAGAGAAATACTGAGCTATCTGTGATATGTTGTTATGGAATTGATGGAGTTTTTATACAAGCCGACGAGCTGAATAAAGGTTAAGTTTTATATAAAGAATTTATGTCTGGTGCTCCTCATTGATCATCTGATCATTCAAGAATTTCATGTTGTTTACGCCAAATTCTGTCCCTACTATCTGAATGTCGCAGCTGAAATCGAGACTCATCAGACCAGGTAATGCTTTTCCAACTTTCTATTGTCCAATTTTAGTGAGCTTGTGCGAATTGTAGCCTCAGTTTCCTCTTCTTAGCTGACAGGAGTGGCACCAGCTGTGGTCTTCTGCTGCTGTAGCCCATCTGCTTCAAGGTTTGACGTGTTGTGTGTTCAGAGATGGTATTCTGCATACCTTGGTTGTAACTAGTGACTGGTTCGAGATGATAGAAAGACAACAGTAACTCAAATGACTAGTCTGCCCATTCTCTGACATCAACAAGGCATTTTCGTCCACTGCTGCTCACTGTATATTTTCAGTTTTTCGGACCATTCTCTGTAAACCCTAGAGATGGTTGTGCGTGAAAATCCCAGTAGATCAGCAGTTTTTTAAATACTCAGACCAGCCCGTCTGGCACCAACAACCATGCCATGTGAACTTCAAAGTCACTTAAATCCCCTTTCTTCTCCATTCTGATGCTCAGTTTGAACTTCAGTAAGTCATCTTCACCACGTCTAGATGCCTAAATGCATTGAGTTGCTGCCATGTGATTGGCTGTTTAGCAATTTGTGTTACCAAGCAATTGAACAGGTGTACTTAATAAAATGGCCGGTGAGTGTATACACCTATGTTAAAGCCCTGTGTCTGCCTTTTTTTTCCCCTAACACCTGAAACCTCATATCTTTGAGCCCTTATAACTTTAGTGTGCAAATTTTTATTCTGAAGTCGCAGTAATCATTCTACTGTAAATCAAGATTGTGCTCAAGCGATAGCGTTTACTTTCAACTTGTAATACCAGTGGTAAGCCGGATGAGCGCAAACACCCACAATCAACCCCTTATCGCTCTAACGCAAAAGTTTGTGATCCACTCATAATCTGCCCTTATGTGTTTAACTCCTACTAAAGGGGTTAAATGCATAAGTCCCACTTGGAAATCTTCAAAGTTTGGAACTGTTAACCAGAATACAACAGGGTTCTGCTATTGACACTGCTGATTGGCTGACTGGCCGTGTCCTGCTTCAGAAGTTACATTGCTTATGGTAACGGTGCTTGACTTTACCAATATTAGGGACACTGTACTGTAAACTGTTTCCCCTAAAAGGAACATAAAACCCTGCAAATTTTCTTTAATGATTCAGAAAGAGTGTAATATTTTTAAAAAAAAATCTTTCCAATTTATTTCGAAAATTTACTTTGCTCCCTTGGTATATTTTGTTGAAAAACAGGTAGGCAGGCACAGGAGCATGCGTTTGTCTGAAGCAATATATGGCAACAGTTTTGCCAGAATGTTTTTAACATTGTTATACATTTACATGAACACTAGATGGCAGCAGTGTTGAGCAAACTTCCCATGTAGCACTCCATGCACATGCACACTACCTACTTAGGTATGCTTTTTAACAAACAATACTGAGAATGAAGCAAATTTGATAATACACGTAAATTAAATTTATTTATTGTTAAAGTATGTTCTGTCTGAATTATGAAATAAAAATTTGGGTTTCATTTCCCTTTAAAGTGTTTCCACTGATTTGTTATACCAGGTGCATGGTATCAAAATGTATGGGAAATAATTGATTTAATTGGTGTATTTCTGTATTTGAAATAGCTGGTTTTGCTTATTGAGAACACCACCCATTGTTTTAAAAAAAAAAAAAACAACAAAAACATTCAAACAGGCTAAGCTTGCAGGAAGAGCAGACCTTCCTATGTCTATTTCTATAAATAATATGAATACTTAGGTATTTAAAGGGATAGAAAGATCAAAAATTAAATGTGCATGGGTGTATGTCAGTTTGAAATGTAAACATGTTTGCAATATTCAAAAATGCTACAGACAGCAATTGTCAAGGTTACCAATGACCTACTTACAGCAAAATCCAAATGCCACTTCTCTCTGCTTATCCTCCTTGATCTGTCTGCAGCCTTTGATACTGTTGACCACCCTCTTTTGCTCCAAACCCTCCAATCCTTCGGCATCTGCGACACAGCTCTCTCGTAGTTCTCTTCCTATCTATCAAACCGTACCTTTAGTATAGCCTTCTCAGGAGGATCCTTTGCCCCGTTACCATTTTCTGTTGGGGTACCTTAAGGCTCTGTCCTCGGTCCTCTTCTCTTTTGAATCTACACGTCATCATTAGGTTCCTTAATAAAGTCCCACGGGTTTCAATACCATTTGTATGCCGATAACAACCAAATCTTTCTCTCTGCACCTGACCTACCTCCTTCCTTACTAACCCGTGTCACTAACTGTCTTTCTCATATCTCATCTTGGATGTCCTCTCACTACCTTAAGATAAATCTCTCCAAAACCGAACTCCTTATTTTTTCCCCTTCCTCTAAAATCTCCACCCCCCCCAATTTTCTATAACTGTTGATAATTCCATCATTACCCCTACCCGACATCCCTGATGTCTTGGGGTCACACTTGACTCAGACCTTTCTTTCACTCCTCACATTCAGTCCTTGGCTAAAGCCTGCCGCTTCCTCCTTAAAAACCATCTCTAAAATTAGACACTTCCTTACACAAGACACAACTAAGATTTTAATCCACTCTCTCATCCTTTCCTGCGTCGACTATTGCAACTCTGTCCTCTCTGGTCTCCCTAGCTGCCGCCTAGCTCCTTTCGAAACCATAATGAATGCCTCTGCCAGGCTCATCTTCCTTGCACGTCACTCTTCATCTGCTGCACCTCTCTGCCAATCCCTTCACTGGCTTCCTCTTGCCTCCAGGATTAAACACAAAATCCTCACTCTGACATACAAAGCCCTCAACTGCACTGCTCCCCCCTACATTTCAGATGTTGTCTCCAGATACTCTCCTTCCTGTTCTCTTCGCTCTGCTCACGATCTCCTACTCTCCTCCTCTCTTGTTACTTCCTCACACTTCTCCAGACTGGCTCCCATCTTGTGGAACTCCCTGCCTCACTCCACAAGACTCTCCCCTAGTTTTAACAGCTGCATGCACTCCCTAAAGACTCTACTACTCAGGGATGCATACAACCTACACCTTTCCTAACTCCATTGCTTTCCCCATGAACCCCTTAGAATGTTAGCCTATGAGCCCAGCTGTTTGTAGATCGCCTTCATAAGAGCCAACTACAACAGCGCAACTCTCTGCAGGGCCCCTTATCCATTTGATCCCTATAAATGCTATCTTGTATATGCCTATGCTTATAGCGCTGCGGAATCTGTTGGCGCTCTACAAATAAGATGAGGGAGAGGTAGATAACCCAGTCTAATTACCAACCAAGGTTATATGTAAAAAATAATAATAATAAGGTGTCCGTTTGAAGGCTCATGGGAGGGGAACAAGGTAACCAATTCTAGAACAAATGTAGCAAATTATTTCCAATTCATACAGCTGGCAGCTTGACAATAAGTTATGGTTATAGGACCCCACACACACCGGAACGTCCCAGAGGACCTGTACCTTATGCCGTGGATGAAGTAGGGACTATGTCTCTCTCACTTCCAAACCTAATAGCTCACAAGGTTTCTCCATCAGGCTCCTCCGCTTCTCAGCGTCTCAGCGTGTATCCGGGTCTTTGATCATTCAGTTACCTTTACGTCACTGTCATGTGACCTTCCCTCCAGCCAACAGCAAAGCAGAAAAAACAGCACACACCTGCTCCAAATGACAAGCACAGCAATTGCGTCCGGATTTACTGGAAAAGTGAATAGCTTAAAGAAGAGGTCAATCCGTCACAATATCGATATAAATAAAAACAGTTCTTTATTTCTTCACATAGGTAAAAAACAGAGGTTACAGCAAACCAATGTGTTCAAGACAATCACGGGCATAGCACTGTTGGGCTTACGCGTTTCGGATAGAAATCCGTAGTCACAGCCTGCAGTGCTATGCCCCATACTCAGTTTAAAAACCTGATCTCAGAGCATGATAGGTTAAAACAAAAAAGCCCGCCCTCAAGTGTTGAACCAATACTGAACTTTCAACAAATTACAATGTAAATAGGAATGTACAACTGGAAATAGGAATTATAAGGGTTAACAATAGTCAATGAGAAAATCACACTAAGGGGCATAGTTATCAAGTTTGCCAGAAACACAAGTTATGAAGCACCGGTCTAAAGACCGATGCTCCATAACCTGTTCGCCTGCTCTGAGGCGGCAGACAGATATTGCCGAAAATCAACCCGATCCAATATGATCGGGTGGATTGACACCCTCTGCCGATTGACCGCGAATCTGCAGGAAGCGGCATTGCACCAGTAGTTCACAAGAACTGCTGGTGCAATAATAAATGCCGACAGCGTACGCTGTTTTAGCGATGTGCAACGGACATGATCCGCAATATCGGATCATGTCTGCTCGCACATTAATAAATAGGCCCCTAAACATGATACGAGATGCACTGATTACCAATGGAGCAAATACCAAATAAACATTACAAATAATAATCCCTTTAACACCTTTGTTGGATTTAAATAGATGAATAAGAGTATGAAATTGTTGCATTAAGATATCCCTTTAATTATCAGTGTGTTGAATTGATTGTAACCCTGATACTGATTGTAATTGTCTTGCCTGGTATTTACTTCTTGTAAATGCAACCTGGATTCCTGTCACTGAGCCATATGTTTGGTTATTATTGGCAAGCTTCAAGAACAAGTTTAAGCACATAGGAAAATGGAGTATACGTGCTTCAAAGGATCTATAAATGAGTTATCCATATTCACACAATGCACAGACTGTCATTTTTCAAGGTTATTAAAGGGACAGGAAAATCAAAAGTATTCTTCCATTGTTCAGATAGTGCGCACAATGGAGGAACGTTAAACACTAAATAAATGCTAGATAGGATGATGAATTCAAAGAAAAGATTAGGCTGGGAATAACATTTAGATATAATTTTTAAAGTTTTATTTGCTGTTTAAATATTGACAAAATAAGGGTAAAGTTTTAGTGCCTATAATACAATTGGAGCTGCCATGTTACCTTCGCTGCTGCTGCCGCAAATGTGCAGGGGGTGTTATTGCACAAGCATTTCACAAGAAATGCTTGTGCAATGATAAATGCCGACAGCATATGCTACAGCAGATCATGTCCGCCATCTGCCCCATTGGCTCACCAGATGTGCTAAGCTCGGTCTCAGGGGAGTATTGCTGCTCTTCAGATGAATTTAAAGGGACAGTAAACACCTTTTATTTCAAATATTTTACTGAAGTCTTGCAATAAACTAACATACTGGGTGGACTGGGAAATATTTTGAATGCATTATCACATTGCTGCAATAGTTTTTGAATAGCTATTATTAGCATAGACAGCTAACTAAAGTCATATACAGTATACATTATTATTATATATTATTGCACTATTGCTTGCAAACAACTATGTGTTTCATTCATGTAAATGGATTAAACATAAAGTCAGTCCCAGCGTAGCAATGCACTACTGGGAGCTGGCTGAAGACATTGGCTGAGCCAATGACAAGAGCGATATGTGTGTATCTACCAATCCGTAGCTAGCTCCCAGTAGTGCATCGCTCCCCCCCCGAGCATACCTAGGTATGCTTTTCAACAGGGAATTCCAAGACAACGAAGCAAATTAGATAAGTGAATTTAAAAGTGTCTTAAAATGTTACTTTTGCGTCTGTTTAAAGGGACATGAAACCCAAATTTTTTCTTTCATGATTTAGATTATACATTTTTAAACAACTTTCCAATTTACTTCTGTAAACAACTTTGCTTCATTCTCTTTGTATCTTTTATTGAAGGAACAGCAATGTGCTACTGGGAACTTGCTGAACACATCAGCAAGTCAATGACAAAAGGAATATATGTGCAGCCACCAATCAGCAGCTAGATACCAGGTCATGAGCCTATCTAGGTATGTTTTCAACAAAGGATACCAAGAGAAGGAAGCAAATTAGATATAAGAAGTAAATTGGAAAGTTGTTTATAATTGTATGCTGTAACATTATCATGAAAGAAAAAAATTGGGATATGAGTACCTTTAAGTTTAAACCATAATATCCCTATAATATATCATTTATACAGCATGTGTGAAGTATATCTGGGAACTTGACATATCTTCTGATACACTAGTCTATATTTATCAGTCAGAGCCCCAGGAAATCACCCTTGCCGTCCGGCAGCACCTCGGTTTCTAAAGAAAACACCTAACAATCCCCTGCCTGCCTTCTGCCAGCATCCCTCTCTTGTCCCCTCCATCTCCCTCCTTCCTCTTCCCTCCACCACACACTCCGCTCCTTTCCCCGCAAAGAGGCCCCATGTCCTTACTTCCCCCCCTGTACCGGCGTCTCCGTCTCTATGGAAACTGTGCAGACCAACCAATCAACGCCGCTTGCACGTTCAGCACGTCCCCTGGCTGGCAGCGGTGTCTGCCCTCCAGTCTCTGAAGCAGCGTAGCCCATATTTTACTCAGGGGAGGGGGGTAGATACAAACTATTCTTATCCCTGATACAATGAATCACACATTATATTCGTTTTTGTTATAATAATGATTATATAGGCTATTTAGAGTCAATAACATTTTTAATAATCGCAAAATTGTGTAAACAGAAAATATTAAATGGTTGGTAATTTTGCCCCCTCCCCCACGCACTTATGGTACATCCCTTCTCAGGGTCTGCTCTATCATGTCTATTTTATTAATGTGAGCTATTTTTGTAGTTTGGAAAGTGTAACCTTTTATTTATGATGCAATTAGGATGTTATGCTTTGCATTCTGTTTGTGCTGTGTGGTGTTTTTTTTTTTTAAAAACTCATAAACCAGAAATAACACCTTCTACAAAGGCTGAGCACAATGACATAAAAAGGGTTTTGGGCAATAAAGTGAGATTTGCTTTGATATAGGCTTTCTTCAGTAATACAAATCACATATGTGTTATATATAAGCTTTAACAAGGGAAATACTGTGTTTATGTTATATTTTATTATAATTCCAGTTCTTACATCCTTCTAAAATTATTAATTTTTAAATAATAATAATAATAATAATAATAATAATAATAATAATAATAATAATGTCTTTTCTATTGCTTTCTGATTTATTTGAGATTTTGGTTATTGTTTTAGGGAAATGATGACACACTGTGCAAATTAAATTAAAGAGATATTTAAAGGGACAGTCAACACTAACATTGTTTAAAAATATAGATAATGCCTTTATTACCCATTCCCCAGCTTTTCACAACCAACATTGCTATATTAATATACTTTATAACATTTAAACCTCTACATTTCTGCCTGTTTTTAAGCCTCTACAGACAGCCTCTTATGAAATGCTTTTTTATTTGCTTATCACAACAGGGGACTGCTAGTTCATGTGGGCCATATAGATAACATTGTGCTCACGCCCATTGAGTTATTTAAGAGTCAGCACAACACAGCACTAATTGGCTAAAATGCAAGTCAATAGATAATAAATTAAATGTCATGTGACCAGGGGACTGTCAGAAGATGCTTAGAAACAAGGTATCACTTAATATGTATTAAGTCTGCTGCTGATAAGCTGCATTTTGGGCATTTGTTGAAATTTGTATTATACCATAGCCTCTATCTGGGGTATTATAGGGTTGATATAAAAGTTTTATATGGGACTCTCTCCAAGTTTCGGCTAAAGTGGACTCAAAAAGTAGTCTTAAGGACCGGGCCACGTGTAGTTCCTCTTCGATATTGACAGAGATAAGATTTGTCCATTTTTGAGCTAAATTCCCTAAGTTCGAGCGACCCTTATATAAAACAAGATATGTGTACCAAGGAGAAATAGAAAAATGACCTGCCTTAGACAAAACTGTCCAATTGTCTAGTTTTCCCCAAGACCATCTTCCGGTAAATTTGCTAACTAACTGTGTGACATAATGTCTGGCTTGGAGATATGCAAAAAAGTCCTGATTATCCAGACTAAATTCCTGTTTCAGTTCTTCAAAAGATTTGATATTTCCTGTCTCTGGATTGAGGAGCTGTGATACCAAATAAAACCCCTGCCTGTGCCAGTTTTGCAATAGTACAGATTGTGTTCCCTCCTGGTATTCTGGATTTCCCAGAAAGGTTTGGAATCTCGGTATATTAATATTTACTTCAACTCTTGTTCCGATCTTGCCCCAAGCCTGAATTATCGTGTATATAGGTTTAAGACCTTGCTTAGGTATTAAGTGAAGAGGAACATGGAGCAGGGAGTTGGGCAGCAGTGGATATATCATACTAGCCTCGAGTTCGCTATCTGTAAAGTGATTTGACTCCGCAGTCCAGTCTGCTGCAATACATCCTAGAAAGACTAAGTTATACAGATATAGATCAGGCAAGGCCAAACCGGCCATTTGCTTAGGTAAATTTAGTCTCTGCAAAGATATTCTGTTTTTTTTTTTATTGCAAATAAAATGATGGAGTGCGGTATTAAATTTTTTTATATCATACGATTTCAATAAAATTGGAAGATTTTGAAATACGTAGCAGATCTTTGGCAGGATCACAATTTTAAACAAAGCAATGCGACCAGATAACGAGAGGGGCAGATTCTGCCAGTTTCTCATATGTGTAATAGCTTGCTGAAGAATTGGAGAAATATTCAAGGTATACCAATCCTGAGGGTCTGCTGATATCGAGATCCCTAAGTATCTAAAAGAGTTAGAAACTATCTTGAAGGGATTATCTATATAGGAGTTTTCTTTTTTTCTTAGCCATAGTAATTCTGATTTCGTTTTATTCATTCTGTATCCTGAAAATTGGCCAAATAAATCAATTATATCTAATAGCTTTGGGATGTTGGAGGAGGTATTGGAAATATATACCAATAGGTCATCTGCATATAATGCTACCTTAACCTCTTTTTTTTAAAAATTTATACCTTCAATTTGTTGTCTAATTTTGATGGCAAGAGGTTCAATTGCAATATTGAACAGTAGCGGCGACAGTGGGCATCCTTGTCGTGTACCTTTTTCTAGACTTATTTTATTTGACACCAGCCCATGTATAACTAGACTGGTAGATGATTGCAGACAAATATTTCTAACTAAGTTAAGAAAATTATCCCTGAGCCCAAACCGACCTAACGTATCCAATAAGTAATCATGACTGACCCTATTGAACGCTTTCTCAGCGTCGATTGCTAGTATTGCGGCGTCCGGGTAGTTTATAGTCAGTCTGTCCTCTGTGTTCTTGAAATAATCAATGATCAGAAGAAGTTGTCTAATTTTAGCGGCTGAACTGCGTTTATGAAGAAACCCCACTTGATCTTTGTGAATGATCCCCGATAACCCTTTTTGCAATCTTTTAGCTAGAATGGATGTGAAAATCTTGTAGTCCGAATTTAATAATGCAATAGGTCTATACGATTCCCTGTTTTGTGGATTTTTGCCTGGTTTTAAAATGAGAATGGTATGTGATTCTACAAAATTAGAAGGAATTTGGGCATTTTCTCTAAAGTAGTAATTGACAAGTTTTGTAATCGAGGTTTCTAAATTCTTATATAATTCATTCGGTAGTGCGTCCGGACCTGGAGCTTTCTCCCATTTTAGTGCTTGGATTGTTTGTGTTACTTCTAACTCAGATATTGGGGCATTTTAAGTGAGGTTAAACTCAGAGTTACAACTTATAATGGGTAGATTTTCCCAAAATCTCTCCTGTGCTGCCGCGTCAAATGAGGAAGGAGAGTATATAGATTTATAATACTGAAAAAAAGATTCTGAGATTTCCTCAGTTGTGGTGAGCAGCTTCCTATCAACCTGTAATTATTCGATTGTTTTTGATTGTCTAGAATTCTTCACCAACTTAGATAGTAATTTACCTGATTTGTTGCCGTGTTTATAAAATCTGGATTGATATTTTAAATCTGCTTGTACTATGTGAGCGGTTATAAAGGTATCTCGTTCCTCTTTTGCTTTAATGTATCTTTTCCAGTTGTCCTCGGTAGAGGAACCCAGGTATCTATTATATGCGTTAGCTACCGTAGCTGTTATCTGTCTCTCCTTTAATAGAGAATCTCGCTTAATTTTTGGCGCATAGGCTATCATATCTCCCCTCAAAACAGCTTTCGCTGTCTCCCAAATGATCGATTGATTAGATACTGAACCCTCATTAAATTTAAAGAATTCCTCTATTTTATTTTTAAGCCAGTTTCTATACTTTAGATTTTTGCTAAGATATTTTGGATAATAAAAACATTACCCTCTTGAACGGTTATTCTGACTTGGAATATCCAACATTATAGGGGCGTGGTCCGAAATGCAAATCTCTGAAATTGATGCTTTAGCCCCAATATGAAAAAGAGATTTAGATGCTTTTGAATAGCAGGTATAGTTTCTGCTATCCGGGTTCTGAGCCCTCCAAACATCCCTTACTGCAAAATTTTGGAAAATAGTATTGAACATCTTTGATTCTAAATGATCTTTTTTGATCTTCCTATGCGATGCCCCGCGCCTAAATCTATCCAGCGGAAATCAGGGAGACATATTAAAATCTCCGGCTAAGATCACGTGTCCCTCTGCTACCTGTAAGATTTTAGACTGGAGGGAGTCCCAAAACCGTTGATCAATTACATTAGGAGCATAGAGGTTGCAGATGGTGTATATTGAATTCATGATTTTTAATTTCAGTATTATATATCTACTATCCGAGTCAACTACCGTTAATAATTTGTCATAGGATATTTTTTTCCCCAAGAGAATGAAAACTCCTTTTTTCCTGTTCGACGCAGGAGAAAATAGCACCTCTGCCACCCACGAGAATTTTAATTTTAATGATTCCTCAGTGTTTAAATGTGTTTCCTGCAGTAACACGATAGAGGTGTTAAATCTCTGAAGATGGGACAGAATTGTTTTTTGTTTAATGGGGGATACAATACCCCCTATGTTCCAAGATGTGATTCTAAAAGTATTATTCATATGCCATTACCTGTACACCAAAAACGGAATTCCCTTCAAGTTTTGCACATATTTAATTAATACAATCCGACCAAGCATAAAGCTAGAGAATAGTGACAAAAAAAAAGAATATAATTTTCCCTTTTCTAACATAATCTGACTACCTTTGGCTGTATTATCAGTTGATCCCATGTTCAGCAAGCTTTTTCTCTGCCTCTACTGCCGAGTCAAAGAAATAAGTTTGACCCCCCAGATATAGTCTAAGTCTAGCGGGATAAGTGACTGTGGCCTGCCATCCTGCTTTCAACATTTTGCCACAGATCAGGGAGAGTTCCCTTCCAATCAGCCAATAGGATTGAGCTTGCATTCTATTGGCTGATTGGAACAGCCAATAGAATGCGAGCTCAATCCTATTGGCCGATTGCATCAGCCAATAGGATTTTTGCTACCTTAATTCCGATTGGCTTATAGAATTCTATCAGCTAATAGGAATTCAAGGGACGCAATCTTGGATGACGTAATTTAAAGGAATATTCATTCGTCGGGTAGTCGTCGGCCTGGAAGGATGCTCCGCGTCGGATGTCTTGAAGATGGACCCGCTCCGCTCCGGATGGATGAAGATAGAAGATGCCGTCTGGGTGAAGACTTCTGCCCGTCTGGAGGACCTCTTATTCCCGGCTTGGATGAAGACTTCTGCCCGTCTGGAGGACCACTTCTGCCCGGCTTCGTTGAGGACCTCGGCCCGGTTGGGTGAAGACGTCTCAAGGTAGGGTGATCTTCAAGGGGTTAGTGTTAGGTTTTATTAAGGGGGGATTGGGTGTGTGGGTGGTGGGTTTTAATGTTGGGGGGTATAGTAATTTTTTTTACAGGTAAAAGAGCTTATTACTTTGGGGCAATGCCCCGCAAAAAGCCCTTTTAAGGGCTATTTGTAATTTAGTATAGGGTAGGGATTTTTATTATTTTGGGGGGCTTTTTATTTTATTAGGGGAATTAGATTAGGTGTAATTAGTTTAAAATTCTTGTAATTATTTTTATTATTTTCTGTAATTTAGTGTTTTGTTTGTTGTACTTTAGTTAATTTTATTTAATTGTAATTAATTGTAGTTAATTTAGGGAATTTATTTAATTATAGTGTAGTGTTAGGTGTAATTGTAACTTAGGTTAGGTTTCATTTTACATGTACTTTTGTATTTATTTTAGCTAGGTAGATATTAAATAGTTAATAACTATTTAATAACTATTCTACCTAGTTAAAAGAAATACAAAGTTGCCTGTAAAATAAATATAAAACCTAAACTGGATACAATGTAATTATTAGTTATATTGTAGCTAGTTTAGGGTTTATTATATAGGTAAGTATCTAGTTTTAGATAGGAATAATTTAGTTAATGATAGGAATATTTATTTAGATTTATTTAAATTATATTTAAATTAGTGGTTGTTAGGTTCAGGGTTAGACTTGGGTTTAGGGGTTAATATGTTTATTATAGTGGCAGCGGTGTAGGGGGGGCAGATTAGGGGTTAAACGTAAATGTTAGTGGCGGTGGGCTCCGGCAGCGGCGGTTTAGGGGTTAAACAATTTATTTAGTTGCGGCGGTTTAGGGATTAATAACTTTATTTAGTTGCAGGGGGCCCCGGGAGCGGCGGTTTAGGGGTTAATACATTTATTAGAGTTGCGGCAGGGTCCGTGAGCGGCAGTTTAGGGGTTAATAACTTTATTTAGTTGCGGCGGGCAGGAATAATTTAGTTAATGATAGGAATATTTATTTAGATTTATTTAAATTATATTTTTGTTAGTGGTTGTTAGGTTTAGGGTTAGACTTAGGTTTAGGGGTTAATAAATTTAATGTAGGTGGCGGCGGTGTAGGGGGCTGCAGATTAGGGGTGTTTAGATTCAGGGTACATGTTAGGTGTAGACACTACCATAGAAATCAATGGGATATCGGGCAGCAGCGAACATGAGCTTTCGCTGCTTTCAGACTCCCATTGATTCCTATTGCATCCGCCGCCTCGGGGCGGCGGATTGAAAACCAGGTATGCTGGGCCAGAATAGTGGCGACCGTACCTGCTAATTATTTGATAACTAGCGAAAGTAGTCAGATTGTCCGGCGGATCGTATGTTACGTCACTATATTCTACTTTTCCCGGTCTGTAGGGTTTGATAACTAAGGCGAATCAGGCTCTCCACAAATACGCTGCGGAATTCCAGCGTATTTGCGGTTGACGGCTTGATAACTAGAGGCCTCTGTCTTGTCAGAAAAATGCTGTGTACTGTGCACATGGATAGCTGCGGTGCGCTGCGGAATCTGTTGGTGCTCTACAAATAACCGATAATAATAATAATAATAGCTCTATACAAATAAAGATCCATACATACATATCTACATTTTGTTTCTATACTTATGGAGGCTTTTCATTGCCCACCAATATAGCTTATAATAAATATAGAAATAAAGATCAAGTTTTAATTTAACTTCTAGATATTATGGAATCTAATTTAAACAAATGATTATTTAAAATCAATCCTAGCAGCATTAGCTTCTGAGTTCTGCTGTATAATTATTTATGCATATTTAGGGTAATTGGTATTAGTATTTTATTTTATTAAAGAAAGGTAGATACCCTAATACATACATATGCTAGAGCCAATAAACTAGAAGGAAATAAGGACTTTGCTTTGTCATGTTTAAGGGACAATATGATTCATATAGAACATGCAATTTTAAGACACTTACCAGTGTATTTATTTTATCAAATTTTCTTTATTCTTTTGGCATCTATTGTTAAAAAGCATACTTAGGTAGACTCAGGAGCAGCAAAGCACTACTGGGAGCTAGCTGCTGATTAGTGGCTGAACACATGTGCCTCTTGTCATTAACTCACCAGATGTGTTTAGCTAGCTTCTAGAAGTGAATTGCTGCTCCTTCAACAAAGGATACCAAGAGTATGAAGCATGTTTGATAATAAAAGTAAATAGAAAAGCTGTTTTAAAATTGTATGCTTAATTATGAAAGAAAAACTTGGGTTTCATGACCCTTTAATCTCAAAAACAAAACTCCTTGGCCCATAATTTTTTAAATTGCGAATTAAATAAATAAATAAAATCAGTGAGTTTACATTATTTATCTTGCCTAATTTTCTTGCTATTTACCTCCCTGTTGTTTGCTTTTTTTTGTGGATCTTGCAGACTTCAAATCCCTAGTGACTTCTTGATCAGAGCAGGAACTTATTTTTGACCACAGCAAAGCAGGTTGCTTAACTGTATGCAAAAGGATTTTCAAGGGGTGTGTCCCTGGTGTGCAAAACAAAATAATCAAAATTTGCTTACAAAATGACCTTTTTAAACATATTTTTTGTATGCAGATCTTTTGAATGTGCTGTATGTGCCTACTTGATTATTTTTACTTCTTTGCGTATATTTAAAAACAATTTAAACATATGTTAAAAATCATTTACAATTCTGTGTAAACCTTCCAAGCCTGTGCTTTCATCATCTCATTCGTCCTGAGAATTTAGCTTGGTACAGAGACCTCTTGACAGGGAGCATGTGTTAAGCGAGAGATAGAACTGAGCACTATACAGATTTACAAATGCAAAACCATTCAGCACCTGCACAGATCCAGAGAGATTTTAATGTGGTGGAAATAATGGATATTCAAAAAAGAACAATTCACTAGGGGAAAAAAAGACCAAATGGGGCTTGCTTTGGTTTCCTATAAGAGTAAGCAGCTCATTTTGCAATAAACCACAGATGATGAGCTAATGAATTGTTATTTTTTTCTGTTCTCAATATTACAATATAGTAATTACAAAACTGTATTGTGAAACACTAGGCATTAATCTTAATAAATATTCTTCAGCTTACACAATTAAAAAATAAAAGTATAAATAATTGCATTTTTCTTTATTAGTGATGTCGCGAACCTAAAAATTTGGGTTCGCGAACTGCGAACGCGAACTCCCGCAAAAGTTTGCGAACCGGCGAACTGGGCGAACCCCCATTGACTTCAATGGGCAGGCGAATTTTAAAACCCACAGGGACTCTTTCTGGCCACAATAGTGATGGGAAAGTTGTTTCAAGGGTACTAACACCTGGACTGTGGCATGCCGGAGGGGGATCCATGGCAAAACTCCCACGGAAAATTACATAGTTGATGCAGAGTCTGGTTTTAATCCATAAAGGGCATAAATCACCTAACATTGCTAAATGGTTTGGAATAACGTGCTTTAAAACATCAGGTATGATGTTGTATCGATCAGGTAGTTTAAGGGTTACGCCCGCTTCACAGTGACAGACCAAACTCCCGCAGCGGGTACAACATCATCATCATCACACCTTACGTCCATGTGTGTAATGCTGCTTGACTGAGACATATCTATGTTATCTACATCCTCTGGCAATAATGGTTGCGCATCACTCATTTCTTCCAACTGATGTGTAAATAACTCCTCTGACAGATCAAGTGAAGCGGCTGTGGTACTAGTGTTGGTGGTGGCGGCAGGCGGGCGAGTGGTAACTTGAGAGGTGCTGCTCGAAGATAAGCTGGAGGAGGATGGTGCGTCAAGGTTCGGAGCGGAAGCTATAGAAGATTGGGTGTCCTGTGTTAAAAAGTCAACTATGTCCTTAGAACTTTTCGAGTTCATGGTACGTGGCCTCTGAACACTGGACATTATTCTAGGGCCAAAGGGAATCACAGCACCACGACCACGACGGCACCTGCGGGGTGGCCTGCCTCTGCCTGTAATTTTTTTAAAAATGTACACTTACACTACTATTAAACAACATATGAGTGGTGCCACTGGGCAAGTGGGCACAGTATACGCTGTGAGACTGACACAAAAAAGCAGACTAATGTTTCACAGTCCAAAAAGTTTTTATTTTTTTAAATGTACACTTACACTACTATTAAACAAGATATGAGTGGTGGCACTGGGCAAGTGGGCACAGTATACGCTGTGAGCCTGACACAAAAAAGCAGACTGATGTTTCACAGTCCAAAAAGTTTTTTTTTTAATGTACACTTACACTACTATTAAACAAGATATGAGTGGTGGCACTGGGCAAGTGGGCAAAGTATACGCTGTGAGCCTGACACAAAAAAAGCAGACTGATGTATCACAGTCCAAAAAGTTTTTATTTTTTTAAATGTACACTTACACTACTATTAAACAAGATATGAGTGGTGACACTGGGCAAGTGGGCACAGTATATGCTGTGAGCCTGACACAAAAAAGCAGACTGATGTTTCACAGTCCAAAAAGTTTTTATTTTTTTAAATGTACACTTACACTACTATTAAACAAGATATGAGTGGTGGCACTGGGCAAGTGGGCACAGTTTACGCTGTGAGCCTGACACAAAAAAGCAGACTGATGTTTCACAGTCCAAAAACTTTTTTTTTTTTTAAATGTACACTTACACTACTATTAAACAAGATATGAGTGGTGGCACTGGGCAAGTGGGCACAGTATACGCTGTGAGCCTGACACAAAAAAGCAGACTGATGTCTCACAGTCCAAAAAGTTTTTATTTTTTTAAATGTACACTTACACTACTATTAAACAAGATATGAGTGGTGGCACTGGGCAAGTGGGCACAGTATACGCTGTGAGACTGACACAAAAAAGCAGACTAATGTTTCACAGTCCAAAAAGTTTTTATTTTTTTAAATGTACACTTACACTACTATTAAACAAGATATGAGTGGTGGCACTGGGCAAGTGGGCACAGTATACGCTGTGAGCCTGACACAAAAAAGCAGACTGATGTTTCACAGTCCAAAAAGTTTTTATTTTTTTAAATGTACACTTACACTACTATTAAACAAGATATGAGTGGTGGCACTGGGCAAGTGGGCACAGTCCAAAAAGTTTTTATTTTTTTAAATGTACACTTACACTACTATTAAACAAGATATGAGTGGTGACACTGGGCAAGTGGGCACAGTATATGCTGTGAGCCTGACACAAAAAAGCAGACTGATGTTTCACAGTCCAAAAAGTTTTTATTTTTTTAAATGTACACTTACACTACTATTAAACAAGATATGAGTGGTGGCACTGGGCAAGTGGGCACAGTTTACGCTGTGAGCCTGACACAAAAAAGCAGACTGATGTTTCACAGTCCAAAAACTTTTTTTTTTTTTAAATGTACACTTACACTACTATTAAACAAGATATGAGTGGTGGCACTGGGCAAGTGGGCACAGTATACGCTGTGAGCCTGACACAAAAAAGCAGACTGATGTCTCACAGTCCAAAAAGTTTTTATTTTTTTAAATGTACACTTACACTACTATTAAACAAGATATGAGTGGTGGCACTGGGCAAGTGGACACAGTATACGCTGTGAGCCTGACACAAAAAAGCAGACTGATGTTTCACAGTCCAAAAAGTTTTTATTTTTTTAAATGTACACTTACACTACTATTAAACAAGATATGAGTGGTGGCACTGGGCAAGTGGGCACAGTATACGCTGTGAGACTGACACAAAAAAGCAGACTAATGTTTCACAGTCCAAAAAGTTTTTATTTTTTTAAATGTACACTTACACTACTATTAAACAAGATATGAGTGGTGGCACTGGGCAAGTGGGCATAGTATACGCTGTGAGCCTGACACAAAAAAGCAGACTGATGTTTCACAGTCCAAAAAGTTTTTATTTTTTTAAATGTACACTTACACTACTATTAAACAAGATATGAGTGGTGGCACTGGGCAAGTGGGCACAGTATACGCTGTGAGCCTGACACAAAAAAGCAGACTGATGTTTCACAGTCCAAAAAGTTTTTTTTTTAATGTACACTTACACTACTATTAAACAAGATATGAGTGGTGGCACTGGGCAAGTGGGCAAAGTATACGCTGTGAGCCTGACACAAAAAAAGCAGACTGATGTATCACAGTCCAAAAAGTTTTTATTTTTTTAAATGTACACTTACACTACTATTAAACAAGATATGAGTGGTGACACTGGGCAAGTGGGCACAGTATATGCTGTGAGCCTGACACAAAAAAGCAGACTGATGTTTCACAGTCCAAAAAGTTTTTATTTTTTTAAATGTACACTTACACTACTATTAAACAAGATATGAGTGGTGGCACTGGGCAAGTGGGCACAGTTTACGCTGTGAGCCTGACACAAAAAAGCAGACTGATGTTTCACAGTCCAAAAACTTTTTTTTTTTTAAAATGTACACTTACACTACTATTAAACAAGATATGAGTGGTGGCACTGGGCAAGTGGGCACAGTATACGCTGTGAGCCTGACACAAAAAAGCAGACTGATGTCTCACAGTCCAAAAAGTTTTTATTTTTTTAAATGTACACTTACACTACTATTAAACAAGATATGAGTGGTGGCACTGGGCAAGTGGACACAGTATACGCTGTGAGCCTGACACAAAAAAGCAGACTGATGTTTCACAGTCCAAAAAGTTTTTATTTTTTTAAATGTACACTTACACTACTATTAAACAAGATATGAGTGGTGGCACTGGGCAAGTGGGCACAGTATACGCTGTGAGCCTGACACAAAAAAGCAGACTGATGTCTCACAGTCCAAAAAGTTTTTATTTTTTTAAATGTACACTTACACTACTATTAAACAAGATATGAGTGGTGGCACTGGGCAAGTGGACACAGTATACGCTGTGAGCCTGACACAAAAAAGCAGACTGATGTTTCACAGTCCAAAAAGTTTTTATTTTTTTAAATGTACACTTACACTACTATTAAACAAGATATGAGTGGTGGCACTGGGCAAGTGGGCACAGTATACGCTGTGAGCCTGACACAAAAAAGCAGACTGATGTTTCACAGTCCAAAAACTTTTCTTTTTTTTAAATGTACACTTACACTACTATTAAACAAGATATGAGTGGTGGCACTGGGCAAGTGGGCACAGTATACGCTGTGAGCCTGACACAAAAAAAGCAGACTGATGTGTCACAGTCCAAAAAGTTTTTATTTTTTTAAATGTACACTTACACTACTATTAAACAAGATATGAGTGGTGGCACTGGGCAAGTGGGCACAGTATACGCTGTGAGACTGACACAAAAAAACAGACTGATGTTTCACAGTCCAAAAAGTTTTTATTTTTTTAAATGTACACTTACACTACTATTAAACAAGATATGAGTGGTGGCACTGGGCAAGTGGGCACAGTATACACTGTGAGCCTGGCACACACACTGGCAGGCAGGCAACTGCAATTAGATTACACAAGCAGACTGATGTTTCACAGTCAAAAAAGTTATTTTTTTTCAAATTTACACTACTGTTAAACCAGATATGAGTGGTGGCACTGGGCAAGTGGGCCTGGCACACACGCTGGCAGGCAGGCAACTGCAATTAGATTACACTAGCAGACTGATGTTTCACAGTCAAAAAAGTTTTTTTTTTTTAAATTTACACTACTGTTACACCAGATATGAGTGGTGACACTGGGCAAATGGGCCTGGCACACACGCTGGCAGGCAGGCAACTGCAATTAGATTACACTAGCAGACTGATGTTTCACAGTCAAAAAAGTTTTTTTTTTTATAATTTACACTACTGTTACACCAGATATGAGTGGTGGCACTGGGCAAGTGGGCACAGTATACGCTGTGAGCCTGGCACACAAGCTGGAAGGCAGGCAACTGCAATTAGATTACACTAGCAGACTGATGTTTCACAGTCAAAAAAGTTTTTTTTTTTTAAATTTACACTACTGTTACACCAGATATGAGTGGTGGCACTGGGCAAGTGGGCCTGGCACACACGCTGGCAGGCAGGCAACTGCAATTAGATTACACTAGCAGACTGATGTTTCACAGTCAAAAAAGTTTTTTTTTTTTAATTTACACTACTGTTACACCAGATATGAGTGGTGGCACTGGGCAAGTGGGCCTGGCACACACACTGGAAGGCAGGCAACTGCAATTAGATTACACTAGCAGACTGATGTTTCACAGTCAAAAATTTTTTTTTTTTTTATAATTTACACTACTGTTACACCAGATATGAGTGGTGGCACTGGGCAAGTGGCTTGGCAGGCAGGCAACTGCAATTAGATTACACAGGAAAAAAAAAACAGACTGATGTTCTAGCCCTAAAAAGGGCTTTTTGAGGTGCTGTCCTTACAGCAGAGATCAGATGAGTCCTTCAGGACTGTTGTGGACACTGAATACACTAGCCTAGCTATCAATTTCCCTATTAAAGGGACAGTATACACTCATTTTCATATAACTGCATGTAATAGACACTACTATAAAGAATAAGATGCACAGATACTGATATAAAAATCCAGTATAAAATGGTTTAAAAATGTACTTAGAAGCTTTCACTTTAGCTCTGTTGAAAAGGCAGTTGGAAAGCCCGCGGCGAATGCGAACATGCTATGTTCGTCGGGAACTATTCGCCGGCTAACTATTCGCAACATCACTATAAATCAGTTGTTTCAATAATTTGATACAAAAACATCCCATGCAGCTGTATTGTGGAAAAATAGATAGCATTGGCTGAAACAAGAGGTAATGTGAGCAAAAAATGTTTTTACATAGGTATAACCAAAAATGAATTCCTTAAAGCAGAGGCGTAACTAGAAACCACAGGGCCCAGGTGCAAAAATCTAAGAAGGGACCCCCCCCCAAAAAAAGTGAATTTGATACATATCTTTTTCTTTTTTTTTTTTACGTTTAGCACAGAAAAAAATGT